>NC_092872.1:123356114-123698386 GCF_028372415.1 Notamacropus eugenii | reverse complement strand
TGTTGTATTTTGTCCAAAGCTTTTTTTTTGCATCTATCGAAGTAATAAAATGGTTTCTGTTAGGTTATTTGTTGATATGGCCAATAATGCAGATGCTTTTCTTAATACTGATCCAGCCCCGAATTCCTGGTATTAAGGCTTCCTGATCATAATGCATTATTCTCACGATAAGTTGCTGTATTGTTTTTGCCAAAATCTTCTTTAAAATTTTTGCATCTATATTCATTAGAGAAATTGGTGTATAATTTTTATCTCTGTTTTGGCTCTTCCTGTTTAGGTATCAAAACCAAATTTATATCATAAAAAGAATTTGGGAGGACTCTTTCTTCCTCAATTTTCCCACATACTCTGTATATTTTTGGAATTATCTGTTTTCTAAATGTTTCATAGAATTCACTTGTAAATTCATCTGACCCTAAAGATTTTTCCCTAGGGAGTTCATTGATGGCTTGTTCAATTTTTTTTTTTCTGGGATAGAGTTATTTAAGTATTCATCTCTCTCCTCTGTTAATCTCTGCAATTTATATTTTTTTAAAATAATCATCTGTCTCATTTAGCCTGTCAAATTTATGGGCATACAGGAGGGCAAAATAATTTCTAATTATTGTTTTAATTTCCTCCCCATTGGAGATGAGGTCACCCTTTTTCATTTTTAATACTGGTTATTTGGGTTTCTTCTTTCTTTTTTCAAACCAAATTGACCAAAGGGTTATCAGTTTTATTGGTTTTTTTCATATGAACAACTCCAGCTGTGTGACTTTGGCAAATCACCTAACCTCTGTTTGTCTTAGTTTCCTCAAGTGGAAAATAGGGGTAATGTGAGTACTATGTTTGGTTATGAGGGTTTCTATAAGAATCAGATGAGAAAATAACATTCAAATACTTAGCACAGTACCTAATATATAGTAAGCACTACCTCAATGTTAGTTGTTATAATCATTGTCATTATTAGATGAATTGGAAAAAGGAAAGACTAGAAGGAGGAAGTCCAGTGTGGAAGTACAGCAATAGTCTGAATGGGACAGGATGAGCAGTATGAAAATGTTTTGCACAATGGCACATGTATGTCCTCAACCAAAGTGCTTGTGGAGAGGGGGGAGGGGGAGGAGAGAATTTGAAAATCAAAAGGAAAAAAATAAAAGAACGTTAAAAATGTTTTTACATATACTTTGAAAAGGTAAAATACTATTTGAATAACAAGCAAATGATAGTAATCTGAGGGGGGAGCAGTGCTTTTCTTAAGACGGCACCTTTTTTAAAAACAGCACTTTTTCCAGTGGGAAAAACATAAAATGCCAGTCTCTACTATGGGAGAACCATTTGGATAATAGCAATATGAAGAAAAAATAACTGGCTATCCTGGTAATAATAAAGGGGGAGAAAAACCTGAAAACTGAAGGTGAACATTCGTTTCCAAGAATGAAAAATGAATGTGTTACAATTAGATTAGAGACCACTGAAGACCAAATATTTTGTCCTGTTTTCTTTGAATCCCCTCTTAGTGCCCTGAATTGTTGACAGACATAATGAATGACTTAAGCAAATAGCAAGGAATGCTTGTTAAATGAATGAGTAAATTAAAGAATTGATATTTATTCCTTTGACCTTTGTTATGTGTAAATGCTTTTTCCACTAACACTCACATTCCTGACATATTCCAATGTAAGGAATGCATGAATTCTCTCCAGTTTAAGCTGGAAATCATTAAAAAGTCCATACACATACTCTTCTCTGCCTCTGTATTCCTCCCAACATCGTAATAACATCTCCATCCACATGGGTAGGCATTCTAGTACTGTCCAAATGAAATGCTGTCACATGTGATCTTTGTGGTGGCTTCACAAAGATTATAAGATCGTGAGTTCAGAGCTAGAATGGTTCCCATTACAGTCTCTTCATCCAGCACCCCCATTTTCCAGATGAGGAAATGGAGGCCCAAAGGAACTAAATAACTTGTCCCATGTTCAAACTGAGAGTAAAAGGAAAAGTTGAAATTCAAAAGTGGGGTCGTCTGATTCCTCTGGGGCCCTGAATCAATGCACATTCTCTGTACAAGGTATAGACATACTTCCCATCATTCCCTGTGCCATTTTAAACATTTCCAACAAATGAAGATGAGAAATGGATACCTTGTGAACATAGGGGAACAACTACAGTGTAATTCTAGGCACACAGGATACCAGTATGCTCAAGTTAATAGTTGAAAGTTTGTGTGAGATGTTACAGTAAGAAAAAGACCTGGTGATTCAATACTAATGTTGTTTTCTAAAATATCTCACAAAATCAGGACTTCATCCTGTTTGACTCAAATCACATAATAACAAAGGGCATAGAGAGGCAGAGTGTGGTTATAACCATTCAGTCACAAAAATCTCTTGTTTCTACTGGACACACCACCTGCTGAACACAGGCTGTCCCCCAAATGTCGTCTCTATTCTTTGTCATCTGGGCCTCTTGACTTCTGACTTCTTGTAAATCTGTCATTAAGTCCCAATTGCTACAGGAAGCCTCTCCTAGTACATACTAAAGGTTACTGACTTCCCTTGGAGATTATCGCCCATCAATCCACGGTTATTTTGTTTGTACATGTTTTTTTTTCCATGTTGGCTCTACTACTAGTCTATCAGTTCATTGATAAAGAGGACCAACTCTGGTCTTTCCTTCCCTGGGCTTAGCACAGTGCCTGGATAAATGCTTGTAGATAAAACAGTTTAGCAATAACATAAGTGAGTTATTGTACTTATGAAATGATAAAAAATAAAACCCACAAAGCACAGGATAGGTGATGGAATTATCATGAAGCTTCAGAGTATAAAACCAAGAACCAAATGTAATAAAATAGAATCTAGTTGGAATTACTGTAAAATTGGATAGTTTTGTTACCAAAACCCAACTGTACAGGTACAATGCTGGTTAACAAACTTTCAGGTAGAGAAGATGATAAGAGGATGCAAAGGAATTCTACAAGTATCATCATTGAACAAACTGACTTGGCTTAACCTGAAGAAGGCAAGAAGACTAATGAGCAATACAAAGACTGTGGGAGGCTATGTGAAGGATTCTTTCTGTGTAAGGGGATTTTGACTTATTTTCCTTGGCATCAGAGGGCAGAACTGAGAGAAACCATTAGAGATAAGAGAAAGGTAGGTTTTGTTTTTTTCTGTATGAAAAAGCTTTCTAAGAAAAGGCTCAATTTATGCAAGAGTAAAATGGCCTGCCTAGAGAAATAGGGAGCTTTCTCTCTCTGGAATTTTCAAGAAGAGGCTACATGATTCACTTTGAGGATTTTACAGATGGTTTGTACTGGATGCACTATTTTCCCACAGCACTGAAGTGTTACTGTGCTATGAAACCACTTGAAGGCAAACTTGAGAAAGGAAAAACCTTTACCTTTATCCATTTTTTGTCTCTTTGTAGCACTCTATAAATCTAATACTTTTCTGAAGTTTAGACAGAAGGGAAGTAAGTATCACATGTCACCAGAAAGAGTTCAGGTCTATGGTTTTTATTACTAGGCTTAAGTCGAGATTTTCTTTCCCTTCCCCTCTTCCCAATTATTTATTTCTCCTTACTAACACAGTGAGTAAACCACTTTTGTTTTGTTTGTTTCGTGGGGGTGGCTAGAGTGAAGAAAGAGAAAAGTGCTCCTATTCTGTAGTCATTTCTAGGAAGAATTACTTTACAAACTCCTGAAGGAGACTGGCACTGGAGCTTTCCTTAACAAGAAAACTGATTTATGTTGGAATCACAGGGTGAATAATTAGATATCAAGAAGAATTACATTCATAGTTCACTTCTCTGATTCCATGGAATTCCAGGAGCTTTCTCAAAGACATCCTTAATCATAATTGAAGTAAATTTTTTTACTAAGGTACTATACGCAACATGAAGAGAAAACGGGGAGTGTTTTAAAGATTAATTTTTATAATGAATTCCAAAAAATTTTCCTGGCCTCAGGAAGGATGTAGCCCTATCTCTCACACCAATCCACAAACACATGATACAAGATTGATATTGGAAGCACTGACCTTGAGAGGCATTCCCTGAAAGGTTGAAGAATCATCAGAGAAAGATCTAATGATGGTCAGTATAATCCCTTTGCTAAAGGGACATGTCTTTCAGGATGTTTCCATGGACGAATTTCAGGCATAATGTTGCTCTCAACAATAATCCTTTAAGGCTTTGTGAAGCATTGTTGTTATAGAAACCCAATTAGGTCAGGAGTGAAACCAGGGGTCATGCTCAATTAAAATCTCCTTCTAGTCGTTGAAAGAACAATGCAGGTCACTTTGGCCAGTATCTACATTTTATGGATAAGGAATCCAAGGTCCAAGAAGATCAATGTCTTCTCCAAGGCAACAAATCTAGTTCATTTCAGAATCAAGCTCAACACGAATGAACACACCTTCACTTAACTGTACTTACAAAGCAGCACACTTGAGGAAGAAAAATGCAAGAAAACAAAACAAAACAAAGTGCCTCTCATCACCAAAGGGTCAGGCTCATGATAAAGAAGGGTTGCTTAGTGGAACAATCTTCTTTGGGGTCACATTTTCCCCAAGGTCAAAGGTCCAAATGCTCAAAATACTATTTGCTGAGAAGATCCCATTGCATGTTAGTAAAGACATTTCCTCATATACTTACTTGACTTTAGCCACTACGAACAAATCATTAAACAGAAAGAGATATCGTTCTTGATACTTCAGGCCTCTTCTCACTTCAACAGGATCAACAATCAGCAGTGTCCTTCTGGGGTCCATGCTAGAAGGAAGAAGTACACATGGGTCCAAGTTGGTTGATGGACTCTCCCTGTAAAAGAAGCAACAATATTGTAATATTTAGCAAAATGGTCCAAAGTGGAATGGAACTTGATAGCACAAACCAAGCCAAATCTAGCAGTCAAAATTACCTGAGTATCCTCAGTACTGGAAACACTGAAAGAGATCCTAAGGTTGTCAAAGAAATAGAGGCTGGCTCCTGCCCCACAAATTCCACCCAGGTAACCATTTCTTCTAAAGGCAGAATTTCAGCTGAGTAAGCTTCTATCTCTTCTTACTCGGACCTCTTTTTCCTTTACATATGACTTATACCTTTTACATGATGTTCTTTTTCTTGACAGTACAAATTTGAGTGAATGATTCTGATGAAAATGGCAGGTGGATTATAGGGAACTGGATTTGCTGGATGGCAGAACCAAAATGCTGTGAGAAAGGTCGTGGTCAATGGCTTCTATCATGGAGGCCACTTGAAGAAATGGACCTTGAGCTAGTGCATATGGAACAGCATCATGGTGAATAAGATTCCTGGATTCTATTGATCATCAATCACTCAACATTTATTGTTATTATTTATAGACAATGTGCCCCATGTGAATTGCTGGGGCTGCAAAATGAGAAAAGGACAATCTAAGGAACAAGTTTACTGTGAAATATAAGAAGCTTACATGCTAATGAACAAAGTGACACAACACCGTAAATTTATCACTCCAGTGTGGTCATCATTTTGCAGTCCTTGTTACATTACATGCTATAATGGAACGTTACCAATCCCCCCTACTTGTGAAATGACTGACAGTCTGATTCAATTCAACTCAATTCAATTCAATAAGTTTTTGCTACGGACCTCTATGTGTAAGATGTTAGACGAGTTGTTTAGAAAATGAAGACAAACAGGACACCGTCATTGCCCTCCAAGGGCTTTCAGTGGTAAGCAATGTTTTTCTGAATGTTGGAAAGGGAATACAAAGTAATTTGTCTTTCATATACATGTAAACTAAAATATGCACATACTAAGTTAAAGTCATTTTGTTCAACAGAATCAAAACCCTCTGCTGGAGTAGATATTCACATCTCACAACCTGTAAGCATTAAGTCTTAAATGCAGAAATCAGCAATACTTGAGCTCACCACTGAGTATGAACTGATCATACCATACAAGCTGTAAGATGGGCTATCTGGTTCAATGACTCCATTTTACAGGCTAGGAAACTGAGTCCCAGAGAACTGAAGTGATTTGTCCAAGGTGGCATAGAGAGTGAGCAACAGAGGCAGGAGATCAATGTACTCACAGCCCTCCTAAGTAATGCAGCCATCAATGCAAATCTTAATCTTTCTACTCCTTAGGAGATGCTTTAATGTATTGCTGCTCCCTCAAACAATCAATGAATCAATACTACCCAGCTCTATCTATGGAGTTATGAGCTTCCAGGAATTTAGTTAGGTTGGCCTTTGATATGGAGAGTGCCCTCAGTACCATCACCAAGCCTGAATGACTTGTGTTCTGTGGGTATAGCTTTCAAAATCCTAATGTCAACACCATGATCCATAGAGACCTCCAATGGAGGTAAAGATCACAAACATGACAGCTATATAGAACACTGCTTAGGTGAATCATGGTATGTCATTGTTATTATCCTCAGCATCCATGGAGACTTGTAAGAAGGAGCAGGTGCTCTTGTTTTCCTTTTAGGAATGAGGCATATGAAGCTCAGAAAATTTGCATTCCATTGGTAAAGCCTCAGAAGGCAACCACTGTATTGGTCACCCTCTGCATGTCCTCTTCCCAATACACCTGGACTATTCTAACAGGTTACTGATTCCTATTCCTGCCTCAAATCTTTCTCCACTCCAGTCCTTCCTTCACTCAGGAGCCAGAGATTTCTTAAGTAAAGTGCAGTTCTGGCCATGTTATACCTTCTACCTGCTTAAATAGATCAAATAGAAAATACCTTTTCTTGACCTTTTAAGCTTTTGGAAAAGCTAGCAATTATTTAGAGTTTGAAAAATCCATTAAAAATCATTTCATTATGCTCTGCTATGAACCGTGGTGAGATAGGTACTATTATTTTCCTCATTGCACAGATCAGAACACATAAGTCAAAAGTTAAGTCACACAGCCAGTAAGAGTCCTAACCAGGAACTGAACCTTTGTGTTGTTGACTCCAGGTTCAGATCTCCATCCACTGTACCCCTTAACTAACTTTTCATAACCTGACTCCTTTCTACTTTGTCACTCTTCTATTTACTGGCTGTCTAATGCCTGGAACACTCTCCCCTTCTCATCATTATCATGTTTCTTGGACAAAAGTCTAATTCTTTCTTCTTCAGGACTTTCCCTGTCCCATTCCCTTCCCTACTACGCCACCACACTCTCTCCTTGCTCTTTACCATATATAGTTTAGATGCATTTTGTGTGAAAACAATCATGTATGTATTACTAAGTATCCAAAATCCAATCATAAAAGGGGATAGGAATAATGGTTAAGAGAAAACAATCTAATCTCATACACAAACATTTTAGAAGATGCTCTGCTGCAGGATTAGTAGTAAGCATATCCTTGCCAAGAACCCAAAACTAACGTGGAAATTCTGGCTTCTCTTGAGTCAGGAGGCAGGCAACGTAATCTATCTAATCAGCTGCAAGAAATCTCAAATGCTATCAACAGCTGAAACAGTATCCGCTTGGCAGTACTTGGCACAGCTATAATTCATGACTCACTTCCTAAAACAGCATCCCCCAAAGACAGCCCAAACGTTAACTATATTACAGTGATTCAAGTAAAAGTGGGCAAGATAGAATTAGACAATAGTTGCTATGAAAAATATCTAGAAATTTCCCTGTACTGGAAAATCAGTGAGTCCACCAACTCATGACTGAGAGTTAGTGTGTCTCTTAATCTTTCCTAGAAGAGGCTTGGCATTTCAGAACAGAGAGCCCATGTGTACACTGTGTTAACTTTTCTTTCGGGGATTACATTTCTAAAAGGGTGACTGGAATGACGAGTAGATTCCAAAACATGACATGTGACCTTCTCTAGAAGTGAGATCTTTTCTATGAAAAATGGATTTAGGGGTACTTGTCATATGAGAAAAAAACTGGAAGGAATATCCTGAGAAAGAAGGATTCGATGTGTTCTAATTGACTGCATGGAACTGAAATAAGGAAGACCCATCATCCTGAGTTCAAATCTGGCCATAGACCCTTACAGCTTTGGGAACCTGGGCAAGTCATTCTCTCCTATTTGCCATCGTTTCCTCATGTGTCAAGTTAACTGGAAAGGAAAATGACAAACCCCACCAGAACTCTGCAAGAAAATCACAGAAATTATAACAGAGTTAGACATGGCTGAAAAAGAAAGCTTAAGAGCCACAACAGCATGTGCACATGCACTGTCTTAGATGCTTACCATACCATCACAAAAACCCATACTGGGAACCCTCAGTGTTGTGTGTTATTGATTTCAATTCAATTTTGGAAAATTTAAGTTAATCAAGGTACACTTCCAAAAACTCATCACTACAAATTCATTGTTTTATTCCTCAATTTTGATTTAAAGAAAAACAATAATTCCCATTCAAAAGATCCATCGACACCTAGGATAAAGGACCCCAACTCAAAGTAATGGGGTCCCTCGAAGGGACCCCAAAATGGTCCTGTGGCTTTATTGAAATTGCAAGACAAACACTGATATATATATATATATATATATATATATATATATATATATATATATATATATATATATATATATATATATATATATATACATGTATATATATATATACATATATATATATATATGTATATATATATATACATATATATATATATATATATATATATATATATGTATATATATGTGGACACCAATTCTACCAAGTTCCTCGAAATGAACCAAAAATTCACCTGGATTGCAACAAATCAGGAGGAAATGTGGAAAACAGTAGAATAAAATATTTACTGTAAGAAATATCTCAACAGTTCTCTAAGCCTGAAGTTCAGTGAGTATATAATATCCAGGGAAACAAACAGTTAGTATGTTTACCGTTGCTAAGTGAGGCCCTGCCTTCTGGAATAGCCACCACATGGATAATCTGTGCTAGGTTTTCTTTTGAGCAGCGTCTTTCTAGAAGGGGGACCAGGATGGTGAGCAGAAGAGAAAACATGTAATATGACCTTCCCTGGAAGGAAGATCCTTTCTGTGAAATAGAGACCTAGGAGTACATGATATCTAAAGGAATATAATGAGGAAGAAGAATTTGTTTTGTTCTCCTTGACGGAAGGACATTTCATACACTTCAAGGCTCGGAGTCGGGAAGAACTATTTTCCTCAGAATCTTACTGGATAGACCCTGGGCAAGTCACTTCACTCCAATGGCTTCAGTTTCCTCCTCTGTCAAATGAACTGCTGAATAAATTGACAATTCCTTCCAGTATCACCACCATGGAATCCCCAGAAATGGTGAGAGAGTAAGAAATGACAGAAAAAACTTAACATCCACTAGGACCTGTGCACTTGCAAAGAACTAAATGCAGGGATACCAGTCCCAAATCAAATTTGAGTACTCTCAAGACATAACTTTTATTGATTTCATTTCCTTTGTGGACATTAAACTCTCAACAGTATCTCTGTTATTAAACAGAAATGAGGTAAAATTTAAAGAAAACTCACCATTCCAAATTCGTTGTTTTGTTCCTGAGTTTTGACTTGAAGAAATGACAGCATTCCATACTCACGAAATCAAGTAGGACAGAAGGGAGAAGTGTCCCCCCCTCAAAGTAATAGAGAAATTATTCGAAAATTGTCCTGTGGCTTTTTTGAAATGCCGGGACAAACACCTATACCGATATCCACAATAATTCCACAAATGTCCCACTCATTGAACGAAACAGTCGAGTGGATTTCAATGATTCAGGGGAAAATGAGGAAAATAGGGTTATGCAATATTTACTGTGAAAATTTTTCAGAAGTTCTGTTAACGAGAAGCACAGTGAGTCCGAACCGAAACGGCTGACAAACTGTCTGAGTGTTGACAGTTGCTAGGTGACCCCTAGCATTCTAGAATAGTCCCCACCCTCCCCCATGGGTACTCTGGGCTAGGTTTTCTTCTGGGCAGCATATTTCTGGAAGGTTGAACAGGATGGTGAGGGCATGAGAAATCATGTAATATGACCTTCACTGAAAGGGAGATCCTTTGTGTGAAAGGGAAATTTATGATATCTGAAGGAACATAATGAAGAAGGATTTGGTTTGTCCTGAACTGAATGACACTGTGCATCCAACACTGGGCTTCGAGTCAGGAAGACCCATCTTCCTGAGCTAAAATCTGGCCTCAGAATCTTACTTGAGAGTCCCTGGGCAAGTCACTTCATTCTATTTGCCTCAGTTTCCTCTTCTGTCCAAGGAGCAGCTGAATGAAGTGCCAACCCCCGCCAGCATCCCTGCCATGAAATTCCCACACATGATGACAGAGTTACAAATGGCAGAAAAAGAAACATAACATCCACAGCAACCTGGGCACTTGCATTGAATGAAATGCAGGGATACCAAACCAAAAATCAAGCTTTAGCATTCTCAAGAACTGCCTTTATGCATTTATTATTCATTATTTATTCATTTATTTATTTTATTCATTAACCTTTCTGTACATCAAACTCTCAGGAGTATCCCCGGCACTGAACTTAACTGAGGCAAAATTTAAATAAATCTCACCATTCCAAATTCGTTGTTTTGTTCTTTAGTTTTGACTTGAAGGAAAGACAACTGTCCATATTCAAAAGATCAAGTAGAACCACAGGGGGAAGTATCCCCACTCAAAGTAAAATGGAAAGGACCTCAAAATGGTCCTGGGGCTTTTTTTAAAAGCCACGACAAACACTGACCCCCAAGTCGGTCTAAATGAACTCAAAACTCACCTGGATTTCAATGATTCAGGAAGAAATGAAGAACATAGTATAACACAGTATTGACAATGAGCAATATCTCCAAAGTTCTCTGAGCTCAATGAGTAGATACCATCTTGACAAAAAACCAGTTTGTGTGTTGACCTTTGCTAGGTGAGGCCCTCATTCTAGAATAGGCAGCCCCTGAGTACTCTCTGCTGAGTTTTCTTCTGAAAGGGTGAGTAGGATGGCGAGGGGATGAGAAATCATGCCATATGAATTTCATTGGAAGGAAGATCTATTCCTTTATATGGAGACTTAGGGATAGATGCTATCTCAAGGTTCATCCTGAGGAAGAAGGATTTCTTGTGATGTTCTTTACTGCATTGCACTGGGCCTATATTACTGGCCCTGGAGTCAGGAACACCCTCCATTCAAACTTCAAATATTGCCTCAGTCTCTTATTGGCTGTAAGGACCTGAGCAAATCAATTCTCTCTATTTGCCTCAGTTTTCTTACCTGTAAAATGAGCAGGAGAACATAAAGATAAACATCTCCAGTATCCCTTCCAATAAAGCCACAGATAGGATGATATAGGCAGACATGGCTGAAAAGAAATTAACAACCACAAAAACATGTGCACTTGCATTGCATTAAGGGCAGGGATACCACGCTAAAAAATCAAGATTGAGAACACTCAAGAACTGCATTTTATTGATTTCAATTAGCTTTCTGAACTTTAAACTATCAAAAACATCCCAATTACTAAATGTAACTAGGACAAACTTTAAAAACCTAAAATTTCCGAATTGGTTATTTTATTCCTGAATTTTGACTTGAAGTGAAAAAAAAAAAAAAACCTGTTCTGCAAAGATCAAGTGGAAGCAGATGAGGAAGATTCTCCACTCAAAGTAAAACTGAAAGAACCGAGAACATACCTGTGATTTTATTTAAATGCCACGACAAACACTGACACTTCTATCCAAATAATTCCCTAACAGAGTTTCCATGTGAACCCAAAATCACCTGTGTTTTATTGATTCAGGAGGAAATGACGGAAATAGGATTACACAATATATACTATGAAAAATATCGCAAAAGTTCTCTGAGCTAGAAGCTCACCGAGTCCATATCAGTATGTCAGAAAAACATTTTATGTGTTTACATTTGCTAAGTGAGGCCCTGCATTAATGGAATAGGCACCACAGGAGTTCTTTGTCGTAGGTTTTCTTCTGGTCAGCATATTTCTAGAAGGTTGACCAGGATGGAGAGTGGAGGTTAAACCCTCCCATATGATGTTCACTGGAGGAAAACTTTTTTCTTGGAAATAGAGACTTAGGGTGACATAATATCTCAAAGATTATCCTGAAAAAGAAGGATTTCTGGTGTTCCTTTTAGCTGCATGACACTGTGCATCCAGTGCTGCATCTAGTTTCAGGAAGACCTATCTTCTAGCATTCCGATCTGGGCTCAAATTCTTACTAGAAGTGAGAACCTGAGCAAGGCATTTCGCTGTCTTTGGCCCAGTTTCGTCATATATTTAATGGTCTGAAGAATAATATGAAAAACCCCTCCAGAATTACTGCTTTGAAATCCCCAGACATGGTAAGAGAGTTTCAAATGGCAGAAAAAAATTTAACATCCACAACCTTACAGGCTTTCATTGAATTAAATGCAGGGAGACAAGCCCAAAAATCAAGATTGAAAGACCTTGAGAGTTTCCTCTTCTGTCAAATGAGTCAAAACCATCTAGTACCTCTGACAAGAAAGCTCCAGACATCGTGACAGAATTAGACAGGACTAAAAAAATATTCTTCACAAGCATATTCACATCTGCACATGCACTGTCTTATATTCTGGGGATAGCATTCCAAAAAGGTCCTGTGGATGTTTTGAATTGCCACCGCAAACACCTATACTGATATTGACAATAATTCATTAAAGGTCCCCCTAAGGGAAACTTAAAGTCACCTATTTTCTTGGGGACACCTGGTAAGTTATTTCACCCTATTCGTCAGTTTCCTTATCAGTGAAATGACTTAGAAGCGTAAATGGCAAAGTAGCCCATTATCTTTGCCAAGAGATCTCCAAATAGTTCACCAAGAATCTGCTACAATTCAAATTACTCAGCTTAAACAAGTGTCCCTTCTTTGGACAAGACAGAACATCATGAGGAGCAAAGACGAAAGTAGAAGGGAAGTCAATTGAAATGCTATGTTTTCCAAAATTTGCTTACAGATTTCTTTTTTTCTGTGAAGGATTTGCTTTTCTGGGGTTGGGATTCTGTTTTCTGGCATTTGAATAAATGTTTTGGTATTGTCTTCCATGTGGACAGTCTCTTTATCATATTTTGTGCTTCAGAACTGTGCTAGTATATTCACAACTGCTGTTGGTGCTGTGAATATTGCATTGGTACTATCAGTGGGAACCAAAGTTAGGAGAGAATGTATTTACGGTAAGTGAACCTTCTGAAAATTCCAATCAAGCAATTAAAAATGCATGTGACCTGTTAACTAGGGAATGCCTATTCAAACGTGAGAATATGTCCTTAATGGATTATTACTGTTCTGTAGGGCAGCTAGGTGATGCAGTGGATAGAGCAGCACTGCAGGAGTCAGGAGGACCTGAGTTCAAATCTCACCTCAGATACTTGACACTCACTAGCTGTGTGACCTTGGGCAAGTCACTTATCCCCAATTGCCTCATCCTGGCTCATCTACAGTCATCCTGATGAATATTTGGTCACTGAATTCCGATGGCTATGGAGGTGAAGTGAAGCTGGTGACCTGCACAGCCCTCCCTCACTCAAAACAACGTCAAGTGCAAGTCATGTTATTATTTCCGATGGTATTTAGTGTCTTCTTTGCCAAGGAAGGATGAACACACAGACACACACCGATCTATAACAAAAGATTGGTGTTATGCATACAGAGAAGTATGGAAAGATCTATGGGAAGTGTGAAAGAATTTATATAGAGGTACATTTATTTACCTATATATGTGTGTGTGTATACATATATATACATATATGTATATGTTTTATATGTATCATCTATGTGTATGATAAATGCAATATAAATGAAAACAATGACCAAAATAAATCAAAAGTGAATGCTACAACATCAAGCATGCCTTGAAAGAAGATATATAAAAAGATACCCCCACCCACTCCTTTGCAAAATAGTGGTGGAAGGCCAGAAGTATGTCGTATTGCACAAATTGTGAGAATTTTTTGATGCATTGATCAACTTTGCTGATTTTTTCCTCCTTTTTTTGGTCTTTTATAGTATTGCTTGTGTAGGTGGATTTCCTCTCTATTGAAATGTGGTATAGGAGTACTAGGGGAAGGTGTGGGGATTTAAAAAAAAATCACATCATATCTGGAGGTGCTCATTTGAATTCTGAATGCCTATTTGTCATGCATTTTGTGGACTGAATATGTTTTCCCTACTGTTTCCGTGAAATGGCCTCAAAGGCCCCTTACAGCCCTGAGCATTGGAAATTTTTTTTCCTGATCAACATTTCAAAAAGATTTTCATCCAAATATGAAGGAAGGTGCTTGTTTCTAGTGTATGCTAAACCAAAGCAATCAAAATCCCCCAACAAAACCCAACTGATGAATGAAAATAAGGAATCCATGGGAGGGGAAGTTGTGTGTGTGTGTGTGTTTGTGTGTGTGTGTGTGTGTGTGTGTGTGTGTGTGTGTGTAGGAATCTGTTGACACTTTAGAAAAAAAAATCACCCATAAAATATTTCTTCTGTCCTTTTCAAAAATAGAGGAAGTGCATCATTTTACTACATACTCAAGTTTTGTTCATACAAGATCTATCCTAACATAGCCAAATTCTTCCAATGGCAATTTACAGCTTGTAAAACCTTCCTCCCTAGGCTGAATTATTCTGATTTCCATTTAAAGCTTTAAGGAGATATGTGGTCGTGAAGGTCATGCCAAATACTCTCATTGAAATTCTTTCTCTCTGGCCCCAAAGCTCCCTCCCTTTCCAGCATCACTAATTGTAAATGACAGTGAAAGAAACTCAAGACATTCTTAAGTATTGTAGGGAATTTTGGCCCATTCCAAAATCCATTTCTTTGAAATACTTATTTCAGTATGTCACACACAAACACACATGCAGAATCATGTTTGAAGAAGATTCTGAGCTACTTGAGGAATGTTTCCCAGCTTGACAATTTCTAAACTGACCCAGATGTATTCAATTGCTTAGCCCCTCACACCTTTGAGGAGAAATGCTCCATTGATCAGCTCTGAACTTATGAATCTGGCAAGTTGAAGGATACAGTCAGAGGACAAAGTGGAAATTCTGTCCTGTACTTCACCATAAATGCTTTCAGCCTTTGTTGTGCCTTTTGTGACATGATTCATTCAGTTGTAAGTGCTCCTTTTCCCTCTGGGATTGGGCAGAACAAAGTATTCATGAAAGTTTACTTTCCTGTAGGGCTCTTTATGCATAACTGAAGCATTCTTGAAGTCAAGTGCTTATTGGGGGGAAAATGATGTTACCGTTCCTATTTAACAAATTCTTCTGGGAAAACTGAATAGTAGTCTGGTAGAAATTAGGTTTATGCCATCTTCTCACAACATACACCAACATAAACTCCAAATAATGCAAGTGAAGTAGAAAAGGACACATCATAAATAAATGAGAAGAGGAAGGAAGAAATTATTTTTTTATCTATAGACAGGGCAAGAGTGCTTTACCAAACAAATGTTAGAGAAGATCATGTAGGAAAAAATGAACAATTTTTAAAATGTGAACTTAAAAAGTTTTTGCCAAAAAATAAATTGAATTTCGCAAAAATAATGTAAGGGAAACAAGTACTTGGTCAGCAATCTACACAATAAGTTCTTTCTAGGAACAACCTACCTTACTTCCAAGATAAACAAAGACCGAATTCAAATAGGTAAGTGTAAGTCATTCTCCAGGAAACAAATGGTCAAAGATATGAACAAGCAGCTTTCAAAGCAAGAAATCCAAGGTATCAACAGTCATTATTATGATTTATGAAATTTATGAATTTCAATTTACTTTAAATCACTGATTATTAGAGAAAAACCAATTAAAGCAACTTCACATCTATCAGACTGATAAAAATGATAAAAGATGAAAATTCCAAATGTTAGAGGAGTTGTGAGGTAATAGAAAGATTAACGTGCTATTGTTAAACGACTGTATTGGCCCAGTCATTCTGGACAGAAATTTGAAACTATCACCAGGATATCACCAAAGTATGTATATATTTGTGTGTGTGTGTGTATGTATATAATGTGTGTGTATAATGTATAAAATATTTCTCATATATCAATACAATATAAAGTTAAACAGAATATTAATCAGATATATATGTATAATTATAATACTATACATATACATGCACACATACATATATATGTATATACATATAGGTATATGCACAAATATGCATACGTGTGCCAAAGAATTTGAACATGAAGGGATGTCTTCCTAACAAGGAATATTTAAGGAAATGGTTATATGATAATGTAAGGAAATATTTTGGTTTTATAAAAATAATGATGTGGAAAACTTCAGAAGACCTTTCTAACCCAATACAAAGAAAAGTGAAGATAACAATGTGTACAATACTAACAGAGTAGGGAAAATCAAATTTGAAAGACTTAAAAACTCTAATCAACTAAATTAGAAAATATGAGCCCAAAGGAAGGAAGATGAAAGATACTACTCACACCTGACAGAAAGAAAATGAATTTAAAATACAGAAAGATACATATATTTCTGGATATGACTAGTATGGGAATTTGTTTTCCTGAACTACAGAAATATATATGACTGGGTTTTTTCTGTTGTTGTTGTCGTTGTTGTTTTTGTTGGTGTTAAACGTGGAACTGGACAGCGGGGAAAATAGATTAACAAAAAAACTTTTGACTTGAAAATAACATACTAAAAAAATGCAGAAAAATGTTTTCTTCCACTATAAATATTTGTTATAAGCTTGTTGTTTGGTTTGGGTTTCTTTCATAATGAGGGATGAGGAGAGGAGAAAAGATGAATTATATAAATTTTAGAAACCTAGTTTAATCAAATTTAAAATAAATGTTTGAACATAATAAGAGCACATCACAAGGTCTAACTAGAATATTTCAAGAAATCGATCACTCACAACTGAGAAAAGGAAAAAACGGCTTCATAGAAGAAGTACACTTGGTTTGGAAAAGAATGATTTCTATAGAAAAAGCTTTTGGGGAGAATATTCCAGTTTGGAGGCACTCTTAAGAGACATGAAAAGGCAAAGATAAGATAGGCAAGTCTAGCATTCCACTGTAGGTGGACTAGGGAAATATGAGACACTATTTTAAAAAATACCCTGGTTGATTTTAGCCTGGTCCAGCCCGCGTTTTATAGATGAGGAAACAGAAATCTTCCATATTTCAAGAAATCACTGAAGCTCTTACAGCTAGTTTGCAGCACAGTAGGAATGGCAGATGTTCTGAAAACCTTTCCAGTACACTTTGATCCTGAACTAAAATTTCTGAAAATAATGCTTTAGACATGTAGGTGGTGCAATATTTAGAGCTGGAATCAGGAACACCTGAATTCAGGTCCTACCTCAGACACATCTGCAGAAAGGGTAGAAGGATAGCCCCTGTTTCGTAAGGAACAAATGGGTCCCAATTTTATTTTATTTTTTTCAGTTCAAAGGATCATCCCTTGACTCACTTCTTAAATAGACCTAATCACTGAATGGGCTCTAACTCATTCAAAGTGAGAACTTGGAAAGATCATAGCTTTAAAAGGCCAAGTATCCAACAGTATCAGGGCTATCTCCAGTTGTCCTGATCTCTATCAGGCCACTGGACTCAGATGACTCTGCAAGGAGAAAGTGAGACTTGTAACTGTGTAGAGCCCACCCTCCCTCAATCCAATTCAATTGCAAGTCACCTCATCATCTTCCTGATGCCATGGTGCTCTTCAAGAATGAAGGAAAACCACAACCTGTGAGCAGTCTAAGCTATCCAGTGGAGATCCAGTTGACTAGTTCCAGTTGGGCAACTCAGCTCATCCTCCTCTCCTCTCTTTCTGTACGTTGGGTATCATGCTCTTACCTGAGGTTCTTCTGCCAAAAGCAAGGCAGATTTTGATAGCTGAAACCTTAGGGGCTATTGGATATGTCAAGTACTTTGAAAATGAAAGTGCTATATAAATGTTTCCTATTATTGTGATAATGGTGAAGACTCTTGTCATTTTGCACTTAGACACTTCTGAGGCCATTACTCCTGTATTCGGGCACATGCTCAGACACCAGTCTAGACATGGTTGAAAAAGATACTCCTGAAGGCAGCATAAGATTCCATTGGGGGATGGAATTATTAAATAGGGATTAATTACTGCCCACTGGGGCCTGAAAACATTCTTGGATAGGATTGTCAAATGCTGAGCTGCTACTTGATTTTTTTTAATGTTATAGTGATTTGGGCTTGGGGAAGTATCTTTGCTGAGTCAGTATCACTGAAAGTGGCACAGGACAAATAAGTCTTCACTATGAGAGGACTTGAATGCTACAACTCCTCAGGGTTAGTGCTTTTCTTGAAATTATTGTAATGTGCAAATAATAGAATGTCTGAGTAATAGAACATTTACAGAATATTGAATTTTACATAATCTCATACCAGAATTTCAATGATGACCCCTTTGTAGATTCAACATACATTTATTAAGAATCTAGCACCATAGGATTTTAGCTATAGATTTAAGATGGAGCTTAAAAATCAACTAGTCCCATTCCCTCCTCTTTCAGATACAGAAACTGAATCCCACAAAGGTTATATGATATCATACAGTGAAAGAGTTGAACGTTGAACTCAGATATTCTCATTCCAGAGACAGGAGATGGCCCAGTGGATAGAGTAAAGGTCCTGGAGTGAGGAAGACTCATCTTCCTGAGTTCAAATGTGGCCCCAGACACTTCTTAGCTGTGTGACCATGGACAAGTGACTGACCCATGTTTGCTTCAGTTCCTCATCTATAAAATGAGGGGCAGGAGGAAATGGCAAATCACTCAGTATCTTTGCCATGAAATCCCCGAATGGGGTCACGAAGAATTGGATATGATTGAAAAACAACAAGTTAACACAACTGACCCTCCAGCAAAGGCCAGGCTATTCAGAATGGGGGGACTGGTTCGTGGAGAAGGAAGAAAGGCCTTAGAGGATTAAGTACTTTCCTGCAATACATCTGCTACTTGGCAAGGATTTTCATTATTTTGAACACAACCAGGGTGCTGTTAAAAAAAAAAACAAAAAAAACAAAAAAACAAGACTATCTTGTGCATACTCAATTATTATGGCCAATAATCAATCCTTTCTTGCTATGCCTATAAATGATGCATTTGCCTGTCTTTCCTCCTGAGCCCATCAAAGCAAAAGCAATGCTTCTTATGAGTCTTGGATTTAAACCATGGTTAACAGGAAGAACGAATTTTCTTAAATTAATGTTCTAGATTGATACATTGTTACCATATCATCATCATGATTATTAGGAATACATATTTGCTTAACCTGACAAATCATGATTACTTTTATCCTACTTCGGACACAGACAGAAAAACATGTTCTTGGTGTCCTAGATATTGACCCATTCAGTGGTACCTGTCTTTGGAAATCCATTGAGAGCAAGTGAAATCCGTTTCTAAAGTCCTTGTAACTTCATTGAAGGTAGTCCAATATTTAATGGCTCTTTGTATCTGATTCTTCCAGGCACTTTTTTAAAAATTATTTTGATTTCCTCTCCCTTTCTGACCTACCCTTTCAAAGAGATTATTTTAGAGGAACAGTTTCTTAGGATTTGAGAATGTAGCTAACAGCCATGATTCCCCACTGATTTACTCAAAACTAATTGTAAAATTTAGTATTAAGATTTTGAGAGAAAAGTTTTCTCTGTTTAGTTCTCTAGAGCTGGCCAGTCATCTGAGGGCTAGACCTAAAATAAAAATAAAATAAAAAGCTAATGGGGGCCTTTACCACTACTCAAAAGTAGTAATAAAGTAGCTTGCAAGCATGATCCAATTAAGAGGAATGGATTTTGATTGAATCTGAAGACATATCCTATCTTCTGCTAAACCCACTGGCAGTGTACCAGAGCCAATGATGCCTGGAGGCTCCTGCAAATGGGTGGGATGACTCCTGGGGGTAGGATGCTGTTCCTAATTTTAAGAAAACTGAATAAGGAAACTACAAGCTGTTTGAGAAAGGTTCTTGGGAATAGGTTTAGCTCCACATTCTAAAAGAGTCCACCAGAAGAATGTAGGACCCATACAAACGGTAAAATTGCACAGTACAGTAAAATGTAGTGTGCCACTACTACCCAGGATCAGGAGCTGAAAGGTAAAAGACACTGTGCATAGCTATGGAGCAATTTGGCCTGAGTGAAGGACTATGGGGGATAACGGCTTGAACCAAGGATTGGCTCTTCAGCAGCTAAAGGACTGAACAGAAGCTGCAAAAGCCAGGTCACAGAAAGAGAAAACTAGGGCAGTGTGTATGTGTGTGTGTGTGCGTGTGTGTGCGCGTGTGTGTGCGCGCGTGTGTATATGTGTGTGCATAGGCTTTGGGGAGAAGGCTGGAATGGGAGAGAGAACACCAATGTGCGTGATGGCAAGAGGGCGTGAAAGGTTGGTGGAGCCAGGCGCCCGTGGAAAAAGTGGCTACTGGGTCGCTGCAGGAGAACCTGCGCGCAGCAGGTAGAGGGGCAGTCCATGGAGATGGGAGTGCTCCGCGCAGCTGGGGACAGAACCCGCGGAGACTCGGGTCTGTGGGCACAGGTGTCAGTCCAGCTGGTGGAGCTCCCGCCTAGGAAGGGCGGGGTGCTCCGGAACCACGCTGAGCCGCTCTCAGCGTGCCTGTCCCGGGGGCTCTCCCAACTTCCGCGAAGGATCCTCTAACCCTCCCCACAGGTGCGCCCCAAAGCTGTAGGGGCTTGTGGGGAGCCGAGACTGCGGAGCTGCCACACCGGGACCGGAATGTCTCTCACGCAGCTGAGAACTGGAGCGGTTTTCTTGGTGGCTGAGTGGGGAACTGGGGCTCCTCAAGGGGAGGCGGGAGCCCGTGATGGAGAAGCCAGGTGCGGAAAGGGGACTGGATGAAGTTTTGCGCAGTCCAGTTCTGCTCTGGTCCCATCTGGAATGAAGCCAGATGCAGGGAATGATTTCTCTCCAGGTCCCGGAGAAGTGAGTGCTTCAGGTAAACAGAACAGCTGCTGACTACCTCCTCCCTCCACCCCTTGACTCCTCCTTCCTCTCCCAGACCTGACCTTTCCTCACTGCCTGCCACCTTTGCACAACACCCCCCTCCCACCAAACTACCTTTCTCCAAGTTTCCCCAACAACCCCTAAGAAGCATCCCTCCACCACTCCCTGCCCAACCTCCTTTCCGAACCCTATCTTCACCTCTGCTTGCAGCTGTTTCCTTTCCCCCGGCCCCAAGGCTATTAATCACTCTCATCCCTTGAGGTATTTTGAAATGTAGTTCAAGCGGCTTATTTTCATTCGCTTTTTTGTCGGTTTTTTGGGGGGCGGGGCTTGGAATTATAACGCTTTGAGAAATGAGCTAGCGAATGGGCTCGGAGCTACATAGATATCTCCTTTACAAAGATATGTATCTTTGGTTTGTTTGGCTGAATGTTGATTTGGTCTAAACACTCTCCTGACTCTCCCATCGACCATTCTGTAAAATGCTGAGGAATTTCTATGACATTTGTGTAGAAGGAATACCTGGCAGCAAAGAGAAAACAAGTGAGTTGAAATTTCTGCAAAGTTTTTGTGGCATTTTGTAATGAAAAGGAAAGTTCCTTTGGAATCTTATGTAGAGGAACTTAATTTCATCGTTATTGTCATCTATTCTTGGTGACGTGCATTTTCCTTAATTAACATTGCTTTAAAAAGGAGAATACTTATTTTTCCTCTTAAGTAATCACGTTTTCATTTTGACTCATCGTATAGGAAGGTAAAAAAGGCAGATATAAAGATTTATTGATGAGTAAGTTTATCCTTAAAGGTCAATTACTTTGTGGTATACTTGTGGGTAAAGTTTTTGAATGAGATGTGAAATAAGTGTTCATAATGAAATACCCTGTGCTGTACATGCAGACCATAATAAGGATGCTATATAGGTAAAGAATATTAGTATTCATTTTTAATGAAGAAAACAAACTACTTGGGAGTTTATTTGCCAACAAACGCAGGGACCATATGAACAAAAGTACAAGACGGTTTTTACACAAATAAACTCAGATCTAAGTAAGTGGAAAAACATCAGTTGCTCGTGGGTAGGCCAAGGGAATATAGTAAAAATGACTATATTAATTTACTTATTTAGTGCCACAGAAATTAAACTATCAGAGAAGTATTTTTACAGCTGTCTAACATAATATCCCAATTCATCTGGAACAACAAAAGGTCCAGAAAATCAAGGGGACTAATGAAAAGAAATGTGAGGGAAGGTGGCCTAGCACTACCAGATCTGAAATTGCATCATAAAGCAGCAATTATCAAAACCACTTGTTACTGGGTAGGAAACAGAAGGGAAGACAAGTGGAATACGCTAGAGACTGAAGACACAGTAGACAATGAATATAGCAGTGTACTGTTTGATAAACTCAAGGACCCCCCGCTTCCAGGATAAGAACTCACTGTTCTACAAAAATTTCTGGGAAAACTGGATAAAAGTGTGGCAGAAACTAGGCATGGACCAAAGACTGAAATCGTACAAAAAAATAAAATCCTAACGGGTACACGATCTAAGTATAAACATTGATACCATGGACAAATTCGTGGAGCATGGAATAATGTATTTATCAGATTTATGGAGAAGGGAAGAATGTGTGACTAAAGAAGAGATAGACAGCACTATGAAGTGTCAGATGGATAAAGCTGCTTACATTAAACTGAAAAGTTTTTCCACAGCCAAACCCAATGCAAACAAGATAGGCAGGGAAACTGGAAAGTATATTTGCAGCTAGTGTGTGATAAAGACCTCATTTCTAAAATATATAGGGAACTGAGTCAAATGCACAAAGATACAAGTCATTTCCCAATTCATAAATGATGAAAGGTTATGAACAGGCAGTTTTCAGAGGAAGACTTCAAAGCTTTCTATACTCATAAGAAAAAATGCTCTAAATCACTTTTGATTAGGGAGATGCAAATCAAAACAACTCTGAGGAACCACATCACCCCTATCAGATTGGCAAACATGACAGAACAGGAAGATGATAAATATTGGTGGGGATGTGAGAGAGGTAGAACATTAATACTTTGCTGGTGGTGCTGTGAGCTGATCCAACCATTCTGGAGAGCAATTTGGAACTACACCCAAAGGGCTACAAAAATATGCATACCCTTTGATCCAGCAATATCGCTTCTAGGACTGTATCCCCAAGAGATCAAAAAAATGGGAAAGGGTCCCACACATACCAAAGTATTTATAGCAGCACCCTTTTTGGTGGCCAAAAACTGGAAAACAGGGGGATGCCCATCAGCTGAGGAATGGCTGAAAAGTTATGGTACAAGAATGTAATGGAATACTACTGCGCTATAAGAAATGATGAACAGGAACATTTCAGAGAAGTCTGGAAAGACTTGTATGATCTGATGTTCAGCGAAAGGAGAAGAACCAGGAGAACTTTCTGCACAGCAACGACCACTGTGTGCGAGAGGTTTTTTCTGGTGTACTTGGAACTTCACAGCAATGCAAGAACTTAAAAAAAAATCCCAACTGTCTTCTAAGGCAAAATGCCTTCCACATCCAAAGAAAGATCTATGGAATTCAATCGCACAATGTAGCAGATCATTTTTACGTGTGTGCGTGCGTGCGTGCGTGCGTGCGTGTGTGTGTATTGCGTGTTGGTTTGTTACATGATTTCCCCTATTCATTTTAATTGTACACAGTATAACTATACAGAAAGTGTAGGAAAATAGGAATGCATATGTACAACCTCTTTAGGATTGTATGCAATCTTGTGGAGGAGGAAAGGAGGTAAGGGGGAGGGAGGGAAAAATAATAATCTAACTTGTATTGTAGTGATTATAGAACACTGAAAATAAATAAAATTCATTTTAAAAAAGAAAAAAAAACTTTTTCAGTGGAGGGGAAAAGGGGGGAGGTGAGAGTCAAAAAGTCAAGCTTACTCTTATCACATTTCAGGACCAGCACACTATCCACTGTGCTTCCTAGTTGTCTTTTAACACATACCCCTAATTTAATCAACAAATTCCAGAGACCAAAATTGTCAGAAGCAAAGCTCCCATTTTCACCTTTTTTCGTGGTAACTTGTTGCTCAGTGTTAAATATTGAATATTCCTCTTGTATTTCAACATGGAATGAGTATACTTTTGCATGAGGTGCTAAGTGCATCGGTGGACAGAGTCCGGGGCCTGAAATCAGAAAGACTCATCTTTGTCACTTCAAATTAGGCCTCACACACTTACCTGTGTGACAATGGGCAAGTGGAAGCCCAGTAGCGTCAGTTCCTCATCTGAAAATGAGCTGCAGAAGGACAAAGTAAAGCAATCTAGTATCTTTGCCAAGAAAATCCCAAGTGGGGCCAAGAAGACACCATACACTAACAAACCACCACCACCACTACCAAAACGCACGTTTGTATGTATATCAAAGAGAACATTTAAAAAGTGGAATAACAGCTACTTGGGATAATTGTTGCATTCTTGGTCATCTTTCCTTACTTCACACTCCTATCAGAGTAGATGTTTTACATATATTTATGAAATTGATTCTTATTCCATGGAGGAATTGAAAACTGAATTACAAATTGATCCCATGGGAAGATTTTAGAATTCAAACCATTATTACATTAGAGACTTTTATGTAACTGGCATTACTCATATGAGTTCATGATAAAATTTATTGGTAGGCACAGGCAAGCATGGTGGTGAAGGGTTATAAAATGCTGTCCGTGCATCAGTGGAAGGAAAATCCAGATATGGAACCTTCATCACTTAATCATCAGATTGGCAAATCATGAGCAATCTGTGGCCTTAGAGAATTGTCTGGATTTTTATTGTCATGTTTAATGCTTTGTGTGTACACATTTGAATCCCTGGATTAACAGATGACAGAAGGATATGGTGGAGAAACTCCATTGTGAACGCAGAGGAAGAGAGGAAAACCTCTTTTCAGCAAAAAAGGCAACCTTCGATTTTTGCCCATCACTTTCTGAGAATACGTCTTGTAACCTTCACCATGATAATCTGAATGGGGTCATTTCAGAAAGTGTACAAAATTCTAATGAAAATAATGTGTAGAAAATTATCTCTTGAAAATAATCTTTCCATGTAACCTCAAAAACAAGTCTCAGCAACTACCATTAAAATCTTAATGGGTACTGCTACAAAGATTGCAGAAGTATTCTTCATCAGCACCATTCCTTGTATTGAAAAGCCGGCTCTACTGGACATCTACTTCTGTACTGACCACTTCTAATCATTTTAGTATTTTCAGTTACTCCATGGAACTTAATCTTATTATTTGGTATTGTTTTAACAATTTTTCCATTTATAAAAATTCGGTGAAAGAAAGTCATTTCAGTGACAGAGTGAAATGAGAGAGAGAATAGTATAAAAGGTGGGAGGACAAGACACAAAATAGTACAGTTAAAAATAGTAACTTTAAAAAAGTGAAGCATGTTTCTCTGATAAAGGCCTCCTTTCTATAACATAGAGAACTGTATTAAATTTATTAAAATAAGAAGCAGTACTCAATTGAGAAGTGACAAAAGATACAAAAGTTTTCAGATAAAGGAATCAAAAGTATCAATACCCATACCATTGTATATACATATATATGTATACATACATAAATGATATATATATATGTGTGTGTGTGTATATATATATATGCATCTAAGTATGTATTTTATTCTTACTCACTGTGAGCAGTCTGAGCTGCTTAAGTTAACCTGGAGTACATTGGCTTAGATTCCTTCCCTTCCCTTCCCTTCTCTATATTCATATTTCTCCTTATTGTAGAGTACTCTTAGGCATATAAAATTTTTCTTAGGTGTTTGTGTTGTTTTCACATGAGCCATTAAATAAAAGAAGGTCTATCAGAATTCTGAGGACTGATCCAGGTCCCAATCTTATCTCTGCCACTTCTCACTATGAATGTAACCTCTGTAAAGTCTTTTCACCTCTCTAGGTCTCACTTTTCTAATCAGGACTAAAGACAGAGTAGGACTAGATATTACCCAAGGTCCTTTTCTGACTTGAAGGTGACATTTCCCAATCTTTTCAACTTCTAAGAGAATGTGCAGGGAGTTCTTGTGGTTATGTGCAGGAGAAGCAATAGCAATTCATGTGGAAAATGGGCCTACAGCTAAAACTGAGTAAATATTTAAGAATTTCCTTTGGAATGGAAGATAAATTTTCTATCGCTGAAGTAAAAATATTTACCATTCACAGATACGTACACATACTGCATGGCACATATACACATTCACAAACACACCCACTAAATACACACACACACACATATATACATATATACACACATACATTTATATATATACACACACATACGCACAAACACACACACATATATATGCACACATTCACTCACATGCCCATACAAACATAAACACATTCATAAAAACACACGTATTCATAAAACATATACAGTTACATGCAGACCTTCACACGAATATCCACATACACAAACCTACTTGCATACAAATGCATATACACAAATACACAAAAAAACACACAAAGTTACTGTACAGACTTCTAGATCTCATGTTCCTTATGTAAAGCTAGCAGAGTTCTCCCATGGAATGTCTACACATACTATGATTATATTATACATGAAACATCAAACACAAAAAGTTCGTGAAAGAAAATAAACCTTATCCTCACCTTGAATTTCAGATCTTTCCCCTGGCTATGTGGAAAACAGAAAAAAGGACAAAAAGAACAGCCAGTTCTACTAGATGCTGAGAGGTATTTTCATATTAATTCTTTATGAATGTCATTGTTTTTCATCTTTGCATTCATAGTCATTGAAGTTTCTCATGGGTTTGGCTTATGGAAAACTTCCATCCATAACCCACATCCAATCGAGTAGTGGAACAAATTTATAGGTAAAATTGACAGACAAATAGGAGTAGCAGGAGGCTACCAGTTTTCAAATACAAGACCTTTTTCCCATATAAAGAAACACCTAAGCTCACATACATACACACATTTGACTTCACTCAGCTTTTCTGTTTCTACACCGCCACATATATACACATTGTCTGACAAATGTGTCTCACTCTGTTCTCACAACTTCATCTGCTGAGATGCACTTAAAGTTCTGAATTTTCTGTTATGTGCTACCTTTAATTATCCTTGCATCATGACAGGAAACAGTTAATTTTTCTCCTTTATTATTCCTTAGGAGCAAGTATGAATTCAGACTATATGTTTTTAGAGGCATGACATCTACAAGGTGTACTATTTTTTCAGGTCTTACTACTAGAAAGTCGTGGAAAACCCAGAAATAAAATGGTAGGAAAGTAAAATTTATCCTCATGATTTTCTAAGGAACATTTAAGCCTATGGGTTTTCCCATTCGAAGTAGTTAGTAACGAGCAGTCAATAAAGATTTAGTAAGCAATTCCTATGGGCCAAACTCAGTGCTCAGGGCGGGGCATACCAAAGACAGTTCTGCCCTCAAGGAGCTCATCGTTTTATTAAGACTACAAGGTGCAAATAGGAGGGAAAAACAAGTTTGTATAAAAGGAAGGCAACAGGCAGTGAAGAGTATTTTAGGGATTGCTTGGAAAGTCCTGAGCAGGAGAGCAGGAATTTGCCAGAATGACTGTGAACCAGTCACCAAACTTACTGAGTATAACAAGAAAGCACCTTGTCTATCAGCGTATAATCACTACCAGCATTTTGATGCGTTGGCAGATACACACTGAGTGAAGCTAAAAGCCAGGCAGCTTACTGAATCACAGTGGTAGATAAGAGAACCTGGAAATGGGGAACAAGTAGTTTTGCATCTCCCCCACAAGGCAGGGTGGGAAGGGGTGTAATAAAAGCAGAGTCAGTGCTAGAAAGGGTGGCCAGAGAAGCTGTATCATCAGCAAGTACGATGGGAGAACCAGAGGATCAAAGGAGTGGGAAGAGAAAGGATCTAACTTGAAATCACCTTTGCTATCTGTGGAACAGATCCTCCAAAGAGCACAAAGGAAAGGATGATTCCCTTCAGACTGGACCAGGGGTCTGGGGGTAGGGAAGGGAGTGCCAGGCTGAGGCAGATGGGAATGAGGGAGGCCTGGCAGGGTGACAGAGAACACGCTTTCACTACTGACAGCTGTGAGAGTTCAGGATGTCTCTCACACGGATAACGTGACCAGGGGGCCTTAGTTATTCATTAAATAAAGAATGCCAGCACACTTTTCAGTGTCCCGAGGTTTATGATGCCAGGAGAGTCCCTGGAGCCTTTCCCCGATCACGGGAGGGAGCAAGGTATTGTAGCACAAGGGGTGATACTGTCCTTGCTCCAGGTGAGGAGACCAGACTGGCACCTCGGAGGAATGACACGATCTCCCTTCTGCCCAGGGTCAGACCATCCTGAGGGAGCAGTGCTTCATAAAGGAGGCTGGAGTCCAAGCTAGCTCAAGCACCACTAATGAGGAGGTTATGAAGATCTAAATTTGCAGCCAGCAGACTGCGGAGTGACCCCACACAAACCTGCAAGGATTAGCAAAGAGGCAGGTAACAGCAGGGTAACCAGGAGAAGAAGCCACTGAACGATGATGGTGGATGGCATGAGGCTAAAGCGGACTTCCCCTTCCCTCTCTGCCCTCAGCTTGGAAAGTGAGAACTGAAGATCTTCCGTGACTTTGGAAATAACCAAAGGAAGCGTTCTGAACTGCGCTAAGGCCCCAAATCCAAAGCCTCGTTCCTGACTCTCTCCGGTCTTCAGGCCCATCCCCCTCCAAGTTGTCCTCACGTGACCCAACAAGCCCCCACCCCCAGGTGACCCCACTCGGGGCTGGCCCCCACCACGTGACGGCCCACGCTACCCCATCCCCCAAACCTGTCCCCATCCGCACCTGGGCTGGGCTTGGGCCGCCATCGCTTCCGAACCCAAGTGCTCCAGGTTCGGGGGCACTGATGGGGGCCCCCCCGCACACGCGGCTCCCGCGGCCGCCTGGACGCCCCTTCTCCCTGAGGCCGATGAGGAGAACGTGGGGCTGCCCCTCGGGCTGCGGAGCCAGAGGAACCTGCTGTGGCTCCAGGGCAGAGCCCAGAGTGCTAGGACCCGCTGGCCTGTCCCCCTGACCCCTGGCCCCGGGCCTTGTTGTTCTGGACCAATTGTGTGTGGCACAGTGAGGGGCCGTTGGGGCCCAGGGGCTCGTGGGAGGTGAGGGATCTCTAGTGCGTTATTATCACGTGTCTTTAAGGGGCGGGACGTCCGCAGCCTAGGACCAATCAGCTGGACTGCTTTCTGGTAGGTGGGGCCGAATGAAGGATTTGGAGGAGCACCTCCCCCACCTGCTGCTTCCTCCTCCCCCCCAGCACTTGGAGCCCAACGTGCGGGCCTTGTTCACGTGACTTGAGACACGTGAGGCCTTCCACTTGGTGCTGAAGGCCGAGGGCAGCATGCGCAGGCACGGGAAGCTGGGCTCACCTGAGACCCCTCCTCTCCTGCATCCCTTTTCCTGGGGGTCTTTGCTCAGGCACAGGCGCATCAGAAATCAAGGACACCCCCCCCACCCTCGTTTCCCCCCTGGCCCCCACCCAACCTTCCCAGGCTCTTCTCCAGGCACCGCAGGTTCTCCTCAGTCACACCTGGACCCCCAGAGACTCGGACCCGGGTCGGTTCTGTCTGTGACTGGAGCCCCTTGAAGCCCCTCCCCCACCCTGCCCTCAGTAGGGTTGTGATCTCTGCCAAGGACACCCCTCACCTTCCCCTCACGGGGTGGTAACAAACTGCCCCAGGGGGGCCTTTCTGTCGGGGGTATCAGGGCTCTCTGTGTTCTGAGAGGGCGCTGAGTACATTTTCGTGTTCATGTTCTTGAGAGACGCCATGATGTTTCAGGTGCACACACACACACACACACATGCGCATACACACACAAACGCACACACACACACATACACATACACACACGAACACACAAACACGCATATACATGCACATACACACACAAACACGCACACACACGCACACACATGAACACACACATATACACAGACACACACATACATGCTCACACACATACATGCTCACATACATACACACGCACAGATACACACATGCACACAGATATACTCACATACACAAGCACACACATACACACATGCACACACATACACACATACACACAGTTACACACACATACAGACACACACACATACATGCACACACACATACATGCACTCACATACACGTACACACATACATGCACAGAGAAACACAAACACATGCACATGCACACACACATACACGCACACAGAAATACACACATACACACACACACGTACACACATACATGCACAGAGAAACACAAACACATGCACATGTACACACACATACACGCACACAGAAATACACACATACACACACACGTACACACATACATGCACACAGAAACACACACATACACACATATACACATACACTCACATACACATACACACATACACATATACATACACACATACACACATCAAATACACACACATACACGCACACACACGTACCCACATATACACACACACGCACACACATACACACATACATACACAGAAACATACACACGCATACACATACATACACACAGATGTACACACATGCACACACATACACACATACACATACAGACAGACAAACACATACAGGCATACACACTTACACATATGCACACACGCATAAACACATACGCACAGATATACACATACATACACATACACACATACACAAAAGATGCACACGCACACTCATATGCACATACACATGCACTTACACACACACAAACACATACACACACAAACACACTTACAAACATCCACACATCCACACACAAACATACACACATCCATGCACACACATACACATGCATACACATACACACATACGCACATACACACATATACACACATACAGAAACATGCACACATACACACATACACACATGCACATGCGCACACATACACATCACACACGTGCACACGTGCATGCACACACATAAACACACATTTCAATCAGGGGTCAGCAGCAAATACGTTTTCACACCTTTTACACCACTGATGGGGTGCTTCTGCTTGCACCCAAACTCCCAGATCCCTTTTCTCCCCAGCTTCCAAACACTGTCCCTGACAGTTTTCTCCCCAGTTAAGTACACTGTGCATGGCAATGACTCCTGAGCAAGCCCCACTGAAACAAAAGATCTTACCCTGAGTTTGCAGTTCTCGGGGACAAGCACTCCCTCACAGCTCTGAACACGATTTGGGCTGTTGTGATCGTTGAGCTGGAAGGGGACTTGAGAGCAGGAGTTAGATAGGGGCTGGAGGTGGGACAGAGGATGGGAATGGAAAGAGAAGGAGGGAGAATGGAAGCTTATGGAAACTTATGAGACGTCACGAATCAATCAGAAAGGGAAATGTGAGATACCTCATGGGGAAAACAGCTGACCTGGAAAGTAGATCCAGGAGAGATATTTAAGAATTACTGGAATGAGTGAAAAGTATCATGTAAAGAAAGTGCCTATACATAATTTTTCATGCAATTATGAAGAAAAACTGCCCTTGATATCCTAGAACTGAATGGTAAAACAGTAACAATGAGTCTACCAATCCCCTCCTGAAAGAGATCCCCAAAAGAAAACTCCCAGGAATATTACAATCAATGTCCATAACTCTACAATCAAGAAGAAAATACTGATAGCAACCAGAAAGAAACTGTTGAAAATATTATGGAACCACAATCAGAATTACACGGGATTTGTCAGCTCCTACATTAAAAGCAAGAGGCCTTGGAATATGATATGCCAGAAGCCAAGGGATCTTGGTGTCCAAATATACATTAAATTACCTTCCAAGCAAAACTGAGCACAATACTTCAGGGAGAAAATTGGTCAATGAATGATATAGAGGACTCTTATGGATTTGTGATGAGAAGATCAGAGCTAAACAGAAAATTCAATTTTCAAATATAAGAATGAAAAGAAGGCAAAAAGATAAGCAGAAAGAGAAAAAATAAGGTACTCAATAAAACAAAGTTCAAATCTTTACAACCCTAAATGACAAGGCCATGCTTGTAATTCTTTAAAACTGTATCACTTTTTTGCCCTAGTGGGCAATTAGAAGAAGTATACTTAGGGGGTGAGGATATAAGTTGATATGATGTGACAACGTTAAAAAATAGTAAGGGGTGAGAAAGAGGATTGACCAGGAATAAAAAGGAAGAGGAAGGTAGAATGGGGTAAATTATCTCAAATGAAGAAGTAGGAAAAATCTATTACAACAGTGGGGAGAAAGTGAAAGGGGTGAGCATCACTTAAAATTTAGTATCATTGAATTTTTCTCAGAAGGAATAACAGATCCATTCAGTTGGCTAAAGAAATCTATCTTACCCTAGAGGGACCTGGGCAAAGAGGAGGGAGAAGAAAAAGGTAAGGAGGTAAAAAAAAGGAGGGCAGACTGAGAGAGGTAAGGGTCAGAAGCAAAACATTGGGATGGGGGCAAGGAGAAAGTGAGAGAAGTAAAAAGAGGGACAAATGGAAAGAGGGAAATACATAGGAATCCTACCTGTGAATATGAGTGAGATGAACTCACCTATAAAATAGAAGAAAATAGCAGAGCAATTGAAAGACTACAATCCTACAACATGTTGTTTATGGGAAACACAGTCAAAAAACAAAGACAGAAAGTAAATAGAAGGGGATAGAACCGAATGTATTAGGTTTCAGCTGAAATTTTTAAAAAAGCAGTAGACATTAAAATTCTAGATAAAGCAAAGCTAAAATAGATCTAATTAAAAGATATTAGGAAGGAAACTACATCTTGTTAAAGGTACCATAGAATATCAACAAATAAACTTACATGCACCACACACATGTAAATTTCAAAAGCAGAAGTTAAATGAGTTACAGGAGGAAACCATCAGTACAAGTATGCTAGTGGGGGACTTCAACTTTTGCCATTCAGAACTAGATAGTTCTAAGCACAAAATAAACAAGAAGGAAGCTAAGGAGGTAAACAGAATTTCAGAAAAGTTAGATATGATAGGCCTCTGAAGAAAACTGAATGGTGAGAGAAACGAATATACTTTCTTTGACACATACAAAAACGGACCATGTATTGGAGCAAGACAAATCTCACAATCAAATGCAGAAAGGCAGAAATACTAAATGTGAGAAAAATGGTTATTTTCTTCTTATATTTATGACAAATTTTACATATGGGACCCAAGGATCCTTTCTTTTCGACCCAATTGGCCTCATTAAAAATCTAGCCTCTTAAGGGCATTCTGATCTTAACTAAAGAATTCACCCCACTCAGACACGTTTTCTCTAGGTGCCATTCTTTTTCCACCACTGTTCATTCTGTCCATGTTCATTCTTCGTTTTTTGGGGTTTTTTTTGATAAATAAACTTTTATTTTTTTTCTTTTTTTAAATGTTTTGTCCTTTTTATTTATTTATTTGTTTGTTTATTTATTTACTTAAATTTTAACATTCATTTTCACAAAATTTTGGGTTCCACATTTTCTCCCCTTTTGTCCCCTCCCAGCACCCCAAAACACCGAGCATTCTAATTGCCCCTATCACCAATCTGCCCTCTCTTCTATCATCCCTCTCTGCCCTTGTCTCCATCTTCTCTTTTGTCCTGTAGAGCCAAATAACTTTCTATACCCCTTTTACCTTATTTCTTATTTGCTAGTGGCAAGAACATTACTCGACACTTCTTCCTAAAACTTTGAGTTCCAACTTCTCTTCCTCCCTCCCTCCCCACCCCTTTCCTTTGGAAGGCAAGCAATTCAATATAGGCCAAATCTGTGTAGTTTTGCAATTGACTTCCATAATAGTCGTGTTTTATAGGACTAACTATATTTCCCTCCATCCTATACTGTCCCCCATTACTTCTATTCTCTCTTTTGATCCTGTCCCTTCCCATGAGTGTCGACCTCAAATTGCTCCCTCCTCCCCATGCCCTCCCTTCCATCATTCCCCCCCACCCTGCTTATCCCCTTATCCCCCACTTTCCTGTATTGTAAGATAGGTTTTCATACCAGGACAAGTGTGCATTTTATTCCTTCCTTTAGTGGAACGTGATGAGAGCAAACTTCATGTTTTTCTCTCATCTCCCCTGTTTATACTTCCACTAATAAGTCTTTTGCTTTCCTCTTTTATGAGAGATAATTAGCCCCATTCCATTTCTCCCTTCCTCCTCCCATTGTATTTCTCTCTCACGGCTTGATTTCATTTTTTTAAGATATGATCCCATCCTCTTCAATTGACTCTGGGCACTCTGTCTCTATGTGTGTGTGCGTGTGCGTGTGCATGTGTGTGTGTGTAATCCCACCCAGTACCCCGATACTGAACAGTTTCATGAGTTACAAATATTGTCTTTCCATGTTAGGAATGTAAACAGTTCAACTTTTATAAGTCCCTTATGACTTCTCTTTGCTGTTTACCTTTTCATGCTGCTCTTCATTCTTGTGTTTGAAAGTCAGATTTTCTTTTCAGCTCTGGTCTTTGCATCAAGAATGCTTGAAAGTCCCCAATTTTATTGAAAGACCAATTTTTCCCCTGAAGTATTATACTCAGTTTTGCTGGGTAGGTGATTCTTGGTTTTAGTCTTAGTTCCTTTGACTTCTGGAATATGATATTCCATGCCCTTCGATCCCTTAATGTAGAAGCTGCTAGATCTTGTGTTATCCTGATTGTATTTCCACAGTACTTGAATTATTTCTTTCTAGCTGCTTACAATATTTTCTCCCTGACCTGAGAACTCTGGAATTTGGCCAGAATGTTCCTAGGAGTTTCTCTTTTTGGATCTCTTTCATGTGGTGATTTGTGGATTCCTTGAATACTTATTTTGCCCTCTGGTTCTAGAATCTCAGGGCAGTTTTCCTTGATAATTTCATGAAAGATGCTGTCTAGGCTCTTTTTTTGATCATGGCTTTCAGGTAGGCCCATAATTTTTAAATTGTCTCTCCTGGATCTATTTTCCAGGTCAGTTGTTTTTCCAATGAGGTATTTCACATTATGTTCTATTTTTTCATTCTTTTGGTTTTGTTTTGTGATTTCTTGGTTTCTCATAAAGTCATTGGCTTCCATCTGTTCCATTCTAATTTTGAAAGAACTATTTTCTTCAGTGAGCTTTTGAACCTCCTTTTCCAATTGGCTAATTCTGCTTTTGAAAGCATTCTTCTCCTCATTGGCTTTTTGAACCTCTTTTGCCAATTGAGTTAGCCTATTTTTCAAGGTGTTATTTTCTTCAGCATTTTTTGGGGTCTCCTTTAGCAGGGTGTTTACTTGTTTTTCATGCTTTACTTGCATGTCTCTCATTTCTCTTCCCAGTTTTTTCCTCCACCTCTCTAACTTCATTTTCAAAATCGTTTTTGGGCTCTCCATGGCCTGAGCCCATTGAGTGGACTGGGATACAGAAGCCTTGACTTCTGCATCTTTCCCTGATGGTAAGCATTGTTCTTCCTCATCTGACAGGAAGGAAGGAAATACCTGTTCAGCAAGAAAGTAACCTTCTATAGTCTTATTTTTTCCCCCTTTTCTGGGCATTTTCCCAGCCAGTAACTTGACTTCTGAGTGTCCTGTCCACCCCCACCTCACCTCCAGATCCGCCCAGGCAGCGCTTGGGGTCTGAGATTCAAATGCTGCTTCCCAGCCTCAGGGCGTTGGGCTTGGCAGGGCTGCCATTCAATGTGAGATTAAGTTCAGGCACTCGGGTGGGGCAGGGCTGCCTCACTGGCTCAGTTCCCTCAGGGGTTTTTGCGGAGACTCTCAACAATGGATCAGGGCTTCTGCCTGCTTTGGGAGCCCTGGTCTGCTGCTGCGTCTCCAGCTGCCTCCCAAGGGGGACTGATTCATGGGGGCATCCTGCTCCCCTCTCGGCAAGCTGAGAAGACTGTCTCACCAATCTTTGGGGCCCGTGGGTGGAGGGACCTGCACGGCCGCTGGAGATACTGTCCTTGGAGCCTGCTCAGATCCTCTCCTCTCAGTGCTGCCCTGCCAAGGCAGGGCTGGGCTTGGCTCTGGGTCCAGGGCATGACGGACCTTTTGCGAGAGGTTTTCAGCACTCTCAGGAACAGAAATCTACTCCACTCTGTTGTTCTGTGGCTTCTGCTGTCCAGAATTTTTGGGGAGTTCTTTTTTACAGATATTTCATGGGCTGTGGATTCGGAGCTAGCGTATGTGTGTCTTTCTACTCTGCCATCTTGGCTCCGCCCCTCATTCTTCGTTTTTGAAGAAAGCCATGACGTTAGAGAAATGATGACATGATTTGCACTTGATTTTGATTTTAGTGAGTAAGGGTTATGCAAGGTCATCAGCCTCACTTTTGCTGTACTCAGCTATCTGGGTCCAGTAGCCAGATATTCATCAGGATGACTGAAGAATGCCCAGGATGCAATGGGAGACCTTGGACTATTCAGGTACTCACTTACATTGAGGTAATAGCTATCCAGTGAATAGGCCTGTTTAAGAAGGCGTCAGGGAAGAGTATCTTTTATGAGTAAAAGAAAAAACAAGTAAATCAAGCTGGGAAGAAAAAGCCAGAGTTACTATTGATGTGTGTGTTCCTCCTTCGTTGTCGAAGAAGACCATGCCATCACAGAAATGATGACATGACTTGCACTTCATTTTCTTTTGAGTGAGTGAGGGCTGTGCAGGTCACCAGCCCCACTTCTCCTCCAGACCCATCTGAATGCAGTCACCAGATGCTCATCAGGATGACTGGAGATGACCTAGGATGAGGCAATTGGGGTTAAGTGACTTGACGAAGGTCACATAGCTAGTGATTGTCAAGTGTCTGAGGTGAGATTTGAACACAGCTTCTCCTGACTCCTGCACTGATGCTTTATCCACTGCACCAGCTAACTGCCCCATTAGACTAGGCAATGAAGGGACAAAGCTATCTATCTTTGCAAATATTAAGATGGTTTACTTAAAGCATCCTAGGATCAGCTAAAAAACACTTGAAATAATTAGGCACTTTAGTGAAGGTATAGGATGTAAAATACACTCAAAAAATCAACGTCATTTGTACATATTGTCAACAAAACTAAGCAGGAGGAGATAAAAAGAGAAATGTCATTTAAAATACCTGTAGACAATATGAAACACTGGGGAACCTACCTCGCCAAGAGAAATCTAGGAACTATATTAATGCAATTAAAAAACACTTCTCACACAAATAAATCAATTCTAAACAACTGGATAACAATTCAGTGCTCCTGCATAGGCTGAGATAATATAATAAAAATGACAATCCTATGTTGGGATTAGAAGTTCAATTCCGTGTGGACAGTCTCGGGCGGGTAAAAGTGGGACTTCTAAATCTTAGAGTCTTACGAGGCCCTCCATGAACAGCGGGGATTCGAGAAGGTCAGACTGAGCTAGCTTGGCTAGCTCGGGTATTTCCGCCTCTCCCCGGGAGATACGTGATGGGTGGAGTCTCCCTGCCCTCGAGATTGTCCCAGATCTGGGCACACCTAGTTACCTAACAGCGCGGTATTCAGATGCAAACTATGCGGCTGAAGGTTAAGTAGGATTGAGGAAGCCTGAAAGCTCTCTTAGCACGTGAGGAGCCAAGAGGACAGTAGGTTCTGCTTCTCTTCTTTCCTCTCTCCCCTCCCCCTCTCTCCCTGCTTGTACTTCTACTTCCAATCCCTTAAGATCTTAGCCTCCTTAGGAAATCTCCCCCTCTTCCTCCTAAGGAAGACCTCCCTGCACTTGTAACTGAGACCCTGAAATAAAGCTCGACCCTTGTTCGACTCTGGAACGTCCTTTCTCTCATATGAGCATCCGGTTTTGGCCAACCAAAGACCTCGGAGGTGAGGTAAGAAGACTCGGGTAGCCCACACAGGCCTCTAGGCCTGGCAGTTGGCGCCCCAACAGAGGATTGGGAGCGCAGATATCCTGGGTGTTTTTGGGGAACACCCGGAAGGGGCTGTGAAAGAAGCGAGTCCCGAATCCTAGATTCGGAAGGAGAGAAAGAGTGAGAGAAGCTTCCCACACCCATGGGAAAAGGGCAGAGATGGGGAATCTATTGCCAGTAATAAAGCCAGAGGAACAGGAGGTCTGGGCTGAGAAACTTCACAGGGAATGCAGGAAGGCGGGGGTCACAATAGAGTTAGATGACCTCCGAGAATTTTGTAAAAGGATTTGGAAAGTTTCTCTTTGGCTTAAGCAGGCAGGAATATCAAGAGAAAAATGGGGAGCAGTCGGAGAGCAAATGACTGCTCATGAGCAACAATACCCTGGGGAGCTGGAGGATTTAGATTTCCTGATATTCGGTGTAATTAAAAGCCTGCTGGAAGGGCCGGAGAGGCCAGGGCGGGATTGGAATGAGAGTGGAAGCGGAGAGAGGGGAGGGGAGAACACGGGAGGGACGGAGAGTCCAGGCAAGCAGAAAGTTAAGCGGAAAGTTAAGGAGCGTAAAGTAAAAATAGACTCGGAGCTCCATCTAGCGGATGGAAAAGGCGAGGCAGGGGAGAATACGCCGTGCCTTCCCTCCGCGCTTCCTTATAACCTGCTCCATTGGTCAGACAGTTCAGGCCACAGTCCAGTTTGGAAAAAGGAATAAAAAAGGCTATAGAGAATGGAGAAGATGTAGGGACATTTCCTGTGCTAGAAATAGCGGACCCCAGTGTCCCCGGTGGCGTTCGAAGGATCCACATACCCATAGAGTGGAAGAGAGTGGCGACTCTTAAAGAGGCTTGTACCAAGCATGGCCCTAATTCACCCTTTGTCATAGCCATGCTTGAAACTCTCAGTGGTCAGTTCGTTCTGACTCCTAATGACTGGAAGAGCTTAGCTAGAGCCTGCCTTACCCCTGGGCAGAATGTGATTTGGGTATCAGAATTTTCTCAGAGGGTAAAGAGCACTACCGGTGGGCTAGGGGCTCAGGCCCCCCCAGGCTTATCAGCAATTTACAGGAACAGGGCAGTTTGAGGCTACAGGAAATCAATTACAGTACTCAGCCTCCGATTATGTTTTGATTGCCGGAATGGCTATTGCCGCCTTGAAGGTTATAGCCTCTAAGAAAGAGAGAGAGTTTCCCATGACTAGGATTACGCAAGGAAACAATGAGCCATTTACTAATTTTGTGGCCAGGCTGCAGGAGGCAGTAGGTCGAGATATGGGAGAGGAAAACCAAGGGACAGAGATAGTGTTGAGGACATTGCTGCGGCAGAATTGTAATCATGACTGCAAAAAGGCAATGCTGGGACTGCCAAAGAATGCATCTGTTGAAGAAATGATACAGAGATGTGAAAGGGTAGGAAGTCAGGTCTACTTGGCTCAGGTGCAAGGGAAGTACTTGGCCGCCGCCTTAAGTAATATCTCTTTGGAGAAAAAATGTTTTAACTGCGGAAAACCAGGACACCTTAAGAAAGAGTGTAGGAAAGAAATAAGTACAGGGAGGGGCCAGGACCCTTGTTTTTCATGTGGAAATCCAGGTCACTTAGCTAAACAATGTAGGAAGTCGGGAAACGGGGTGAGGGGCCCCTCGAGGGCCCCGAAAGTGTACCCTTTGGCAGAGAATCGGGACGGCCCCTTGGAGGGAGAATACAGGAGATTATGGGGCCAGAGGAAGGAATGCAATACCTTTACAGCCAGGTGAATCAAGTGCTAAAGTAATTCAACATCTTTGGCACTGTTTTTCTGTTTCAGGCTTACCCTTAGACATAAAGACAGATAACGGCCCTGCCTATACTTCTCAAACCCTTACACACTTCCTCCACGATCTAGGGATTCGACATGTTACAGGAATCACCTACAATCCACAAGGCCAGGCCATAGTGGAAAGGGCCAATCTCACCTTGAAGGCGATCCTCGCTAAACAAAGAAGGGGAAAAGGTCGCCTAACACAATCAGAGCTTGATACAGCTGTGTATACACACAACTTTTTGCATATCTCAAGAAACTCACATACTACTCCAGCTATGAGACTTTTGTGACTTTTCCAAGACAACCCCGCAAGGAAAGTAATACCCAGGCTGGATATAAAGACACATGGGCCATGGTAAAGGATATGGCCTCAGGGAAATGGAAAGGTCCGTATAAGATACTAATATGGGGTCCAGGGTATGTTTGTGTCTCCACAGGAAAAGGTCATGCGTGGATTCCCATTAGAAGGATCCGTAGGTGGGAACCGAGGTCGGAGACGACGGAGACGCAGGAGGCGGAGAGCCCGGAGACCCCGGAGAAGGATCATGCACCACCTGAGCCTGCTGCTGACAGCTTTAACCTTGCTGCCCAGAGAGGAGGCAGCACTCATCACAACAGCAGACACTGCTGCTGACAGCTTCCCATCTAGGCATCTCTTTCCACCGGCTGAAGGAGGACTTTGATATCACAAACCCAGGACATTGGGGGGGGGGAGGAGGTGACCAATTTTCCACCTGTATAGATCCATTTGCAAGATTAAGGGGGGTGGTGACGTGTAAGGCGCCAACACTAGCTGCTTCTCTTAGAATATGCTTTGGGATTAGTTGATTGCACTTCCCCAGTTGATTGCACTTCCCCTGTTGTAACTCAGCCATTTAGTTTCATCTTTGTTTTATTTGATGCCTTCCTTTGTCAGTTGTGCTAGCTGCAGATTTCTGTGTGAATGAAGTCTTGTTGTAGGGTACTCATATGCTAAAGGCCTTCCTAATCCACTCAGACTTCAGCCACTGTTTGCTCTAGAGCCAGGTGCGCTCCACGCATAACAAAGAAGGGGAGATGTTGGGATTGGAAGTTCAATTCCGTGTGGACAGTCTCAGGCGGGTAAAAGTGGGACTTCTAAATCTTAGAATCTTACGAGGCCCTCCATGAACAGCGGGGATTCGAGAAGGTCAGACTGAGCTAGCTTGGCTAGCTCGGGTATTTCCGCCTCTCCCCGGGAGATACGTGATGGGTGGAGTCTCCCTGCCCTCGAGATTGTCCCGGATCTGGGCACACCTAGTTACCTAACAGCACGCTATTCAGATGCAAACTATGCGGCTGAAGATTAAGTAGGATTGAGGAAGCCTGAAAGCTCTCTTAGCACGTGAGGAGCCAAGAGGACAGTAGGCTCTGCTTCTCTTCTTTCCTCTCTCCCCTCCCCCTCTCTCCCTGCTTGTACTTCTACTTCCAATCCCTTAAGATCTTAGCCTCCTTAGGAAATCTCCCCCTCTTCCTCCTAAGGAAGACCTCCCTGCACTTGTAACCGAGACCCTGAAATAAAGCTCGACCCTTGTTCGACTCTGGAATGTCCTTTCTCTCATATGAGCATCCGGTTTTGGCCAACCGAAGACCTCGGAGGTGATGTAAGAAGACTCGGGTAGCCCACACAGGCCTCTAGGCCTGGCAATCCTACCTAAATTAAAATCCTTTAAAAGTGTCTTACCAACCAATCTGCTAAAACACTGTTTATAAAACTTCAAAAAATAAGTAAAAAATTCACCTGGAACAAAATGAAGTCAAGAATATCCAGGGAATTGTAAAAAACAAAGGTGAAGTGAAGTAGACTAGCCATATCAGATCTTAATCTCCTTTAAAAAGTTGTAATCATCAAAAATATCTGTTACTGGCTCAGAAAGAGATTTGTAAATCACTAGAATAATTTAGGAGCAGAAGTCCCTGTAGTAAATTACTATTGTAATGTATTATTTGATATAGGCAAAGATCCCAAGTGACAAGAGCTCACTATTTTATAAAAGTTGCTGGCAGGCCTGGAAAAGAGTATGGTAAAAACTAGTATAAACGAACACTTTATACCACATAACAACATAAGGTCATAATGGGTATATGATTGAAACATAAAGGATGATACTGTAAGCAATTTAAGAGAGCAAGGCATAGTTTCCCTGCCAGACCTATAGAAAAACGATGACTTTATGACCAAACAAGGTAAAGAGCATTACTGGAAGTGAAATGGATAATTCTGATTATATGAAATAAAAAGGATTTGCACAAACAAAACCAATGCAACCAAGATTAGAAAGAAAGTAGAGTGTTGGGAAACAATTTTTACAGCCAGTGTTTCTAACAAATTTTCCATTTTTCAAATATATAGGACACTGTTGCAAATTTGCAATAATACAAGTCATTCCTAATTGATAAATGGCCAAAAATTTGAACAAACAGTTTTCAGACACAGGAATCAAAGTTATCTACACTTCCAAGAAAAAAAAAAAACTGTTCTAAATCACTAATTTCCAGAGAAACGCAAGTTAAAACAATTCTCCTGTACCATCTCACACCTATTATCTAAGGTATTTTGGCAGAAAAGGAAAATGATAAATGCTGGAGTAGGTATGTTGATATACTGAGACACTAATGAACTTCTGGTAGAATTGTGAACTGATTCAGTTATTCTGGAAAGAAATTTGGAACTATGCCTAAAGAATGATAAAACTGTGCGTGCCTGGCAATACTACTACTAAGCCTATATCCCAAAGAGGTCAAAAAAAGGGGGACAAGGAGGGAGGGACAAGGACTTATCTGTACAAAAATGTTTATAGCAGCTCTTTTCTGTACGGGCAAAAAATTGGAAACTGGAGGAAGCCCATCAATTTGGGAAGGTCTGAGCAAGCAGTGGTGATCATAATGGCATTTACTGTGGTATAAGAAATGATGAGCAGGCCTATTTCAGATACACCTGGGGCAGTTTATACGAACTGATGCAAAAGGAGTTAACAGACCCAGAACAATGTGTACAGTAACAGCAATAGTATATGACGATCAATTGTCATTGATTCAACTATTCTCAGCAACCCAATGATCTAAGGAAATTCCAAAGGACTCATGATGAAAAATGCTATTCACCTCTGGAGAAAGAACTGATGGAGTCTAAAGGCAGATAAAAGCATAAGATTTTTCACTTTGTGTATTTTTGTTCATTTTTTTTTCTTCAAATTTATGTCTGTGTCTTCTTTCACAACATGACTAATACGGTAATATGTTTTACGAGACTGAGCATGTATAACATATTAAATTGTTCATCATCTCGAGGGAGGTGAAGGAGGTTGGGAGAAAATCTGAAACACAAAATTGTACAAAAATGAATGAAAAAACTGCATTTACGTGCAACTGAGAAAAATTGTATATCCACACATACATACACGTACGTGTATAGACATATATATATATATTTATATATACATACAAGAGTATCAATATAGTATAGTCAGTAGTAACGGTTTCTCTGTCACTCCCAGATTGAATTAGTTATTTTTTTCCTTTTGCTTATTTGAAGGGCCATTCCCTGACTACATCTTAAAGAGGCCTCTTCACTCAATGGGCATTATCGCATTGGACTCACATGACCTGATGCAAAGTGAGGTTAGCAGAATAAGGAGAACAATGTACACAGTCACAATAATGTAAATATTGTTGTTGCATGTCCTTCATATTTTGAAGTGGACAATGACATCACAAGGTCACGTTTTGACTTGCTTGTGAATTTATTTAAGTGAGACAGAATTGTGCAAAGTGATCAGCCTCACTCTCTCCTCCAGATTTCCCCAAGTCCAGTCTCAGGACAGAAGTCAAGGTGATTGCTCATGGCCCAGGATGCAGTGGATGACTGTGATGTCTTTGATGTCTGACAAAGCCCTAAGTGCTCCACAGCACCTACTTCAGCCACCTTCCTGGTCATTGAAACTGCTCATCCTCAGGGAAGTCTTCATATTCATGAGGTATATATCCCTCTAACTCCCTGACAGGTTGGAAGCCTATCAGTTACCCTCAATCTGGCCAGTCTGGGAGATGGTTTAATCAGAGTACGGCCACTGGGAATGCTGTAGCTTCTTGAAACCAAAGGTTAGAGTCACTTACTTGGGGTATTGTAAATATAGCTATGAAAGTCTTCGTAACTCTGATCAGCACAATGAACTACCAAATTCCAAAGGACTTAAGATGAAAAATACTATTTACCTCCAATTAGAGAATTGATGAATTCAGAGTTTAGGTTGAAGGATATTATTTCTTATTCTTTTTCTTCTCGAATGTGAATATTTGTTTTGCATGAGTTCATATTTGTAATGGGCTTTATATTTCTCACAGGGTGGTTGATGGGTGGGAGGTAGGTTAGAATTTCCACTAAAAACAGAATTTAAATAGGTTTTTATATAATTTTTAATTCAATTTTACTTTTACAGTTTAAAAATTTAATCTTTTTCGTAAAAAGAAAGTATACTCCCAGAATGAAATCTAGGAACCAAAGCAGGAGAAAAATAGGGGAAATAAAATGTTTGGGAGACAGTAAATAGAGGGAAAAACTAAAGTGCTTTTATCATTACTGGACCTAGTCTGACAAGCGTCTTAGATTAAGTGAAAGTAGATTTGAAAAGATTCAGAGACAACAAAGCATGGTAGGATCACACGAAGTAAAATCTTTTAGGGGAATTCTGCTCAAAAGGGGTGGGAGACGTTGAAGAATGAATTCTGAAGAGTAGAGGAAACATGAGAGGAAAATCAGATTTGTTTGAAGAGAAGTGATGTGGATGCGTAAGGAGCTCATTTTACAATTTTGGCTTAAAGAAATGAACAGAAAAATGGAAAGAATGTTAGACAACGAGAATGAATATGAGTGGTCTTATAAAAATGTGTTTTTTAATGTTCTGATATAACAAGAAGGCAAAATACTCCAGTACTAAATTGGTGACACCATATTAGTACTGTTTTAGTGCAGATAATGCTGGCTCCTAAAGTTTTAATACAAATTTTGTATGAAATGGACTGAATATTTCATAGAAATTGACTGAAAATGTCATGCCAATTTGCATGATACAGATTGAATTCTTGAATTATTTTGGTATTTACCCATGTTCCATCATAATGATATAAAGAAATATCATCATTTATAGGTGATAATAGGGAAGGGTTTTGTACTGCCCTTTTTTCTAAGTTTGGAAGGAGATGCAAACAGAAAGACACTGCTAGCCCTCAACGTGCTTAAGGAAACAGAAAAGGAAGCTAAAGGGGATGGGAGAGTAATATTAAATGGTAGAAAAAATCCAGGGCATGCAGCCTGGAATGGAATGAAGACACGCTTGGCCTGGTCAACCTCCTTCAAATGGAAATTCTAGAAGGAACCAGCCAATCTGAGGAAGACGTAGGGTCTTTGCCCTGTGACAAGTTCAGAAATGAAGTGGAGCTGACTTCCAGTTTGCAAAGCTTTTTGTGGCTTATATAGCTGGGGTAAAGAAAAGGCAAGGAAACAGTTGTTTGGTCTATATTCCCAGGACCACCACTGCTCCCCTTCTCTTGGGTCATGGAGTCACAGCATGGGGATAGACCAAACTCACCAGAGCCTGCTTGGAGGGAGACTTTTTTAAACTAGGATGGGAGGGAAGAGCGATGCCCAGGAGAAAGCTACCTCCAAAGCCTTGGGTTAACCTCTGCTGGCTTCTGGGTGGTATAAAGGGCCGCGATCAAGAACATGCCCTTTGAGTCAGGGTATAGCTGACCAATTGGCCTGGGTCAAGTAGAAGGTCTCATCCCCTTAAGGCACTTGCCCCACCCTCCTTTTGCTTTCTTCCTTCACTTCCTTGCCAACTTACAGGACAGCTCCAACACACCTGCCTGAAGCAACTCCCTCCTTCAGTGAGGCCATCATTTTGGGCATGCGCAGAGAGCGTCCCTGTTCCCCGCACTACATTTCCCAGAAGGTCGGGGGGCTCACTTTTGTAAGATTTCCCACTGTACGCTAGCTGAACAGAACCGGGCAAGCATGATCAGAAGGTACCCTGTTGAGTCCAGAGGCCCTACAGTGTCTCAGGCTCCGTGAGGTTTGAGTGACCCAGTCTCCTTGCTATCCCTGAGAGTCCCTGGCTTGGCCCTTCGGACCCTTCTGCTGGGTATGGAGGCACAGCCCTATGCTGGGCCAGCCTCGGAGCCCTGTGGGGCAACCGCGGGGACAGGCGGGGCTGGGGCAGAGGGGTGGCAGCCTGGCCACCCTGGCCTGCCAGGGGAGGGGATCCCTGGGAGGGTGGGCAGCACCCCGAGGATAAAGGGAACCCTTCCCCACACTCGGTCATTCTCTCGTTCGCTGCCTCAGGGGTTCCCGGGTTCATGTATTCCTGTAATCGCTCTTCATTCCACCGGACTTTCACTTTCTCGGCCCCTGGGGTGTCAGCTTCACCGTGTATGACGTCAGCAGCTCTGAAGGCAGCACCAAGCATCGGAGAAGTCATTCATTCCCCAGGTTTCAGTGGCATTGGAGAACAGACCCCACGCCTAACCTGAATGGTTAATCATGCATTGTGTTTTCTCGCCTTTGAAAATAAAGAAATACATTTCGGTATCTTTCGCTTCTCCATCATCTCCATTCTCCAACACCAGCCTTTCTCTCCTCCTTGATAGCCATCCCTAACACACGTGAGGGAGAGGCTGAACTGACACACTGACACGGTCAGACATGGGCAAAGACCCACACCCACAAAGCGCTGACCTGGAGGTGCTTTCTAGGTTCTGTTCTGTTGTCCCAGCATGGAGTTTGAATCGCCTTGTTTTCACCATTGATGTAGGAATTATACATGCCGTTTTGCTTCACTCTGCATAGTTCAGAGAAGTCTTTCACCCTAGTCTAGTCGTCATACTTAGCATTTTTATGGATGAATACTCTCTTACATTTGTGTACTTCCCCCAGTCCATGGGTACTTACTTATTCAAGCTCTTTGATATTACAGAAAGTGCTACTTCGAATATTGCGATGCATGTAAGTCTTTTATTTTGTCATTGACTTCGTTGGGGTAGGTTCCTAGCAGTGGAGTCTTGGAGGTCACAGGGCTCGGACATTTTCATCGTTTTCCTTGCAGAATTCCAAATTGCTTTTCCAGAATGGTAGGATCAGTTCAGAACCATGAATTAGTTCATCCAACCCCTCAAATACTGACTGCTGCCCTGTCTGATTTTTTCTGCCTCTTTATCTTATTAGTGATTTGAAACATTCTTTCATACTGAGTGGAATAGGTTTAGTGAAGACTTCTCAGGTTAGAATTCTTCTCCCAGGAGTGAGGTAAGACTGAGAGGCTCAAGGTTACTATATTTTTAGAACAGAATAATTCCATATAAGGATATAAAACTGTGTAGTACATTAGGGTCTCAATGATTGGATAAAGTTTACCTAATTCTTCCATGTCTTCATTTCAAAAGGGATTGGTTAGATTTCGTGTCTAGAATGTAAGATTATATTCTCAGCTAATGAGAATAATGGTCAGTGGCGGCGGGGAGGGACTTGCATTAGGGTCTATATAAATCACTGCCTTTTCTTTCTCTTCAGCTTTCCTACTCCAGGTGAACTGGTATTGGATTGTCCCGCTTCTCGAGAATAGAATAAATAAACTTTCTGTCATCACTTTGAGAGGCCTCTGAGTAATTAATTGAAGTAGGGATCCGAGCCATCCCACACACAAGCAATGAACTGTGGTCCTCTCAAGGCCTGAATTCTCTGTCCAGAAAGCCACTCAGACTTGAAAAGTCTGTTTCCTTCAAGAGCGTTAGTGCTGTCATCAGCAGGCAAGAAGAGGGTTATGAGAGGCTGAAAAACCCAAAAAGGGAGGATTTGAGGTAGAAGAGGCCAGACTAGACCCTAGTTGGGAAGATGGAGGAGGAATGAGTAATAGAGATTATAGGAAGAGAATGAAAATGACAGCTGTATACTGAGAGCTAAGTAACAGACTTGAGGTTCTTCCTAAAGAGAAGGAAGCTCTGAAGAGGAGGCACCTGCTTGTTCTCCAAGAAATCACAGCAGAACGACTGAAGCCATCAGGGGAGAAATTCTCCAAAAAGAGTCAGAGGAAGAAATGAAGAGTGGGACGGTGACTGATGATTAACTGTTTGGGGACACTGAGGCAGTTGTTTGCTGACATGCTAACAAGAACAGAGAAGTCTATTGTCTTCCAGTGGCATATATGTAAAATTTATCAAAATGGAAATCTGCCATGTAATTCTAGTATTTACAGTCAACAGAAATATTTACAGACTAATTCATGAGGACTTTCATCGCTGCTTTGTATGGAATAAGTGGCAGACAGTCATCAATAGACTATTTTTATTGAAAACTATGTGACTTCTATTATATTAAGACCATAAATGTGAACAAAATGCTGTAGAAGATAAAAGGAAGGAAAGCTTGTTTTTATTAGAAAAGTACAGCAGCTTTCAAGGAGGAAGTGGTCTCAGAGGTGAACCTCTCATTACACGTAGGAATTCCATTTTGTTCAGACAAGCACTATGTTCAGATTATTGTTTATATATGTGAGGGAATCAGGAAAGAGATGCCACTGAATTCTCAAACATTTAGAAATAGATTGCAGGACGAACCTGTAGAATTTTCTTTATAATTTTTTGCCTATTCCTAGCTAAATTGCAGTAAAGTGTCAGAATTTCTCAAAGAGAAACAACTCTGTACTCCTTGTGACATCTAGCTTTATTCGAATGCCATTCAATGGTTCAGGTGTTTTAATCCTGTCTGATTCTTCATTATCCGATTTCATTTCAATTTGTTTTCCCTTGGCAAAGATACTGGAGTTGTTTGCCATTTCTTTCTCCCATTCATTTTACAAATGATACAACTGAGGGAAACGGGGATAAGTGCTTTGTCCAGAGTTACACAGACATCAAGTGTCTGAGGCCAGATTTGAATTCAGGTTTTTCTGAATCCAGGTCTCACACTCTATTCACTGTAGCACTAAGATGACACCACACTTAGTAGTAGTAAACATAAAACATACTAAGTCAGGAGAAATCACAATCTCGTTGTAGTTGTAATTGAATTAAACTAGAGATCATTTACTTCAACCACTTCATTTTAAAGATAAAGAGATTTATGCATAAGGAGATGAAATAATTCATCCAGGGTCACTTACCTTATAAGTGGTTCAACTGGGATTCAGAAGAATTCTTCATCATTGTTCCACATCCTGGTTTTCTGTCCTCCATTCACCTATCAGTTCAAATCTTCCCTTCTGCACCAACCTGTTCCTGGTCTTCATTACTGCTAATGCCTTTCCTCTGAGATTACCTACCATTTATCCAATATATATCTTGAATTTTCATTGTTGCTTACCTGTTGTCCCCATTACTTAATTATGAGGTATTTGAGTGGAGGAAACATTTTTTGACCTTTCTTTGTATCCCTAATTCTTAGCACAATGTCTGGTATATATTAAGTACTCAACAATTCCCTATTGCCCTCGGTAAATGCTTTGTAATGTAACAAAGGCTGTAGGTGTCAAAGACAGGACTAGAATCTAGGTCTTCCTAGCCCTCAGAGCAACTCCCTATAAAGTATATCACATTGCCTCAAAAATTCAATCTTTCAGGTTAACCGAATCTTAGCTTGAAATAATGGATATATAGTGACTGACTAAATCATATGAAAAAACTCATTATATAGTCTGAACTATTCTGACCACATTCGGAATTTATTTGCAGTTCTGTATACCACATGTCTTTTAAATATGGCATTGTCAAAATGAATTGTGTCCAGAGGAACTTTATTGGAATATAGAATAATTTAGAAACTTTTCTTTTTTTGTAGATTTGTTTCACCTTTATTCAATTTGTTGGCCTCCTTGAGATACAAACATTTTTGTGAAGAATGAATGAAAAAACTGTGAAGGTTTTTGAGAAAAAATTATTTTCATCTACTTGAAGAGCAAACTTGTTGGAAGAGATATCAGACTTACTGTTAGTTTTATAATGCAAAACTAGGATCAATCAATGTCTCAAATCTATATGAAAGTAATACTAGGTCCAATATCAGTCAACTAACAGGCATTTACTAAGCATTCTTCTGTTAACAGTTGTCTAGAATTCAAGTCCATTGCAATGATACAACAAGGTAAGGCAGAACTCTGGTAAAACACCAAACTCCAATGGAACTAGCTCAATAAAGAGGAACACAGGGAAGGATGGCAGAAAAGTTGGAACACATGGATAAAGTCATCAAGAAATGAAAAGTGAAAGGTTAGTAAATTAATTAGAAGTCACTGACCTGAATGATGGGAATATCATGAACACTTTGCTCCAAAACAGTGTGAATGTCATCAACTTGGCAAGCATTAAAAAACATTCTATGGTTAGGAAAAGTAAGTACAGAAGCAAATCAATTATACTCAGTTTTGCTGGGTAGGTAATTCTTGGTTTTAGTCCTAGTTCCTTTGAATTCTGGAATATGATATTCCATACCCTTCGAACCCTTAATGTAGAAGCTGCTAGATCTTGTGTTATCCTGACTGTATTTCCACAATGTTTGCATTGTTTCTTTCTAGTTGCTTGCAATATTTTCTCCTTGACCTGGGAACTCTGGAATTTGGTCACAGTGTTCCTAGGAGTTTCTCTTTTTGGATCTCTTTCAGGTGGTGATCTGTGGATTCCTTGAATACTTATTTTGCCCTCTGGTTCTAGAGTCTCAGGGTAGTTTTCCTTGATAATTTCATGAAAGATGATGTCTAGGCTCTTTTTTTGATCATGGCTTTCAGGTAGGCTCATAATTTTTAAATTGTCTCTCCTGGATCTATTTTCCAGGTCAGTTGTTTTTCCAATGGAATATTTCACATTATCTTCTATTTTTTCATTCTTTTCGTTTTGTTTTGGGATTTCTTGGTTTCTCATAAAGTCATTAGCCTCCATCTGTTGCATTCTAATTTCGAAAGAACTATTTTCTTCAGTGAGCTTTTGAACCTCCTTTTCCATTTGGCTAATTCTGATTCTGAAAGCATTCTTCTCCTCATTGGCTTTTTGAACCTCTTTTGCCAGTTGAGCTAGCCTATTTTTCAAGGTGTTATTCTTTTCAGCATTTTTTGGGGTCTCCTTTAGCAAGGTGTTTACTTGTTTTTCATGCTTTGCTTGCATGTCTCTCATTTCTCTTCCCAGTTTTTTCCTCCACCTCTCTAACTTGATTTTCAAAATCGTTTTTGAGCTCTTCCATGGCCTGAGCCCATTGAGTGGGCTGGGATACCGAAGCCTTGACTTCTGTGTCTTTCCCTGATGGTAAGCATTGTTCTTCCTCATCAGAAAGGAAGGGACGAAATGCCTGTTCACCAAGAAAGTAACCTTCTATAGTTTTACTTTTTTCCCCCCTTTTCTGGGCATTTTTCCAGCCAGTGACTTGACTTCTGAGTGTCCTATCCACCCCCACCTCACCTCCAGATCTGCCCAGCCAGTGCTTGGGGTCTGAGATTCAAATGCTGCTTCCCAGCCCCAGGGCTTTGGGCGGGGGCGGAGCTGCTATTCAGTGTGAGATTAAGTTCAGCTGCTCAGGTAGGGGCAGGGCCGCCTCACGGGCTCAATTCCCTCAGGGGTTTATGCAGAGACCTTCAACAATGGATCAGGGCTCCTGCCTGCTTTGGGAGCCCCTGTCTGCAGCTGCCCCTGCTGCTGCCTCCCGAGGGGGCCCGAGTGATGGGGGCACCACACTCCCCTCTCGACCCAACAAAGAGACCCTCTCACCGACCCTTGTCATCTGTGGGTGGAGGGATCCGCACGGCCACTGGAGATTCCATCCCTGAAGCCCACCTGGATCTGCTCCTCTTGGTGCTGCGCAGCTAAGGCAGGGCTGGGCTCGGCTCCGGGTCCGGGGTGTGACAAACCTTTCACGTCAGGTTTTCGGGGCTCTCTGGAACAGAAATCTCCTCCACTCTGCTGTTCCGTGGCTTCTGCTGCTCCAGAATTTGTTGGGAGGTCTTCTTTACAGGTAACTTTTGGGCTGTCGGTTCGGAGCTAGCATATGTGAATCTTTCTTCTCCGTCACATTGGCTCCTCCAAGAGTTGCATATTCTTAAAGCATCTTCAATACATCACAGTCCCATGTAATGTTTGGAATTTTTTGGACCTCCTTGAAAGTTCAGTTGTATCATCTCTAAAGTGAAGGACATTTGACTGTGATATGTATCTCTGGTTGATTCTAGCTCTAATTATCTGATGAAAATGTCTGTTCTTCACACCCACCTGTTTTTCCCTCCCTCTTTCCCTGTCTCTTACAACAATTTCATGAAGACATTACAGGAACATGATGTATCAGAAAAAAATTATGTGTCTACCCTTTGTATGTATGTGTAGTTTCAAATTCTATGTCTCATACTTACTACCTGTGTAACTTTACATGTGACGTTTCATCCTTGGACTTCAGTTGCCTCATCTGTAAAACGAAGGTCTTGTTCTTAGTGGATTCTAAGTTCCCTTCTAACTTTGATTACGATTGCTAATATGAATCCTTATTAAGAGATCTTAACCAAGTTAGAGTAGTACTTTAAAGAGTACAAAGGAATGATGCCTTAAAATGGAGGCTTCATCATGAAATACAAAACAAGAGATAAATGAAACAACAAATGGTACAAAACATTTGAAGTGAGGAGAAAGACAATGATGGTCGTAAGATGACGTACTAACATTTCTGCACTGTTGTCCTCAGAGTTAACGATATTAAAAAGGGTATCCTAAAATCAGGAGAAAATGGACTAATTAGGTGACCAGTCCTTGGAAGATAGGACACCAACCAAGAGGTTCATACAATACTCCTCACAAAAGTTCAAGAGGTGCAGAGGTGGAGCCAAAATGGCGGAGTGGAAACACACAAATACGGTAGTTCCAAACCCACAGCCCATGAAATATCTGTAGTAAAGAGCTGCCAATAAATTCGGGAGCAGGAGAAGCCACATAATAGTGGAGCAGATAAGATTTCTGTTCCAGATGGACCTGCAAACCTCTCGCAAAAGGTCCGTCGCGCTGCGGACGTGAAGCCCAACCCAGCCCTGCACCGGCTCCAGCACTGAGAGGAACACATCCGAGAGGACTTCAGGGACGGGATCTCCAGGGGCCGCGCGAGTCCCTCCACCCACACCTGAGGGGGGTCGCTGAAAAGGTCTCTTTGGTGGGTCGAGAGGGGACTGGGTGGGAGTGGGGTGGCCCCATACTCAGGCCCCCTCGGGAGGCAACAGCAGAGGCGGAAGCAGACCGGGGCTCTCCAAGCAGGCAGGAGCCCGGATCCATTGTTGAAGGTCTCTGCATAAACCCCCTGAGGGAACTGAGCCCGTGAGGTGGCCCTGCCCCTACCTGAGCATCTGAACATAATCTCACACTGAAGAGCAGTCCTGCCCCCGCCCAAAGCACTGAGGCTGGGAAGCAGCATTTGATTCTCAGACCCCAAGCGCTGGCTGGGAGGGTCCGGAGGCGAGGTGGGTGTGAGGAGAATATTCAGAGCTCAAGTCACTGGCTGGGAAAATGCCCAGAAAAGGGAAAAAACCCAAGACTATAGAGGGGTACTTTCTTGGTGAGCAGGTTTCTCCTCCCCTCCCTTCTGATGAGGAAGAGCGGTGCTCACCATCAGGGGAAGACGCGGAAGTCAGTGCTTCTACATCCCAGCCCACTCAATGGGATGAGTTCTGGGAAAAGGTCATAAAGAGCCCAAACAATTTTCAAAATCATGTTACAGAGGTGGAGGAAAAACTGGGAAGAGCAATAAAAGACTTGCAAGCAAAGTATGAACAAGAAATGAGCACCCTGCTAAAGGAGACACAAAAAAATGCGGAAGAAAATAACACTCTGAAAAATAGGCTAACTCAATTGACAAAGGAGGTTCAAGAAGCCAATGAGGAGAAGAATGCTTTCAAAAGCAGAATTAGCCAAATGGAAAAGGAGATTCAAAAGCTCACTGAAGAAAACAGTTATTTCAAAATTAGAATGGAACAGATGGAGGCTAATGACTTTATGAGAAACCAAGAAATCACAAAAGAAAACCAAAAGAATGAAAAAATGGAAGATAATGTGAAATATCTCATCGGAAAAACAACTGACCTGGAAAATAGATCCAGGAGAGACAATTTAACAATTATGGGACTACCTGAAAGCCATAATCAAAAAAAGAGCCTAGACATCATCTTTCATGAAATTATCAAGGAAAACTGCCCTGAGATTCTAGAACCAGAAGGCAAAATAAATATTGAAAGAATCCACCGATCACCACCTGAAAAAGATCCAAAAAGAGAAACTCCTTTGTGGCCAAATTCCAGAATTCCCAGGTCAAGGAGAAAATATAGTAAGCAGCTAGAAAGAAACAATTCAAGTACTGTGGAAATACAATCAGAATAACACAAGATCTAGCAGCTTCTACATTAAGGGATCGAAGGGCACGGAATATCATATTCCAGAAGTCAAAGGAATTAGGACTGAAACCAAGAATCACCTACCCAGCAAAACTGAGTATAATACTTCAGGGGAAAAAAATGGTCTTTCAATTAAATAGAGGACTGTCAAGCATTCTTGATGAAAAGACCAGAGCTGAAAAGAAAATTTGACTTTCAAACACAAGAAGGAAGAGAAGCATGAAAAGGTAAACAGCAAAGAGAAGTCATGAGGGACTTATAAAAGTTGAACTGTTTACATCCCTACATGGAAAGACAATATTAGTAACTCTTGAAACTATTCAGTATCTAGGTACTTGGTGGGATTACACACACACAGACATGCACATGCACACACTCATAGAGACAGAGTGTGCAGACTGAATTGAATAGGATGGGATCATATCTTAAAAAAAAATGAAATCAAGCAGTGAGAGAGAAATATATGGGAGGAGAAAGGGAGAAATGGAATGGGGCTAATTATCTCTCATAAAAGAGGCAAGCAAAAGATTTTTTTTTAGTTTGGGGAAAAAGAGGGGAGGTGAGAGAAAAACATGAAGTTTACTCTCATCACAATCCACTAAAGGAAGGAATAAAATGCACACTCATTTTGGTATGAAAACCTATCTTACAAAACAGGAAGGTGGGGGACAAGGGGATAAGCAGGGTGGGGGGGATGATGGAAGGGAGGGCATGGGGAGGAGGGTACAATTTGAGGTCGACACTCACAGGGAGGGACAGGATCAAAAGAGAGAATAGAAGTAATTGGAACCAGGATAGGAAAGAGGGAAATATAGTTAGTCTTATATAACACGACTAATATGGAAGTCATTTGCAAAACTACACAGATTTGGCTGATATTGAATTGCTTGCCTTCCAAAGGGAGGGGGAGGGGAGGGAGGGAGGAAAAGAAGTTGCAACTCAAAGTTTTAGGAATAACTGTCAAGTACTGTTCTTGCCTCTAGGAAATAAGAAATACAGGTAAAGGTGTATAGAAAGTTATTTGGCCCAACAGGACAGAGGAGAGGATGGAGACAAGGGCAGAGAGGAATGATGGAGAAGAGAGCGGAGTGGAGATGGGGGCAATTAGAATGCTCAGTGTTTTGGGGTAGGGGGAGGGGACAACGGGGGAGAAAATTTGGAGGCCAAAAATTCTGTGAAAATGAATGTTAAAAGTGAAATAAATAAAAAAATATAAAAATAAAAAAAAGAGATACTGAGAAAGTGGAAGACTATATGCAGCAAGAGTTAATAAGTCAGTGTAAAGTTGGTTTTCATATTTTTGCTAAATGTATCTGAGAGCAATGATTCTATGTTCACCCCTCTCCCTTGCTGCCTAGTCAAATAGGTACAATTTCATTCCTCCCTCAAAAATTTGATGTGGCATTCAGGTGATCGAGTGGGAGTGGGACTCAAGATCTCTAGTGCCTTCCATTGCCTTAGGCCTCACTGATTATGTTCCTTCCATTATAAGGGGACCCAAGCAAACAGTTTCCATTTACCCACTTAGTCAAGTCTATACAAAGTAGTATTGCCCTCAAAAATTTAAGAATAGACATACAAATATTCTCCCGCAACACCTGGCGGACATCATCCCACAACCTCAGTTTTTGGGGAGTGGATGAGAATTAGGTATGCAACTTTTCTTACTTCCGATATGGCATAATTCCAGCCAATTCAACTTCCAGAGTTCCTCTTGGCTGGTTGTTTGCCTTCTCAGGGCTTCCTGATAAGCTGGATACTACATTCAGCCTGAAATCCTAACTCCAATGTCGCAAGAATAGAACACTCTTCTCACTGAGAATACTCCAACCTCTCTTCCTAGAAACAGAACGGGTGACCCCGGGGAGACCAACAGCCCCACCCCCAGAACTGCAGATTTTTGTCCAGGAAAGTATGCTCCTGATGAATATTTATGAGAGAAATGCAAAGAAAAGCACAACTCTTTACCTCCTAATCTGGCAGAGATGTGTCGGAGATGTCCAAATAGGGACACAGTGATTTTTGAAGGGCTTGTGGAAAGGTAGGCACACTGGAACACTGTGGCTGGAAGAGTGTATTGGTACAACCATTTTAGATGAACAATTGACTTGGCCAATGAATTGCCTCAAATGTCCGTATTTCTTGACTGAGCAATACCACGACTGGGCTTATATCCCCCAAGCCATCAATAAGAAGTCCTAAAATACAAATAAAGAAAGATTCTTATTGTCAGCTAATACGTCTAACAAGTAGAAGCGCATTTACTGGTGAATGAATCAAAAAATTGTGGTGTAAGAATCTCAGGGAATAATACAACATTGTAAGAAATTATTTATGTGAGGAATACAGAGAACTAGGAACTCTTCTCAGGTGAATTAACTAGAGACAAGAAAAGAGTATAGACAATTAACAGAATAAAAAAAATTCAAAGTAATAAGATAGAAACAGAAGCTTATGTGTTTATCATTTTGAAAAGGAGGAAGATCAGTTGGGAAAAACAAGAAATATAATTTGAAAAACGAAATAATAGGAAATTTGCAGTATTTTCGTTACTGACAATAAAAAAATTAATAGATATAACATTCTCTTGCTATGTGTGTATAATATTAGATGATGACTATATTTATACATAGTCACACTATATTCTATACATGGGTTTAAGTAAGAATTTCATAGCATAAAAGCACATATGTGTGACTATATGAAACATATGCATTTAAATGTATTATATTTCTCCCATTTGACATATATGTGTGTGTATACACACATAGGATCTTAATATACAGGTACATGCCCATACATATACATATTTTTGAATATGTCCACATAAACATTGAAAAGAAAAACCCAATTTTTTAGAATAAGGTTGTTTTTCTTCTTAGATCTTACACACTGTCCTAGGTTTCATAATCATACAGGCAGTGATATTTTAGTTGGACAGATTTCTTATTCTATTCTGAAAATACACCTGAAATTGCAAGGTAATAAAAATAAAAGGTGAAAGTAAATCAGTATACGTATATAAGAAGAAATGATACAGATTTGAAAGAGAATACAGATGAGAGGTTTTAATGTAATTTTGGAGGAGGATTTTTAACATGGTTCTGAAAAGCAGTTACATGAGAGATTGCAAAAACAACATGAACTTCACCTTTAATGTTCAGGTGGTTTGTTTATTTGACCCCGTTACTTTGTGATGTCCATGCCCTTTATTAGAATTCATTGGGATCAGTGCTTCTCTTTTATTATTACTTTTTTATGCTTAGTAACTTTCATGGAATTTGGCACACACAGAAATAATATTAAATGAAAAGTTTTACTTAGCTGACTGAATGTCTCAAGAGGAATTATCATCTTTTTTGTATGTCAGAAGAAAATGGCCGAAATTCTGAATTTCAAAATTAAACCAAAAGCAAATGAAAAAAATAATAATCTGTAATTCCATAATGCCAGATTATAGTATATCCAGGCATAATCAAGAATCAAGCCGCAACTAAAAGTATTTTCTCAAAAAAAAAAAAAGATTGGTGCAGTTGAAATAACTCTTAGTATGAAAGAGAAACTTACTAAAATACATACACACACACACACAGAATCAAGATTGCTTTATATAACATGGAAAATCCAAATGGTATAGGAAAGAATAGCTAAGATAAAATCCTAATAAGTAGAGAAGAAATAAAATGAATTATCCTAGCGAGTACAGTCGCACCATCGGAAAGTAGAATGAGCTGTATCAACAGGGAAAGATAAATCAACATCAAAATTGCAAGTGAAAAATGAAATTAAAAGAGATAAATCGATTTAGTGTCATAAAATTCCTTTCAGAATAGAAAAAAACAACATGAAGGAAGCAGTGGACATCATAAGCAATCTACAGTAAGAGGATAACACTTAATTCATTCTAAAGGGATGACAAATGAGAGTGTGGAAACAGGCTGGAGATTTAATATATTACATTTTCAAAATTGGTATGACTTCTGTCTCTCAATTTGTCTTTGAGTTAAGAATTGTTCATGTTTGTCATTCAATAGTAAAAACTTTGGGACTGTCGTCTCTCCAATTTCTCTGCCTGACATTTAGAATGACATCTGGAGAAGGAGAGAGGAACCAGTACCCTGGAGGGCATAGGTGCCCTCCCAGGGCATTGTGTGAAGGCTTTTGACTGAGTCTGTGGGCAGAATAAATAATTTGATTAAGAGGATTTGTTCTTTCAAGTTTGAATTCAGTCAGAAGGCCTTACTTGAGGATCTTGACGGCCACAGGTGGCCTTGAGGCCAAAAGGTCCCCACCCCTTGTCTAGACTCCAGTAGGTACTAGGAAGTCTTCCTGGACTGACTTATCTCCACTAGAATGGTAAAGTTTTCCTTTTCTGGGGAATAGAGCATGGGTCTTTGAACCACGCAAAATTTTGAGAAGAGTTAATGGCGATTTGGGGAATGGACCATAATAGTTATTGAGAAAGTGTCCTAGAACTGGCTATCCGCACGTATTTTTTATCTGGGTGTGTGAGGCAGAAAGGGTCTGCTACAAATTCGCACCTGAGGGAATCAAATTCAATAGCAGTAACCAAAAGCAAAACCAAGACACTACTCCACAAAACTTGTCCAATCACATTGATGTTCTCAAACTTTCTCACAAGAACAGAAGGATAAAATGGATGGGCTTTGAGCTCGAGGAAGGTGACTCTCATTCCAAATGACAGGAGCAGCAGGGAGATTTTGGGGACAAGTATCTACCTAAAATATTTCTACAAGAACAGTTGAAAAACTATTTCTTTCCCAAGGCAAGACATGAACTAGCCACCACAGGTACAGTCCCAATGTACTCCAGTGAAAGAACTGGGCCCACTTCCGTAACCGTGGATATTAAGGAAACATTGGCTTTGTGATGTAAGCAACTCTTGGCATTGGCAGTTGGGAGTGTTGTTCAATGAAGAAATCATAATATGAAGTGACCCCACTCTGAGTTTTCCAGCTTCAGTGAGGTGACAATTCCCTCATCATTTCTTTTCTTTTCCACGTGATTGTTATTTCAAACTTTATGTTTTCTCTCAATTATGTTGAGTGTCTTGCAATGAAAGCCATTCCACACGTGGAAGGAAATGAAAGGAGTCCCTATATTTAGAATGTGGCCAATGTACAGTCTGATTTCCAAGGGAAAATGCATTTCAAAATCTTCTCAGATAGTGCTTGAGGAAACGAAGCTTTACATTAACTAATTCTTTCAGAGTAACGCATAAGGTGATTGGTAACACCAAACATGGATAGCTGAGGGGAAATATTGACTATTTACTAATGTTTTCTTCTACATATTCCATGGTACATGTTTTGGCATATGACATAAGACCCCAACAGAATGCTTAGGGAGAAGATCAACAGGAAGCAAAAAGAATAGGGTGGCCCAAATGAAAACTTGATTCTACTTCCCTTTTGAAAATAAATGACTCAGAGGGGTTAGATAGTTTCTTAAGATGTTTGGAAAACAAAGTAAGACAAGAAAGAACCATAAAATGGTCAGGGATTTCTTTCTATATCCAGGAAAATCCAGAATGCAGAAGAGGAAATCCGGAGTGTCCCATGATCCTAGGAATTATAGCATAAATAAAAGGATTTTTCTAACTCTGTTTGATTCAGTTAGATGCCACCAATATTGAAAACTGCAAAGAAATACTTCAAAACGTAAAGAGAAAGAGACATCAGAATGCGAATGCAGAAAGACTTGACAGAAAGGGTTGTTTAACCTTAGAAATTCTTTTCCCAAAACAAAAAGATGAACATTAAGAAAGAAGTGAAGACAGAATGGAAGTCATCCAGATTTAGATGATGTTATTGACATCATGGTAATGACAAATGTGAGTCTTCAGGAAGACTGAGTATGCCTCAGGTATTCCATGTGCCTCTATGTTCCTGCTTTGAGTGAAGGATTCTTCATGCCTGCATTTCAATTTTTTTTTAATTTTTTTAATATTTTTTCATTTTTAACACAATTTATAACAGATAAAACAATTCAAACTTCTGGTCAGGTGATACTTCTTTTTAAAGTCTTTACAATATAGACCACAAAAGAATTTTTTTTTAAACATTAACCGAGACACAAATAATATTTATGTTGTTAACTTCACAAGCTCTTGACCTAATTGTCTCCTCAGTATTACTAAGAATTAGAGGACCCTAACTTATTGTTGTTGGTCTAAAGTCCTATGCCTAATAACTTAATTTTAGACTGCACCTCGGATGTTCCCCTACCAAAAATCTACAATTGAATAGACCTGGTATTAAGCTTCCAAACCCTTTGACCATAGGAAATTGCCACCAGGAGTAGGGACATTGCAGGTATACAATATCTCCACAACTTCATGTCAGTTCCAGGCAGGATTAGATTGTCCACTTTCATTCAGTCAGGTTTAAAGTCTTCCAGGTGTCAGAGGGGAAATTGATTCAGGAGAGTCCTACTTCAGCCCAGGCTGAACAACCTTCTCACCCTTCCCATGAGATCATCTTCTGCGGTTCATATCAGCATCTCACCAGCTCACTGGCATCATGAATTGGAGACGCAGACCACCTTTTTTCTTATCCATACCTGGAGTTAGACTCAGAAGAACAGTCACGTAATAGTCCCATAGCTTCTAAAAATGACAAGTTCCAGTAAACAGGTTTCAAATATGATTATAATTTAACTTTGCTTAAGAATATCGTTTGAGGCAAGTCTTAAGTGGCTTATATGCCTTTTTATACGTATTCTAGCTCCTGATTAAATAGCAATCATAAAATCAAATTTACCATTAAAACCTTAACTTTTCCATCAATACCAAATTTTGTCCAAGGTTCCCTTCCTCTAGGAAATTTAGACTGAAATTATTTTCCCCAGACTAAAGATGTCATTGATTTATTTTCAGTAATTAATTCAGTCAATTGTTTTAATACTAATTTCTTTTACCTCACTTTGTAACGTCCAAGTTTTTCTCCCCATCACTCCCCTCCCCCCCACTTCCTAATACCTTGCGTTCTGATTACTCCTTACCCTCCCTTTATCACACCCCACCCTTCCTTTATCCCCATCTTCTCTCTTTTCTTGTAGGGCACGATAAATTCTATACCCTGTTCCCTGTAGTTCTTATTTGCCGACAACATGCAATAAAAATTCTCAACATTCGTTGCTAATACTGTGAATTCTAACTTCTCTCCCTCTCCTCCTCCCTCCCCAGCCCCACTTAGCAGGCAAGCAGTTCAATGCAGACTAAATATGTGTTCTTTTTCAAAAGACTTCCATAATAATCATGTTGTCCTACTCTATCCCCCCTTATTTTTCCCCCACAATTGACCTTGTCCCTTCTCGAAAGTGTTTATTTCTAGTGACTCCTTTCTCCCATTGGCCCTCCTTTCTAACATTCCCCTCGCCCCACTTGTCACCTCCTCTCCTAACTTTCGGTGGTGTGATATAAATTTTCATATCACATTTAGTGAGCATGTTATTCCCTCCTTCAGCCACATATGGAGAGAGAAGCTTCGTTTTTCCCCTCTCCCTTTCTTTTCTCCTCCATTGAATAAGATTTTTCTTATCTCTTTTATAAGTTATAGACTGCCCCATTCCATTTCTCCCTTTCTCTTCCCGGTATTTTGCTCCTTCCCCCCTTAATTTTTATTTTATTTTATTTTTTTGTGTGGATATCATCTCTTCTGATATAACACACCCTGTAGTGTCTATGTATATATGTGTATGTGTGTGTGTGTTTATGTAAAATCTCTCCATCTACCCAAATACTGAGAAAAGATTCAAGAGTTAAAAATATTTTCTTTCCATGTAGTAATGTGAACAGTTCAGCTTTAGAGAGTCTTTTATGATTTTGCTTTCCTGTTTATCTTTTCATGCTTTTCTTGATTCTTGTCTTGGGAAGTCAAATTTTCTATACAGATCTGGTCTTTTCCTCAATGTGAATGAGTGAAAGTCCTCTATATCACTGAATGACCATTTATTCCTTTGGGGTATTATACTCACATTTGCTGGGTAGGGGATTCTTGGTTTCAATCCCAGTTCCTTTGACCTCTGAAATATTCCATTCGAAGCCCTTCAGTCCCTTAACCTTGAAGCTGCCAGATCCCATGTTATCCTGATTGTATTTCCACAATACTCAAATTGTTTCTTCCTAGCTGCTTGGAGTATTTTCTCCTTGATCTGGGAACTCTGAAATTTGGCCACAATTTTCCTAGGAGTTTCTCTGGGTCTCTTTCAGGAGGTGATCGGCAGGTTCTTTCAATATTTATTTTGCCCTGTGATTCTAGAACATCAGGGCAGTTTTTCTTGACAGTTTCATAGAAGATAATGTCGAGGCTCTTTTCTTGATCATGGCTTTCTGGTAGTCCCATAATTTTAAATTGTTTCTCCTGAATCTATTTTCCAGGTCAGTTGTTTTTCCAATGAGATGTTTCACTTTGTCTTCTATTTTCTCAAATTTTTGGTTTTGTTTACTAACTGCTTGGTTGAACTCATAGTCATTCATTTCCCTGAACTCAATTCTCTCTTTCAACGAATTATTGTGTTCAGTGAACTTTTGAACCTTATCCTCCATTTGGCTAATTCTGCTTTTTGAAGACTCCTTCTCTTCATTGGCTTTTTGGGCCTCTTTTTCCAATTGAGTTAGCTTCTTTTTAAAGCTATTATTTTCCTCCGCATTTTTTTTTGGTTCTCCCTTAGTAAGCTGCTAACTTGTTTTTTAAGGTCTTCTGAGCCCAGTTTAAGTTCCTTTTGGAGGACCTGGAGGCAGAGGCCTTAACTTCCTCTGACAGTATGTCTGGTTCTTCCTCATCTGAAAAGAGGTGGGGAGACACCTATTCCCCCAAGAACGTAACCTTCTATGGTCTCAATTTTTTCCCTTTTTGTGGGCATTTTCCCAGTCAGTTACTTGACTTCTGAGTTTCCTCTTCACAACCACCTCACCTGCAGTTCCGCCAAGCCAGCACTGGAGGCTGACATACAGATGAGCTGCTCCAAAGTCTCAGGGGTTTTAGGCGGGGGCAGGACTGCTATTCAGTGTGAGATTATGATCAGCCGCTCGGAAGGGGGCAGGCCACCACACAAGGTTCAGTTCCCTCAGGGGGTTTACTATGAGACCTTCAACAATAGATTCGGGCTACTGCTTGCTTTGGCAGCCCTGTCTGATGCTGCCTCTACTGCTGCCACCTGAGGAGGTCTGAGTTATGGGGACACCATGTTCCTTTGTTGGCCAGCCGAGAAGTCCCTCTCACTGAGTGAAATGCAGCTCTACTTTGGAAACGTGGAAGAAGTGATGCCCTTTGTGTGCCCTAAGATGAATTCGTGTACTTTCCAGAGTCTCTGGATGTTATTGGATAAGGGGAGAGAGAGTGGTCTAGAATCCTCTGACGACCTTTTTACCTGTGAATGTACACTGTCTCAGTGGGAAAAAGAACTGATTGATCTGGAAATATTTGCATGTTGATAGTGTGACATTCACGGAAAATCAGAAGATGGAGGGCTTTGCAGACCCAAACAATTTTGCCAACTTTTTCAGGTTCGGTTGAGAAATCAGGTTGACTTCACTGAAAGCAGAAGCATTGACTGTATTTGTTTAGCAGTCAAAGAAGGTGATTTTGACTCCACGTGAGGGAGTAGTTGATGAATTTTCGTGGCATGTATACCACTCAACAAGCTATTGTCACAGTCAAGGTGGAGGAGGCTTGTACATGGGCTGTTATATTTAAAGGGGAGGAAAAGAACCTAGACTTTGGGGAGTAAAAGCTATCAGCGTCTGATGACTCGTAAAGCATATTGAGGGGTTAGAAAGAAGGAGATATGGAGGATGACCTCTGGGATTTTAGCTTGGGTGAGTGGGAAGGGATGGTGCTCTCAGTCATGAATTTCAGTCAGGATTTAGCTTGACTTTAGCAGGGGAAGTCTCATCAAATCAGTCCTAGAAATACTGAATTTAATAAGTCTAGGGTCATAGAAGAAAATGAGTGAAATCACCAGCAACCTCAACTTCCAGATAGATTTATTAAAGGACAGTTGAAAAAATATGTCTTTAACTAGCAATGAGAGGAACTAGCCACCACAGGTCCTGTCCCAAGTGATCCAGTGGAAGAACTGGACCCACTTCCACAACCATGGAGACAGTGAAAAACCTTGGCTTTGTGATGGAAGCAACATATGGTTATTGATGGTTGGGAGTTTTGTTCAACGAAAAACTTATAATATGAGGTGCACCCCTCAGAGTTTTCCAGCTTCAATATGGTGACAATTTGCTCCTCATATCTTTATTCTTCCTTGCGATTTTTGTTTCAAAATTTATGTTTTTGTCACTTGTTTTCAGTTGCGTTCAAGGAAAAGCATTGTACAGTTGGAATGAAACTAAGAGTCCCAATGAAAAGAATGGGGGTAATGTACAGTCTGTTTTCCAAGTGACCGTGGACTTCAAAATCCTCTCAGAAGGTTTCTGAGCAAATGAGCGTTTACATTAGATAACTGTTTCACAGTAACACATTAGATAATTGGTAACAACAAAGATGATTGTCTGACATGAAAGCATGACTATTTACCACTCTTTGCTTCTGCATACTCCATGGGATATTTTTAGCATATGAAATATGATCCCATATGTATGATCAGTTGGAAGAGCAACAGGGAGCAGTAGGGACTAGAGTGGCACAAATTAACAATTAGGTTCTGTTTCACCCTGGAAGACAAATGACCCCAAAGTGGTTGGTTATTTTTGTAAAATGCTTGGAATACACAGCTAAAACCCCAAAACATCTGACATCTTCAAGGATTTCTTTTAAACCATGAGAAATCCAGAGGGTAGAAGAAGAAATCAGGAATGTCACATCATGCTAGGTATTATAGCAGAAATAGAAGGATTTTTCTCCTTATGTTTGACTCAGTTAGATGCTCCCAAAGTTGAAAATAGCAAAGAAATACTTTAAAAGGGAAGAGAAATAGATATCAGAATGTGAATGGAAAAATACGACAGAAAGGGATGTTCAATCTTAGAAACTGCTTTTCCAAACAAAAAGATGAACTTTAAGAAAAAAAAAAAACTGAAGATCGAATTGAAGTCAAAAAGTTTGAGATGATGTTATTGACCTCATGCTAAGGACAAATGAGAGTGTTCCGAAAGAGTGAGTATGCCTCAGCTATTGCATTCGATATGGATGTGTCTTAATGGTTCCTGTTTTGAGTGAAGAATCCTTCATCTATGAACTTGAATTTTTAAGATCTTTGGCACTGTCATTTCGCCTGTCCTACGTCCAGGGCTTAGCATAATGTCTGCAATGGGGTTGAGGAACCTGTGAACTGGATGTCACATTTGTTCCACGACAGAAAAGTGTGTGGTCTATTGATTGGGTCCACGTTTTAGCAAATAATTGCCTTGATTATGAGAATTTGTTCTCTGATGATTGGATTTAATCATAAGACCAGACACGAGGACCTATTTAGCCAAAGTGACCTCCACGCCAAAAGTTGACATCCTTGGACAATCTCCACTGTAGTGATTAGCTTCTCCTATTTTTGTGTGAGAGAGCAAAGGTGTATGAAGAACTACAATTTGTAGAAATAAACTTCACAAGATTAGTAACACAAAATTAATCCAAGCCACCATTCATCAAAACGCATTAATTCACACTGGTTTTCCCAGACCTTGAAAGACTTTGTGAAGGCTGATATATGTTGCATTTTCCCCAAGTGAGAAGGAAAACAACCCTTACCAAAGTGGTGTTGTGAGTGCAGCCCTATTTGGGAAACATGGAAAGCAGTGATGCACATTGTGTGACCTAGGGCGAATTCCTGAACTTTCCTTCGTATTACTGGAAGAAGGGAGAGAGGTCTAGAACTCTCTCAGTACCTGTCTAGCTCTGAATATACGCTATCTCAGTGGAAAACAACTGGTTGGCCTTGAAATATTTGAATGTTCACAGTGTGGTGTTCACGGACAATCTGACGATGGAGGGCTTTGCAGACCCAAACATATTTGCATACTTTGTCACTTCCATTTGAGGAATCCAGTTGACTCAGCAGAAACCACAGAGCTATGCTGTATGTATATTGTCTTTGAGGCAGGTGACTCTGACTCCAGGTGATCGGAGCAGTAGATAGATTTTCGTGGCAGGTAGAACACTCATCAGGCTATCCTCAAAGTCCAGGGTGTAGGGGATGAAGGCCTGTACATGGACTCTTACAGTTATAGGGGAGAAAACGATGAGAAGAACAGCCTGGATGTTTCAGTGCTAAACGTTCCCAGCATTTCATGACCCGTGAATCATTTGGAGTTATTTGACAGAAGGAGACGACGAGGGTGACCTCTGGGTTGTTAGCTTCAGTGACTGGAATAAGGTCGTGCCCGCAGCCATGAACGTGAGTCAGAATTGAGGTTGGTTAAAGGAGTGGAACACGCCTCAGTTCAGTTCTAGAAATACTGAGCAGAATAATTCTGTGTTAGAAGAAAATGAGTTAAATCAGCACCTACCTGAAATTCCTGAAAGTGTTATTAAATAACCGTTGATAAATATGTCTCTTTCAAAACGTCAGACAGGAAATAGCCAGCACAGATCTTGTCCCAAAGATCTCCAGTGGAACAATTGGGGCAACTTCTGTAACCATGGAGATCGAGAAAAACATTGGCTTTGTGATGTAAGCATAACATGGGCATTGGCAGTTGGGAGTTTTGCTCAAGGAAGAGATTGTAAGATGAAGCGAACCCCTCTGAGTTATTCAGTGTCAATGTGGCGATCATTTGGTCTCCATTTATTTTCTTCCCCTCATGAGTTTTATTTCAGCATTGGGGTTTTTCTCAATTATTTTGAGTTTCTAGCAATGAAATATATTGTACACTTGGAACGAAATGAAAAATGTTCCAATGTATAGAATGAGGAAATGATGCTTTGCATTAGATATTTTTTTCATAGAAACAAATTAGCTGCTAGTTAATTAGAAATGTAGGTACGTGAGAGGAAAGCATGACTATTTACTACTGTCTGCTTCTGCATACCCCATAGAAAATTTTTGCCACATGAAATATGATCCTGGAAGAATGCTTAGTTAGAAGAGCAACAGGAGCTAAAAGAACAGAGTTGCCCAAATTAAAAATCTGGTTCCATTTACCTCTGGAAGATAAATGACCCAGTGGAGTTAGTTATTTTGATAAGATATATGGAATACAAAGCTAAAAATCTAAAACGCATGAAATCATCGGGAATATCTTTCCAAACCGTGGGAAGTTCAAAAAGTAGAAGAAGAAATCAGGAGTTTCACATCTTCCTAGGAATTACAGGAGAAATGGAAGGATTTCTCTTACTGTGTATGACTCAGCTAAATGTCCCCAACATTGAAAATTACCAGGAAATACTTCAAATGGAAAGACAAATAGTCTCCAGAATGTGAATGGAAGAAGACATGAGAGAAAGGTTGATTAATGTTAGAAATTCCTTTCCCAAAACTCAAAGATGAATGTCATGGAAAAAGTGAAGATAGAATTGAAGTCATCCAGGGTAATACGATGTTATTGACCTCATGCTAATGACAAATGAGAGTGTTGAGGAGGACTGAGTATGCCTCAGCTATTGCGTGTTCAATTCATGTCCATCAATGACGGCTGTTTTCAGGGAAGGATTTTTTCCCTGGGTTTCTATTTTTAAGCTCTTTGGCACTGTCATTTCTCCTCTTCTGCTGCCCAGCGCTTAGCAGAACGTTTGCCCCAGAGATGACGTACCTGTGGCCTAGAAATCACATTTGTTCTCCGAGAGACAAGTGTGTGGCCTTTTAATTGGGTCGAAGTTTTACCAAATAACTCCCATGATGATGGGGGTTTCTTCTCTAAAGTTTGGATTCGACCAGAAGGCAAGACATGAGGAACAATTAATCCAGTGGTGGCTTTGAGGGCAACAGTTGCCAATCTTTGGAGTATCTCCACCAGAATGGTCAATTTTTCCTTTTCTGTGTGAGAGAGAATAGGTGTGTGAACACTGACAAATTATAGGAACAAATTTCATAAAATTAATAACGAAAAACAAATCCAAGCCACCACACAGGAAAACACCTTCAGACACGTTGGTTTTCTGAGATTTTGAAAGAAACTGTGAAGCCTTCCCTATCTAGTGTTATCCTCCAAAAGAAGAAAGAGAATAAGGTGTTGCCAAAGTGGTTTTCTGAGTGAAAGGCAACCCTATGTGGGAAACGTGGGAAGCAATGAAACAAATTGTAACTGAAATTTCTTGAGCATTTGGCCTGAATAAAGAAAGAGAGCATTGGTCTAGAATTCTCTGAGTACTATTCTAGCTCTGAATGTACACTATGCCAATGGAAAGAAATGATTGGCCTCAAAGTATTTGTACTTTCCCGGTGCAGTATTCATGGACTGTCAGATGATGCAGCACTTTGCAGACCCAAACAGTTTTACTAATTGTGTCATGTTTGTTTGAGGAATCCAGATGACTTGGGTGAAAGCAGAGGGTTACCCATGATTTGTTTTGCCCTCGAGGAAGCTGTCTCTGACTCCAGGTGAAGAGAGTAGTAGGTAGATTATAGTGACAGGTACAGCACTCAGCAGGCTATTGTCACAGTCCTGCGTGGAAGTGATGAAGGCCTGTAAATAGGCTGTCAAAATTATAGGCGACAAAACAAGGAGTAGAATATCCTGTTCTTGTGGTTTCTAAACAGTATCACTGTTTGTTGGCCCATGAATGATATGGAGGGGTGAGAATAAATTAGATGTGGAGGATGATCCCCGGGTTGTTAGCTGGGGGACTGGGATGGGGTGGTACCCTCAGCCAAGAATAGGAGTCACAATTAAGGTAGGCTTTTGGAGGGAAAGACTCCTCAGTTCAGTTCCAGAAATACTTAGCTGAATAATTCTGTGTTCTTAGAAGAAAATGAGTGAAATCAGCACCAACCTCAAATTCCAGAAAGATTTCTTAAAGAACAGTTGAAAAGATATGTCTTTCTGTAACTAAGACAGGAACAACTCATAACAGGACCTGTCCCAATGTTCTCCAGTGGAAAACCGGGCCCCCTTCTGTAATCACGGAGCCCAAGGAAATCCTTGGCTTTGTGATGTGAGCAACACATGGGCATTGGTGCTTGGGAGTTGCACTCAGTGAAAAAATTAGAATATAAGGGGACACCCCCTCTAAGTTGTGCAGTTGCATTCTGGACACTATTTCTTCCCAATTTCTGTTCCTTTCCTTGTGATATTTATTTAAAATTTTTTGTGTGTTTTTTCCTCTCGATTGTGTTCATTTTTTTTTTTTTTTTGCAAAGAAAACCATTGTATACCAGAAACGAAATAAAAAGGTCCCAGTGTATTGACTGGGACCAAAACACAGCCTGATTTACAAGGGAACATGGATTTCAAAATCCTCTCAGACTATTTCTAAAGAAATGAGGCTTTATATTACATTAATGTTAAATATCAACACATAAGATGATTGGTAACAAAAAATATGGATTTATGAGGAGAATGCATGACTATTTATTACTGTCTGTTTCTGCATACGACTTAGTCAATCTTTTCTCATATGAATATAAGCCCAGAATGATGCTCACGTGGAAGAACAACAGGGAGCAAAAGGAATAGGTAGCCCAAATTAAAACCTTGGTTGTGTTTCCCTTTTGAAGATAAAAGACCCAAAGGGGTTATTAATTTTAGAGATGTTTGGAACACAAAGTTAAAAACCCAAAACACATGAAATCATCAAGGATTGTTTTTCCATATCCTGGGAGATCCTGAGAATAGAAGAATAAATCAGGAGTGACATATGGTGCTAGGAATTTAGGAGAATATTAGGATTTCTCTTACTGTGTTTGATTCAGGTGCACAATGTTGAAACTCCAAATGAAGTACTTCAAAAGGAAAAGAGAAATAGACATCAGGATGTGAATGGAAAAAGGCATGACAGGAAGGGATGTTTAATCTTAGAAATTCCTTTCCAAAACCGCAAAGATGGACATTGTGGAAAAAGTTCTGATAGAATTGAAGTCTTCCTGCATGAAATGATGAAATTGTCGTCATGCTAACGACGAGTGAGAGTGTTGAAGAAGACTGAATATGTCTTGGATATTGGTATTGGATGGTGGATATTGGTGTCCCTTGATGGTTCCTTTTTGAGTGAAGGATTTCTGATCCCTGAAGTTCTCTTTTTAAGCTCTTTGGCACTCTTGTTTCTCGTATTGTTTTGCCCAGCCCTTAGCTCAATGTCTGCACCTGCGTTGAGGAAACAATAGCTTAAAAGCCACATTTGTTAAACATGGCACAGGTGTTTGGCCTATTGACTGGTTTAGTATTTTTCCAAATCATTCCCTTGATTATGGGGATTTGTTTTCTGAAGTTTGCTTTTAATCAGAAGTCGAGACACTGGCACCTAGAAAGTCAAATGTGGACCCCCAGCGAAAAGTTCCCAAACTTTGTACTATCTCCACCAGAAGGGCTTATTTTTCTTTTTGTATGTGAGACACCATAGCTATGTAGGCAATTTCCAATTATAGGGAGAAACTTCATAGAAGTTTTAACTAATAAGAAATCCAAACCACCACACAGCCAAACACGGTCATTCACATTGGTTTTTTATCAGACTTGGAAGACATTGTGAAGGCTCTTCTATGTAGTGTTATCCCCCTAATGAAGAAAGAAAACATCCTTTCCCGAAGTCGTATTCTGAATGAAAAACATCCATTTTTGGAAACATAGGAGGCAGTGGTGCACATTGTGTGCCCTAAAATAAATTCCTGAACGTTACTGAGTCTGGATTGAATAAGGGATGAGAGAGTTGGTCTAGAATTTTCATAGGACCTTTCTATCCCTAAATGTACACTATCTCAGTGGAAAACAATTGATTGGCCTCCAAATATTTGTACCTTACCATTCTGGTATTCATAGACTATGAGATGATGGAGGGCTTTGCACACCCAAACTAGTTTGGCAATTTTGTCAGATTCATCTGAGGATTCTAGGTGACTTAAGTGAAAGCAGAGGGCTTCTCTGGATTTGTTTTGCCCTCCCGGAAGGTGTGTCTGACTCCAGGTGAAGAGAATAGTAGGTAGATTTCGGTGACATGTACACCACTGGACAGGCTATTATCATCGTCCAGGGTGGAAGGGACGAAGGGATATACTTGGGATATTACAATTACCGGGGAGACAACAATGAGTACAATATTTTGTTTGCTAAAAGTGATCACTGTTTGATTGCACGTGAAGGATATGGAGGGGTGAGAAAGAATGAGATGTGGAAGATGATCTCTGGGTTATTAGATTGGGGCTTGGGATGGGGTGGTGCCCTCACCCAAGAATGGGAGTCACAATTAAGGTAGGCTTTTGGAGGGGAAGACTCCTCAGTTGAATTCTAGAAATGTTGACCTGAATATTGCTTTGCTCTTAGAAGAAAACGAGGGAAATCGGCATGTACTTGAAATTGCAGAAAGATATCTTAAGGGACAGTTGAAGAAATATGTCTTTCCCTAGCTAAGAAAGGAATTATTCACCACAGCACATGGCTCAGTGTTCACCACTGGAAAATGAATATCATTCCTGTAGCCAAGGAGACGAAGGAAATCCTTCGTTTTGTGATATCACCAACAAATGGGCATTGGCGGTTAGGACTTGTGCTCAGTGAAGAAATATGAATTCACCTCTGTCTGAGTTATCCAGCTGAAATTCGGTGAGCATTTGCTGCCCATTTCTATTCCTTTCCTTGTCATTTTTATTTTTAAATTTGTATTTTCTTTTCAATTGTTTTCAATTCTTTTTTCAAGAATGGCCATTGTATACTGGGAATGACCTGAAAGGTGTCCCAATATTCAGAATGGAGCAAACATACAGCCTGATTTCCAAGTGATCATGGATTTCAAAACTATGTTATATGGTTTCTGAGGAAATGAAGATTTCTGTTAGATTATTGTTTAATAGCAGCACATGCGATGATAGGTAACAGAAACTATGGATATATGAAGGGAGAGGATGACTATTTATTACTATCGTCCTCTGCACCCTCATCGGAAATCTTTTGGTACATGAATATCAGCCTGCAAGGATGCTCAGATAGAAGAACAATAGGGAGCAACAAGAATATGGCAACCCAAATTAAAAACTTGGTTCTAGTTCCTTCTAGTAAATGAATTACCCAAAGGTGTTATTTGTTTTATTGAGATGTTTGGAAAAGAAAGTAAAACAATACAAAACTATTTAATCATCAAGGATTTCTTTCCATACGCTGGGAAATAAAGAGGGTAGAAGAAACAATCTGGAGTATCATATCATTTAAGGAATTAACGGAAAATTTGACGGATTTCTCTGACTGTATTTGACTCAGTTAACTGCCTGCAACGTTGAAAACTGCAAGGAAATGCTTCAAAAGGAAAGAGAAATAGATATTAGGTTGTGAATGAAAAAAGACATGACAGAGATGTTTAATCTTAGAAATTCCTTTCCCAAAACTCTAAAATTTTCATTAAAGAAAGAAATGAATCCAGAATTGACGTCATCTAGGTTAATAGGATGTTATGGATCTCATGTTAAAGATAAATGAGAGTGTTCAAGAAGACTGAATATGCCTCGATATTGCATGTTCAGTACTGATTTACCTCAATGATGGCGGTTTTGAGTGAAGGATACTTTTGCCTCTCTTTCTATTTTGAAGCTCTTTGGCTCTGTCATTTCTCCTATTCTTATGTGCGGCGCTTAGCACATCAGGGTTGAGGAACCTGAGGCGTGGAAACCATATTTGTTGTAAGAGAGTCGTATGTGGCCTTTTGATAGAGTTCAGTTTTAACCAAATAACTCCTACATAATGGGGATTTGTTCTCTGACGTTTGGCATCAATCAGAAGGCCAGAGGCCAGGAACTAGAAACCCAAATGTGGCCTCGAGTTCAGCAGTACTCAATCCTTGGACTGTCTCCACTAGAATGCTTACTTTTCCTTTTCTGTGAAAGAGAGAATAGGTGTGTGAACAACTACAAATTATAGGAATAAACTTCATAGAATTAGGAACACGAAATTAATCCAAGCCTCAACACAGATAACCTGTTCATACACATTGGTTTTCTGAGACTGTGGCAGGCCTTGTGAATCCTGGCCTGTCTGGCATTTTGACCAAAATGAAAAAAAAACACAACCCTTTACAAAGTACCGTTCTGAGGGAAATGCAGCCTCCCTTGGGGAAGGTGGGAAGCCCAAAGGCAAGTACCTGAACTTTCCTGAGACTCTTGATACTATTGGAGAAAGGGTGAGTTGCTCTAGAATTCCCTGAGTACCACTCTAGGTCAAAAGGTACACTATCTCAGAGGAAATCCACAGGTTGGTCTAAAAATATCTGTGGTGCACAGTGTGGTGTTCGTGGACAATCAGGAAGTATAGGACTTTTTATCCCGAAACAACGTTGCAAATTTTGTCAGGTTCATTTGAGAAATCTTGTTTTTTTGTCTGAAAACAGAGTCGTGGAATAGGATGTTTTTTGCCCTGGAGGAAGTGGACTCTGACTCCTTGTGATGGGAACAGTAGGTAGATTCTGGTGACTGGTAGACCAATCACTTGGCTATTGTCATAGACCAGGGTGGAGGGATGAAGGCATTTACATGAGATGTTACAATTACATGGGAGAAAACAATCAGAAGGATAGCCTGGATTTTTGTTTGCTAAATGTTATCAGCATTTGAAGGCCACTTAAGTGTATGGAGGTGTTTGAAAGAAGATGTGGAGGATGACCTCTGGGTGGTTAGCTTGGTTTTCTGGGATGGAATGGTTCCCTCAGCCATGCCTGGAAGTCAGGATTAAGGTTGGGAAGAGTGCTCAGTTCTGTTCTAGACATATGGAGCAGAATAAGTCTGTGATCTTAGAAGAATGGGAGAGAAATCAGCATCTACCTCAAATTCCTGACAGGTTCTTAAATAAATGTTGAAAAACAGTATCTCTTTACTGAGCAGAGACAGGGACTAGGCACTACAGGTCCTTTCCAAAAGTTCTCCAGTGGAAGAGCTGGGTCGTTCCTGTAACCATAGAGACAAAGGTCAACTTTGGCTTTGGGATGTAAGTAATTCATGGTCCTTGGCGGTTGTGAATTTTGCTTAAAGATAAAAATATGATAAGAGGTCACACCCCGCTGAGTTATCCAGGGTCAATGAGGTAACCATTGGCTCAACATTTCTTTTTCTATCCTTAAGAATTTCATTTTAAGACTGATGTTTTCTCTCAATTGTTTTCAATTTCTTATAATGAAAGGCATTGTACACTTTATCGAAATGAAGTGTCCCAATGTAAAGAATTTTGCCAATGTGCAGCCTTATTTCCAAGGGAACATTGATTTCTCAATCCTTTCAGATGTTTCTGAGTAAATGAGACTTTACATTAGATAACTTTTTCATAGAAACACATGAGATATTTGGTAACAATAAACGTGGATACGTGAGGGAAAAGCATGAGTATTTTCTCCTGTTTGCTTCTGCATACCCCATAGTATATTTTTTGCATATGAAATGTGATATCGGAAAGATGATCGCTTGGAAGAACAACGGGAAGAAAAAGAATAGGTTTGGACAAATTAAAAATTGTTTCTCTTTCCCTAGGAAACGTAAATGACCTAAAATGGTTAGTAAATGTGGTAAACTGCTTGGACCAGAAAGCTAAAAACTTCAAGCACATGAAATCATCAGGGATTTCTATCCACACTGTGGAAAATCCAGAAGGTAGAAGAAGAAATCAGGAGTGTCACATCATAATAAGAATTATAGGAGGAAACAAAGGATTTTTCTTATGGTGTTTGACTCAGTTAACTGACCCCAATGTGGAATATTGCAAGGAAATACTTTAAAGGGAAAGAGTAATAAATAGACATCAGAATGTGAATGAAAAGACATGACAGACACGGATGTTTAATCTTAGAAATTCCTTTCCCAAAACTCAAAAATTAGCATAAGGAAAAATTTATTCTAGAATTGAAGTCATCCAAGTAAACAGGATGTTACCGAACTCATGGTAATGAAAAGTGAATGTGTTCAAGAAGACTGAATATGCCTCTGGTATTGCATGGTCAATATCGATGTGCCTCAATAATGATGGTTTTGACTGAAGGATACTTTTCCCTGCATTTTTATTTTGAAGCTCTTTGGTACTCTGATTTCTCTTTTTCATATGTCCATCGCTTTGCATAATGTCTATATCAGGGTTGAGGAACCTGTGTCCTGGAAGCCACATTTATTCGAAGAGACTCATGTGGATGGCTTTTTGATGGAGTCCAAATTTAAAAAAAATAACTCCTTGATAATGGGGATTTGTCTTCTGAAGTTTGGCATCAATCAGACGGGCAGACATTTGGAACTAGAAACTCAGATATTTTCTCGAGTCCAGCAGTTCCCAATCTTTGGACTCTCTCCACCAGAATGGTCAACTTTTCCTTTTTTTTTTTTTTTTTGAGAAAGAAAAAGTAGGTGTTTTTCGAACTACAAAGTATAGGAATAAGCTTCATAGAACTGGTAGCAGAAAAGATCCAAGGCAACACACAGCAAAACACGTTCATACACATTAGTTTTCTGAGACTTTGAAAGACATCTCCCAAATGAATAAAGAACACAACACTGCAAAACATGATGTTCTCAGGGAAATGCAGACTCATTTGGGAAATGTGGGAAGCAGTGATGCGTCTTGTGCACCCTAAGGCGAATTGCTGAACTTGCCTGAGCTTCTGGATGCTTGGATAAAGGATGAGTGAGTAGGTGTGCAATTATCTGAGGACAGTTCTAGCTCTGAATGTACACTATCTCAGAGGAGATTAACGGTCTGGCCCCAGAATATCTGTATGTGCACAGTGTGGTGCTCATGGTCAATCATATAATGGAGCACTTTGCAGAGGCAAACAAATTTGCAAACTTTGTCAGATTCGTGTGAGGAATCCTGTTGTTTACTCTGAAAACAGAGGGGTAGAATGGATATTTTTTGCCCTCGAGGAAGTGGACTTTGACTCCTGGTGATGGCAGCTATAGGAAGACTGGGGTGACAGGTAGACCACTCAGCAAGCTATTTTCACAGTCCAGGGTGGATGGGATGAAGGCAGTTACACGAGATGTTACAACTATAGAGGAGAAAACAATTGGAATCATAGGCTGGATTTTTGGATTCTAAATTTTATCACCTTTTGATGGGCAGGGAAACAAATGAAGGTCTCTCAAAGAATGAACTGGGGAGGATGAATTCTGAGTTTTTGCTAGGTTGACTGAGATGGAATGGTGCCCTCAGCCATGAATGGGAGACAGGATTAAGGTTAATAAAGGGAGGGAAGAATTCCCAGTTCAGGTCTAGAAATATGGAGCAGAATAAGTCTGTCGTCTTAGAAGAAAATGAGTGAAATCAGTACCTACCTCTAATACTTGAAAGGTTTTTCAAGAATTGTTGACACAATGTATGTTTTTCCCGAGCTGAGACAGGAAGTAGCCACCACAGTTCCTTTCGAACAGTTCTCCAGTGGAAGAACTGGGCCCTCTTCTGCAATCGTTGATACCAAATAAATCCTTGGCATTGTGATGTCAGCAACCCATGGTCATTGGAGGTTGGGAGTTTTGCTTAAAGAAAAATTACAGTATGAGGTGACCCCCTGCTGAGTTTTCCAGTGTCAGTGGGGTGACCATTGACTGACCTTTTATTTTTCCTTATGGTTTTTATTTTAAAATTCATGTTTTATCTCAAATATTTGCAATTTCTTATACTGAAAGGCATTGTACACTTTTAAGAAAACCAAAATGTTACCAATGTACACAATTGTACCAATGTATAGCCTGATTTCCAGGTGAACATGGATTTCAAAATCCTTTCAGAGGGTAACAGAGGAAATGAGAGTTTGTATTACATAATGGTTCCATAGAAACCCATGAGATTATTGGTAACAACAACCCTGGATACGGCAAGGGAAAGCATGGTTATTTAATTCTCTCTACTTCTGAATAACTCAAAGGACATTTTTGGCATATGAAATGTGACCTCCAAAGGATGTTCACTTAGAAGAGCCACAGGAAGAAAAAGAAAATGTTCACCCAAATGAAAAACTTGTTTCTTTTTCCCTCTGAATGATATTTGGCCTAAATTGATTAGTAATTTTGATAGGATGTTTGGAACACAAAGGTAGATACCTAAAACACCTGAAATCATCAAGGTTACCTCTCCACATTGTGGGAAATCCAGAAGGTAGAAGAAATCCGGAGTGTCATATCATCCTCGGAATAAAAAGAGAAACTGAAGGATTTCTCTTACTGAGTTTGACTCAGTGAAATGCCCGTAACATTAAAAATTGCAAGGAAATACTTCAAAAGGAAAGAAAAATGCATATCAAAATGTGAATGAAAAAAGACATGACAGAAAGGGATGTTCAATATTAGAAATTCCATTCCCAAAACTGAAAAATTGGTATTAAGGTAAAAGAGAAGTTAGAATTGACATTGCCCCGGTTAACATGATGTTATCGACCTCATGGTAATGACAATTTAGTGTGTTCAAGAAGACTGAACATGCCTCTGGTAATGCATGTTCAGTATTGTGTATCTCAATGATGGATGTTTTGAGGAAAGGATTTTTTAAACCGCATCTCTAATTTTAAGCTCTTTGATTCTGTCAATTCTCCCACTCCTATGCTCAGCTCTTAGCAGAATATTTGCACCAGGTTTGAGGAACCTGTGGCCTGGAAGCCACAATTCTTCTTCGAGAGTCATGTGTGTGACCTTTTAATTGAGTCCAAGTTTTGCCGAATAATTCCCTTGATAATGAGAATTTGTTCTCTGCAATTTAGAATCAATCAGACACCAGGAACTGAAACCCAAACCTGGCCTCCACTCCAACAGCTTCAAATCCTTGGAGTGTCTCCACCTGAATGGTTAACGTTTTCTTTTCTGTCTGAGAGAGTATAGGTGTGCGAACAACTACAAATTATAGGAATAAACTTCATAGAATTAGTAACGCAAAATAATCCAAGCCACCACACAGCAAAATAACTTCATACACATTGGTTTCTGAGACTTTGAAAGACATTGTGAAGCCTGGTACTTCTGGCATTATCCCCCAAATGAAGAAAGAACACACACACCTTTACAAAGTGTTCTTCTGAGGCAAATGCATCCTTGTTTAGGAAATATGGGAAGCAGTGATGCACGTTGTGTGCCCATAGACGAGTTACTGAACTTTCCTTAGCCTCTGTATACTATTGAGTAAAGGGTGGGAAAATTGGTCTAGAATTCTCTGAGGACCGTTCTGGCTCTGAATGTATACTATCTCAGAAGGAAGTCCACCGATTGACCTCAAAATGTCTGTGTGTGCACTGTATGATGTTCATGGACAATGAGATAATGGAAGGCTTTGCGGAACCCAACAAGTTTGGAAACTGTGTCCAGGTCATTTGAAGAATCCTGTTGTTTTGTCTAAAAACAGAGGAGTAGAATGGAATATTTTGCCCTCGAGGAAGTGGACTCTGACTCCTTGTGATGATAGCCTGGGTAGATTTTGATAACAGGTAGACCGCTCAACAGGCTATTGTCACAGTCCCGGGTGGTGGGCATGAAACTAGAAGGGATGTTACCATTATTCCTGGAGAAAACAATCAGAATCATAGCCTGTATTTTTGGGTGCTAAATGCTTTCTTCATTTGATGGCCAGTGAAGCATGTGGAGGTATTTAAAAGAAAGAGCTGTGGAGGATGACCTTTGGTTTGTAGCTTAGTTGACTGAGATGGGGGGGTGGTTCATTATGCCATGAACGGGAGTTAGGATTAAATTTGTTTAAAGGAGGGGAAGAATCCCAAGTTCAGGTTTAGGAATACTGAACAGAAAAAGTCTTTGGTGTTAGAAGAAAATGAGTGAAATCAAGACCTGCCTCTAATTCCTGAAAGGTTTTTAAAGAAGGGTTGAAAAAAGATATCTATTTCCCTAGCTGAAGACAGGAACTAACCATCACAGATCCTGTCGAAAAGTTCTCCAATGAAAGAACTGAGCTCGCTTCTGTAACCATGGAGACCAAGGAAATCCTTGGCTTTGTGATGTAAGCAACCTATGGTCATTGGCACTTGGGAGTCTGGTTTAAAACCAAAATGATAATATGAGGTGACCACCAGCTGAGTTGTCCACTGTCAATGTGATCACCATTTGCTCACTGATTTTTTTCCTATGATTTTTATTTCAAAATTTATGGTTTTCTCAATTGTTTTAAATTTCTCATAATGAAAGGCATTGTACACTTGTAACAAAATGGAAAGTGTCCCAATATATATAATTGTACGAATGTACAGTCTGATTTTCAAGTGTACGTGGAAGCCAAAATTCTCTCCGAGGGTTTCTGAGTAAACGAGACTTTATATTAGATAATTGTTTCACAGGAACACATGAGATGACTGGTAATAACAAACGTGCATATGTGAGGGGAAAGCGGACTCTTTAATACTGTCTTCTTCTGCCTAACCCCATAGTACATTTTTTTCTAATGAAATGTGACCTCGGAAGGATGCTCACTTAGAAGGAAAACAGGAAGGAAAAGAATAAATTTACCCAAACTAAAAATTTGTTTGTGTTTTCTTCTGAAAGATAAGTGACCGAAAAGGGTTAGTAAATTTTATAAGATGTTTGGAACACTAATTGATAAACCTAAAACACATGAAATCATCAAGGATTTCTCTGCAAGCCCTGGGAAATTCAGAGGGTAGAAGAAGAAATCAGGTGTGTCACATCACACTCCCAATTATAGGAGAAATAGAAGGATTTCTCTTACTGTACTGGACTCAGTTAAATGCCCCCAATGTTGAAAATTTCAAGGAAATACTTCAAAAGGAAAGAGAAATAGACATCAAAATGTGAATGAAAAAAGACATGACAGGGAAGGATGATTCATCATAGAAATTTCTTTCCAAAAACTCAATTAAGAACATCTAAGAAAATGTGAATATAGAATTGAAGTCATTCAGGTGAACAGGATGTTATTGACTCCATGCTAATAAGAAATGAGTGTTCAAGAAGACTGAGTATTCCTGACGTATTTCTTGGTCAGTATTGATGTCCCTCAATGATGGCTCTTTTGAGTGAAGGATTCTTTTACCTGCATTTCGATTTCAACACTCTTTGGCACTATCATTTCTACTTTTTTTATGTTCAGCATTTATCAAAATGTCTGCACCAGAGTTGAGGAACCTGTGGCCTGTAAGGCACCTTTGTTCTATGAGAGTCATTTGTGTGGTCTTTTGATTGAATCCAAATTTAACCAAATAAGTTCTTTGATAATGGGGTTTTCTTCTCTCAAGTGTGGATTCAATCAGAAGGCTCGACACCAAGTACTAGAGAACCTAATATGGCTTCCAGGACAACAATTCTCAATCCTTAGACTATCTCCACCAGAATGGTCAACTTGTCTTTTTTTTGTGTGTGAGAGAGAATAAGTTTGTGAACACCTACAAATTACAGGAATAAATGTCATAGAATGAGTAACACGAAATAAATCCAAGCCACCACACAGCAAAACACACTTGTACACATTGGCTTTCTGAGACTTTGAAAGACATTCAGGAGCCTGGCCTATCTGGCTTTATCCCCTAAATGAAAAAAGAACACAACCCTTTACAAAGCGCTATTCTGAGGGAAATGCAGGCTCATCTGGAAAATGTGGGAAGCAGTGATGCATTGTGTGCCCTTAGGCAAATTCCTGAATTTTCCTGAGCCTCTGGATACTGTTGCATAAAGGGTGGGAAAGCTGGCCTAGAATTCTCTGAAGACTGCTCTAGCTCTGAATGTACACTATCTCAGAAGAAATCAACTGGCTGGCCTCAAAATATCTGTATGTGCACTGTGTGATGTTCATGGACTATCAGAAAATGGAGCACTGTGCAGAACCAAACAAGTTTGCAAACTGTGCCAGGGTCGTTTGTGGAATCCTGTTATTTTATCTGAAAACAGATGGGTAGAATTGATATTTTTGCCTTCGACGAAGTAGACTCTGACTCCTTGTGATGGGAGTTGTAGGTAGATTTTTGCGACAGGTATCCATTGTCACAGTTCTGGGTGGTCGGATGAAGGGATTTAAGTGGGATGTTACCGTTACACCAGAGAAAACACTCAGAATCACAGCCTGGATTTTTGGGTGCTAAATGTGATCAGCATTTGATGGCCAGTGAAACAAATGGAGGTGTTTGAAAGAAGGAGATGAGGAGGATGACCTCCGGTCTGTCGCTTGGTTGACTGAGATGGGGTGGTGCCCTCAGCCATGAATGGGAGACAGGCCTAAGGTTTGGTAAAGGAGGGGAAGAATCCCCAGTTCAGGTCTGGAAATGTTGGACGGAATGGGTCTGTGGTCTTAGAATAAAATGATTGAAATCAGCACTTCCGTCAAACTCCTGAAAGGTTTTTTAAAGAACTGTTAAAAAATGTATCTCTTTCTCGAGCTTAGATAGGGACTAGGCACAACAAATCCTTTCGAAAAGTCTCCAGTGCAAGAACTGGGCCCTGTTCTGTAATCATGGAGAGCAAAGAAATTCTTGGCTTTCTGATGTAAGCAACCCTTGGTCATAGCCGGTTGGGAGTTTTACTTAAAGAAAAATACAATATGACGTGACCCCCCACTGAGTTTTCCAGTGTCAATGGGGTGACCATTTACTCACCACTTTTTTCTTATGATTTTTGTCTCAAAATTTATGTTTTTTTCTCAATTGTTTTCAGTTGCTTATAATGAAATGTATTGCACACTTGTACCCAAATGAAAAGGGTCCCAATGTACAGAATTGTGCCAATGAACAGCCTGATTTCCTAGTGAACATTGATTTCAAAATCCTCTCAGAGAGTTTGTGAGGAAATGAGACTTTGCATTACATAATTGTTTCATAGAAACACACGAGATGATTGGTAACAACAAACTTAGATATGTGAGAGGAATGCACGACTATGTAATACTGTCGGTTTCTGCATACCCCATAGGACATTTTTGGCATATGAAATGTGACGTCGGGAGGATGCTCACTTGGAAGAGCCACAGAAAGAAAAAGAAAAAGAAAAGTTTGACCCACATTAAAAACATTTTTCTGTTTCCCTCTTAAAGCTAAATGACCTAAATTGGTTAATAAATTTGATAAGATGTTTGGAACACAGAGCTAAAAACCTAAAACACATGAAATCATCCAGGATTTCTCTCCACACTGTGGAAAATCCAGAAGGTAGAAGAACTAAGGAGTGTCACATCATACTAGAAATTATCGGAGAAATAGAAGGATTTCTCTTACTGTGTTTGACTTACTTACATGCCCCCAACATTAGAAATTGCAAGGAAATACTTCAAAAGCAAAGAGAAATACTCATCAGAATGTGAATGAAAAAAGATATGACAGACAGAGGTGTTTAATCTTAGAAATTCCTTCCCCAAAACTGAGAATTAGCATTAAGGAAAAATGAAGTTAGAATTGAAGTCATCCAGATTAATATGGCTTAATCGACCTCATACTAACGACAAATGAGAGTGTTCAAGAAGACTGAGTATGCCTCTGCAATTGCATGTTCAATACTGATGTGCCTCAGTGATGGCTGTTGTGAGTGAAGGATTATTGTGTCTGCATTTCTATTTTTATGCTCTTTGGCACTGTCATTTTTCCTACTTTTATGCCCAGCTCTTAGCATAATGTCTGCACCAGGGTTGAGGAACGTGTGGACTGCAGCTCACGTTTCTTCCACGAGAATCATGGTTGTGGCCTTTTAATTGAGTCCAAGTTTTACCAAATAATGCCCTTGATATTAGGGATTTGTTCTCTGAAATTTGGAATCAATCAGATTGCCAGAAACCAGGAACTAGAAACCCAAACCTGGCCCCCAGTCGAATAGTTCTAAATCCTTTGACTCTCTCCACGAGAGCGGTCAATTTTCCTTTTCTGCGTGAAGAAAAATAGTTGTGTGAGCAATGACAAATTATAAGAACAAACTTCATAGAATTAGTCACACAATAAATCCATCTGCCACAGAGCAAAACATGTTAATACACACTGGTTTTCAGAGACTTTTAAAGACATTGTGAAGCCTGGTGTATCTGCAATTATCCCACATAAGAAGAAAGAACATATTCTCAGGGAAATACAGCCTCCTTCGGGAAACATGGGAAGCAATGATGCATTGTGTGCCCTCAAGTGAATTCCTGAATTTTCTTGAGCTTCTGGATACTATTGGAGTAAGGGTGGGAGAGTTGGTCTAAAATTCTCTGAGGACTGCTCTATCTCTGAATGTACACTATCTCAGAGGAAATCACCTGGTTGTCTTCAAAGAATCTATATGTGCACAGTGTGGTATTCATGGACAATCAGATGATGGAGGATTTTGCAGACACAAACAAGTTTGCCAACCTTGTCAGGTTCGTTTGAGAAATCCTGTTGTAGCTCTGAAAACAGAGGAGTAGACCGTTTGTTTTTTGTCCCTTATGATGTGGACTGTGACTCCTTGGGAGGGGAGCAATAGGTAGATTTTAGTGACCCGTAGAAAACTCAGGAGGTTACCGTCACTGTTCACGATGGAGGGGATGAAGGCATTTACGTAGGATCTTACAATTATACAGGATAAAACAATCAGAAAGGTAGCCTGCGTTTTTGGGTGCTAAATGTTATCAGCATTTCATGGCCCGTGAAGCATATGGAGATGTTTAAAAGAAGGAGATGTGGAGGGTGCCCTCTGCATCGTTAGCTTGGTTGACTGGGATGAGGTGGTTCCCTCAGCAATGAATGGGAGTAGGGATTAAGCATGGGTAAATGAGGGGAACAATCTTCATTTCTGTTGGGGAAATATTGAGCAGAATAACTCTGTCCTCTTACAAGAAAATGAGTGAAATTAGGACCGATCTCTAATTTCTGAAAGGTTTTAAAGAACTATTTTTAAAAAAAGCGTCTGTTTCCTTAGTTAAGAAAGGAATTAGCCACAACAGGGTCCCCTCCTAAAGTTCTCCAGTGCAAGAACCGGGCCTGTTTCTGCAATCATGGAGACCAAGTAAAACCTTGGTTTTGGGTTGTAACAAGCCATGGTCATTGGCTTTTGAGAGTTTCGCTTAAAGAACAATTGTAATATGAGTTAACCCCCCTCTGAGTTGTGCAGTGTCACCGTGGTGACCATTTCCTCATCATTTCCTTTTTTATCCTTATGAATTTTATTTACCAACTTACGTTTTTTCTCAGTTGCTTGCAATTTCTCATAATGAAAGGCATTGTACAATTGTAGCCAAATGAAAAGTGTCCCAATATATAGAATTCTGCCAATATAGAGCCTGATTTCCAAGTGAGCATGGATTTCAAACTCCTCACAGATGGTTTCTGAGGAAATGAGATTTAATATTAGATAATTGTTTCATAGAAACCCATGACATGATTGACAACAATAAACGTGGATACGTGAATGAAAAGCATGACTGTTTAATACTGTCTGCTTCTACATACCCCACAGGACATTTTTGGCATATGAAATGTGACTTCGGAAGGATGCTCACTTAAAAGAGCAACAGGACGAAAAAGAATAGGTTGGCTCAAATTAAAAACTTGTTTCAGTTTCCCTTTGAAAGTTACATGACCTAAAATTGTAATTAAGTTCGATAAGATGCTTGGAACAGAAAGCTAAAAAGCTAAAGGGCATGAAATCATCAAGAAATTCTCTCCACAAGGTGGGAAATCGAGAAGGGAGAAGAAGAAATCAGAAGTGTCACATCATCCTAGGAATTATAAGAGAAATATTCTAGAGCTCGCTGCCTTCCTAACAGTCCCCGGGCCCCAGCGGCCTCTCGCTGTGCAACAGTGCCCAGAGGACAGGGGGACAGGCTAGCGAGTCCTCGCCCCTATGGGTTCTGCCCTGGAACCACAGCAGATTCCTCTGGCTCCGCAGCCCGAGGGGCAGCCCCACGTTCTCCTCATTGGCCTCAGTGAGAAGGGGCTTCCAGGCGGCTGCGGGAGCCACGTGTGCGAGGCCTTCCTTCCAGTGCTACGGGTCCTGAAAGTGCTTGGGTTAGGATGCGGTTGGGGTCCAAAGCTCAGCCGAAGAGCAGATGGGGAAAGGTTTAGGGAATGGGGTAATATGGGGCACGGGGTGGGGTACAGCCCCCAATGGGGTCACCGGGAGGGGGGCTTGTTGGGTCATATAGGAATAACTTGGAGGGTGATGGGCCTGAAGACAGGAGAGAGTTAGGAACAAGGCTTTGGATTTTGGGACTTAGAACAATTCAGAACACTTCATTTACCTATTTTCATTTTTTTAAAATTATTTCTTTAACTTTTAACACTCATTTTAAGAAAATTTTGGGTTTCATATTTTCTCCCCTTTTGTCCCCTCCCCCCATCCCGAAACACCGAGCAATCTGATTGCCCCTATCACCAATCTGCTCTCTCTTCTATCATCCCTCTCTGCCCTTGTCTCCATCTTCTCTTTTGCCCTGTAGGGCCAAAGAACTTTTCTATACCCCTTTACTTGTATTTCTTATTTCCTAGTGGCAAGAACAGTACTCGACAGTTGTTCCTAAAACTTTGAGTTCCAACTTCTTTTCCTCCCTCCCTTCCCACCCCCTTCCTTTGGAAGGCAAGTAATTCAATATAGGCTAAATCTGTGTAGTTTTGCAAGTGACTTCCATAATAGTCGTGTTGTATCAGACTAACTATATTTCCCTCCATCCTGTCCTGTCCCCCATTACTTCTATTCTCTCTTTTGATCCTGTCCCTTCCCATGAGTGTCGACCTCAAATTGGTCCCTCCTCCCCATACCCTCCCTACCATCATCCCCCCACCCTGCTTATCCCCTTATCCCCCACTTCCCTGCATTGTAAGATAGGTTTTCATACCAAAATGAGTGTGCATTTTATTCCTTCCTTTAGTGGAATGTGATGAGAGTAAATGTCATGTTTTTCTCTCACCTCCCCTCTTTATCCCTGCACTAATAAGTCCTTTGCTTGCCTCTTTTATGAGAGATAATTTGCCCCATTTCATTTCTCCCTTTCTCCTTCCAATATATTTCTCTCTCACTGATTGATTTCATTTTTTTAAGATATGATCCCATCCTCTTCAATTCACTCTGTGCACTCTGTCTCTATGTGTGTGTGCATGTGCATGTGTGTGTGTGTGTGTGTGTGTGTGTGTGTGTAATCCCACCCAGTACCCAGATACTGAATAGTTTCAAGAGTTACAAATATTGTCTTTACATGTAGGAATGTAAACAGTTCATCTTTTGTAAGTCTCTTATGACTTCTCTTTGCTGTTTACCTTTTCATGCTTCTCTTCATTCTTGTGTTTGAAAGTCAAATTTTCTTTTCAGCTCTGGTCTTTTCATCAAGAATGCTTGAAAGTCCTCTATTTCGTTGAAATACCAATTTTTCCCCTGAAGTATTATACTCAGTTTTGCTGGGTAGGTGATTCCTGGTTTTAGTCCTAGTTCCTTTGACTTCAGGAATATGATATTCTATGCCTTTTGATCCCTTAATGTAGAAGTGCCAAGCCTAGAGGCCTGTATTGGGCTACCCGAGTCTTCCTTACCTCACCTCCCGAGGTCTTCGGCTGGCCACGCCGGATGCACGTATGAGAGAAAGGACGTTCCAGAGTCAAACAGGGGTTGAGCTTTATTACAGGGTTTCGGTTACAAGTGCAGGGGGTCTTCTTTCTTAGGACGAAGAGGGGGAGATTTAGAAGTACAAGCGGGGAGAGAGGGGGAGGGGAGAGAGGAAAGAAAAGAAGCGGAGCCCTACTTTTCTCTTTGGCTCCACACGTGCTAAGAGAGAGCTTTCTGGCTTCCTCAATCCTACTTAATCTTCAGCCACACAGTTTGCATCTCAATACCATGCTGTTAGGTAACTAGGTGTGCTCCAATCCGGGACGACCTCGAGGGCAGGGAGACTCCACCCATCAGGTATCTCCGGGGGAGAGGCGGAAATACCCGAGCTAGCCGAGCTAGCTCGGTCTGACCTTCTCGAACCCCCGCTGTTCATGGAGGGCCTCGTAAGACTCTAAGATTTAGAAGTCCCACTTTTACCTGCCCGAGACTGTCCACACGGAATTGAGCTTCCAGTCCCAACATAGAAGCTGCTAGATCTTGTGTTATCCTGATTGTATTTCCACAGTACTTGAATTGTTTCTTTCTAGCTGCTTGCAATATTTTCTCCTTGACCAGGGAACTCTGGAATTTGGCCACAATGTTCGTAGGAGCTTCCCTTTTTTGGATCTCTTTCAGGTGGTGACCTGTAGATTCTTTGAATATTTATTTTGCCCTCTGGTTCTAGAATCTCAGGGCAGTTTTCCTTGATAATTTCATGAAAGATGCTGTCTAGGCTCTTTTTTTGATCATGGCTTTCAGGTAGGCCCATAATTTTTAAATTGTCTCTCCTGGATCTATTTTCCAGGTCAGTTGTTTTTCCAATGAGATATTTCACATTATCTTCCATTTTTTCATTCTTTTAGTTTTGTTTTGTGATTTCTTGGTTTCTCATAAAGTCATTAGCCTCCAGCTGTTCCATTCTCATTTTGAAAGAACTATTTTCTTCAGTGAGCTTTTGAATCTCCTTTTCCAATTGGCTAATTCTGCTTTTGAAAGCATTCTTCTCTTCATTGGCTTTTTGAACCTCTTTTGCCAATTGAGTTAGCCTATTTTTCAAGGTGTTATTTTCTTCAACATTATTTTGGGTCTCCTTTAGCAGGGTGTTTAATTGTTTTTCATGCTTTGCTTGCATGTCTCTCATTTGTCTTCCCAGTTTTTCCTCCACCTCCCTAACTTGATTTTCAAAATCCTTTTTGAGCTCTTTCATAGCCTGAGCCCATTGAGTGGACTGGGATACAGAAGCCTTAACTTCCGTGTCTTTCCCTGATTGTAAGCATTGTTCTTCCTCATCAGAAAGGAAGGGAGGCAATACCTGTTCACCAAGAAAGTAACCTTCTATAGTCTTATTTTTTTCCCCCTTTTCTGGGCATTTTCCCAGCCAGTGACTTGACTTCTGAATGTTCTCTTCACACCCACTTTGCCTCCAGATCAGCCCAGCCAGCGCTTGGGGTCTGAGATTCAAATGCTGCTTCCCAGCCTCAGGGCTTTGGGCGGGGGTGGGGCTCCTCTTCAGTTTGAAATCAAGTTCAGCTGCTCAGGTGGAGGCAGGGCCGCCTCACTGGCTCAGTTCCCTCAGAGCTTTTATGCAGAGACCTTCAACAATGGATCCGAGCTCCTGCCTGCTCTGGGAGCCTGGGTCTGCTCCCTCCTCAGCTGCTGCCTCCCAAGGTGGCCTGAGTTATGGGGGCACCCCACTCCCTTCTCGACCCACCAAAAAGACCCTCTCACCGACCCCCGTCACCTGTGGGTGGAGGGACCCGTGCAGCCGCTGGAGATCCCATACCTGAAGCCTGCTCGGATGTGCTCCCTGCTCGGATCTGCTCCTCTCGGCGCCACTTGGCCAAGGAGGGCTGGGCTCCACGTCCGCAGCGCGAGGACCTTTTGCGAGAGGTTTTCAGGCTCTCTGGAACAGAAATCTCGTCTGCTCCATTGTTCTGTGGCTTCTGCTGCTCCAGAATTTGTTGGTAGTTCCTTTTTACAGATATTTTGTGGGCGGTGGGTTCGGAGCTAGTGTATGTGTGTCTATCTACTCCACCATCTTGGCTCCACCTATTTTCAAACTTAACAAAAGATATTCCGTTTTCATTTTCAAAGTTGAAAGAGGACCTGTGGGTAGAGAGGGAAAGTGAAGTCCTTTTAAGCCTCATGCCGTTCACCATTGTCGTTCAGTTGACTTCTGTTCTTGGTTATGCTGCTCTCTGTCACCTGCCTCTTTGCTAATCCTTCCAGATTTGTCAAACCGCCAGGTGGCGTTACTCAGCAGTTTGCTAGCTTGAAATTTAGATTGTCATCAACATCTCACTTAGTGGTGTTTGAGCTAGCCTTGTCTCCAGTTTCCTTTATGGAGAAAAGTGCTCTCCCCTCATAATAGTTCCACCCCTGGGGAGTAAGGCCATTCCTCCAAGTTTCCAGTCTGGTTTCCTGACATGGAAGAAGGATAGTATCATCCTTTCTGCTACAACACCTTCCTCCCTCACCTCATCTGCCAAAGGCTTTCAGGGATTGTCATGGGATTAGAAACTTCTTGACACTGAAAAGTGTTCTGGCATTTCTTATTTAATGAATAACTAAGTCCCCCTGGTCATATTATCCATATCAGAGTCATCTTGATCTCACAGCTATCAGTAGTGGAAGCTTCTTCTCTGTCACCCTGTCTGGACTGCCTTATTCCCATCTGCCTCAGCCCCTCACTCCTTCCAAGAACCTGAGCCCCTGGGTCCCATTCTGAAGTTAATCATCCTTTCATTTTCCCTCTTTGGAGGGTATGTTCCACAGATAACAAACATGATTTCAACTTACACCCTTTCCCTTCCCACTCCTTCCATTTTCTGGTTCTTCCAGAATACTTGCTAATGATTTTTGTGTTTGTCCTTCATTGCTGAAGAAGGAAAATAAAGAAGCAAGAATAAGCTATTTAATATAATGATACAAGGACAATTAATGAAAACCCATTACAGAAAAATCCACAACTTTAAGAACATCTCAACAGATGAAGTTGTGAGAAAACAGTTGAACAGATTTGTAAGAGAATGTGTATATATGTGGAGGTGTAGAAACATGATAAATGAGTAAAGTCAAATGTGTGTATGTATGTGAGCTTAGGGGTATCTTGATATGGAAAAGTGTCTTGTGTTTGAAAACTGGTAATCTCGTGCTATTTCTACTTGTGTATCTCTTTTACCTTTAAATTTGTTAAACTACTGGGTTGGATGTGAGTTATGGAAGAATTTTTCCATCAACCAAACCCATGAGAAACTCGAATGACTATGAATGCAAAGAAATGGAAAAAAATGACATTCATAAAGAATAAAGATGAAAATGCCTCTCGATAGCGGATAAAACTGGCTTTTCTTTTTCTCCTTTTTTCTGTTTTTCAGATAGCCAGGAGAAAGATCTGAAATTCAAGGTGAGGAATACGTTTATTTTCTTTCATCCAATTTTTATGTGTAATGTTCCATATATAATGTAATAAGATTACATGTAGACATTCCATAGCAGAACCCTTCTAGCCTTACATAAGGAAATTGAGATCCAGAAGGCTGTAAAGTAACTGTATGTGTTTTTATGTGTATATGAATTTGTTTGAAAGTAGGTTTGTGTATGTGGATATTTGTGTGAACGTATGCATGTAATTGTATGTGTGTTATGAATGCATATGTTTTTATGAATATGTTTATGTTTGTATGGGTATGTGAGTGAATTTGGCATATATTTGTATGTGTAAGGTTGTGTATGTGTATTTAGATGTATGTGTATTGAATGGGTGTATTTGTGAATGTGTAAATGTGCCATGCAGTGTGTGTGTGTGAATGGCAAATATTTTTTAATTGGTACACATTTTATCTTCTATTTCAAAGGAAATTCTTAAATATTTACTCAGTTTTTTGTATAGGCCCATTTTCAACATGAATTGCTATTGTTTTGCTTGCACATAACAATAAGGGTTCCCCGCACCCTTTTCTAGAAGTTAAAAAACTTGTGGAGTGTTTCTTTCAAACCAGAAGTGGACCTTGGATATCATCAAATCTTACTCTGTCTTTAGTCCTGATGAGGAAAGTGAGGCCTAGAGAGGTTAAAGCACTTAACAGAGGTTACATTCATAGTGAGAAATGAGAGAGCTAAGATTGGGACCTGAATCAGTCCTCAGCATTCTCATAGTCTTTCTTTTATGTAATGGATCATAGGAGAACAACATGAACACAGCAGAAAAATTTTCTGTGACTAAGAGGCCTCTGCAACAAGTAGTCAAATGGATATCATGGTACAGGTACGAAAGAGTTCAAATCAAGTGGGGATAAAATAGGGTTGATGAGTAGAATTTTGTTATAGATACCCAATGATCTCACCATAAGCAGAAAAACCATCCTCTTTTTGACTGATTTTCCCTTGTATTTATTCTTTTCCTTTTTTATGATTTATCATCTCTAAGAATAAGAAGAATTGAGTGAATGCAGCCCCCAAAATACTCTGATGGTACCTGCTAGTGACAGCTGCCACTTAGAACTGGCTTTCTCCTGCAAGATAAGGTGGCTGACCTACAGCCTTATTTATCATTACTAACCATCCACGATCTATGTAAAGACAGTCTGTACCTCTACAGTGCCATCTGGACACCAAAACACTGGATATGAGTAATTGCAGCACTAATCGGTCCTCATAAAATTCAATTAGCCTAACCCCAAGTTAATGGTGTCATTAGAATGATGCTCATCATCAGTAACCTCAGAAATGACAGGCGGGGAGGTGCATCATTTTTGCTCAGACTGTACCATCTTCCCTACTATTGGATCTTCGGAGCCCAGGCTTAGTTGGCTGGATAATTGATCCTGTGGGGAGAGCAGTATGGAATGCCAACAGAGAATAAAAGTGCAGGAAACTGTGAGTACCCCGAAGAGAGTTAAATTTTCACCAGTAACCTGGCAGAGGAACACTATGAGTTATTTATACCAACAATTCCAGATGTTAAATTACATTCATGTAAAATCAGTTTAAGGCCACCAACATTGCAAATTGGAAGGTAATACTTCAAAGGGAAACACAAATAGATATCAGCATGTGAATGAAAAAAGCCATGACAGAAAAGGATGTTAAATCTTAGAAATGCCTTTCCAAAAACTAAATGATGAACGTCAGGGAAAAAGTGCTGATAGAAATGAAGTCATCCAGTATGAGATGTTGTTACTGGCCTCGTTTTAATGACAAATGAGAGTGTTGAAGAAACCTAGCACTTTTCAGTTATTTCGTGTTCGATATTTGATGTGCCTCGATGGTTCCTGTGTTGACTGAAAGATTCTTCATCCCTGCAGTTCAATGTTTAAGCTCCTTGGCACTCTCATTTCTCCTATTTTGATGGCCACCCCCGAGCACAATGTCTGCACCAGGGTTGAGAAACCTGTGACCTAGAAGCCATATTTGTTCTCTGAGACAGAAAGATGTGGCATATTGATTGGGTCTAAGTTTTACCAAAAAGCTCCCTTGATTATGGAGAGTTATTGTCTGAAGTTTGGATTAAATCAAAAGGAGAGACACCAGTACCTAGAAAGCCAAATGTGGACTCCTGGCGAAAAGTTCCCAATCTTTGGACTATCTCCACCAGAATGGTCAATTTTTCCCTTTCTATGTGGGACAGCATAGGTGTGTGGATAGCTGCACATGATAGGAATAAACTATATAGAATTACTAACGCAAAATAAATCCAAGTCACGACACAGCAAAACAAGTTCACTTACACTGGTTTTATCACACTATGAAAGACACTGTGAAGGCTCCCCTATCTAGCCTTATCCCCCAAATGAAGAAAGAACACAACCCTTTAGCAAAGTGGTGGTCTGAGTGAAATGCAGCCTAATATGGCAAACATGGGAAGCAGTGGTACACATTGCATGCCCTAAGGCAAATGTCTGAACTTTCTTGAGCCTGTGGATTTAAATAAAGGGGAGAGGGTTGGTCTAAAATTCTCTGAGGATATTTCTAGCTCTGAATATACACACTCTCAGTGGAAAGCAACCGGCTGGCCTCAAAATATTTGCATGTTCCCAAGTGTGGTATTCATGGACTATCAGGTGATGGACGTCTTTGCAGATCCAAACAAGTTTGCAAATTTTGTGGTTTCTTTGAAGAATCCAGGTGACTTGGGTGAAAGCAGAGGGCTAGACTGGATTTGATTTGCCCTCGAGGAAGATGACTCTGACTCCAGGTGAAGGGAGTATTAGACAGATTTCGGTGACATGTGCAGCACTCCGCAGGCTATTGTAACAATCCAGGGTGGACAGCATGAGCGCATATACTTAGGCTGTTACAATTATAGGGGAGAAAACAATCAGTAGAATACCCTGGCTTTGTGGTTGTTCAAAGTGAACATCGCTTGATTGCACATGAAGCATATGGAGGGGTGAGAAAACATGAGATGTGGAGGATAATCTCTGGGTTCCTAGCTTGGGGCCTGGGATGGGGTGGTGCACTCAGCCACAAACGGGAGCTAGAATTAAGGTGAGCTTTAGGAGAAAAAAATCTCCTCGGTTCAGTTCTAGAAATACTGAGCTAAATAAGTCTGTGCTCTTAAAAGAAAATGATTTAAATGAGTACCTACATGGAATTCTAGAAAGATTTCTTAAAGAACAGTTGAAAAAAATATGTATTTCCCTAGGTAAGAAAGGAATTACTCACCCTAGCAGCATCAGCCCCAATATTCTTCCGTGGAAAACTGGAATCCCTTCTGTAACCAAGGAGACGAAGGAAAACCTTGGCTTTGTGATATCAGCAACATATGGCCATTGGTGGTTGGGAGTTGTGATCAATGAAGAAATTATCATATGAAGTGATCTACATCTGAGTTGTCCAGCTGAGATTTGGTGACCAATTGCTCCCCATTTCTACGCCCTTCCTTGTGGCTGTTACTTTAAAATTTATATTTTCTTCTCAATTATTTTCAATGAAAGCTACTGTATACTGGGAACGAACTGAAAAGTGTCCCAAAATCTAGAATAAAGTCAACATATGGCCTGTTTTCTAAGTGAACATGGATTTTACAACTATCTCAGAAGGTTTCTGATGTAACGAGGCATAGATTGTTGTTTAATAGCAACACATGAGACGATTGGTAACAACAAATATGGATACATGAGAGGAATGCAAGACTATTTATTACTATCTGCTTCTGTACCCATATAGCACATATGTTGGCACGTGTCAAATGCATCAAATCATGTGCCCAATCACATGAAAATATCAGCCCAGAAGGATGCTCAGGTAGAAGAGCAACAGGAACCAAAAAGAAGAGGACAGCCCAAATTAAAAACTAGGTTCTGTTTCCCTCTTGAAGATCAACGACATAAAGGGTGTAGAAATTTTAGTAAGGTGTTTGGAACATAAAGCAAAAATGCAAAACACTTAAAATCATTAAGAATATTTTTCAGTACACTTTGAACTCCTGAGGTTAGAAGAAGAAATCAGGAATGTCACGTCATCCTAGGAATTTTAGGAGAATTAGAAAGTATTCTCTTACTTTATTTGACTCAGGTAGATGCCCCCACTGTTGAAAATTGCGATGAAATATTTCAAAAAGAAAGGGGAAATAGACGTCAATGTGGGAATGGAAAAACACATAACATGAAGGGATGTTTGATCTTAGAAAGTGCTTTCCAAAAACACAGAGTAACATTACTAAAAAAGTGCTGATAGAATTGAAGTCATCTAGTATGAGATGATGTTATTGGCCTCATTCAAATGATAAATGAGAGGGTTCAAGAAGACTGAGTATGCCTCAGGCATTGCATGTTGAGTATTGGTGTGCCTCCATGGTTCCTGTTTTCACTGAAGAATTCTTCATTCCTGCAGTTCACTTTTTAACCTTTTAGGCAATTTCATTTCTACTATTCTTACACCCAGTCCTTAGCACAATGTCTGCACCAGGTTTGAGGAAACTGTGGCCTAGTAGTTACATTTGTTCTCAAAGAGACAGGTGTGTAGCCTATTGATTGGGTCCAAGTTTTATCAAATAACGCCCTTGATCATGGGGATTTGTTCTCTGATGTTTGGATTTAATCAGAAGGTGAGACACCAGAACCTAGAAAGTCAAATGTGGACTCCTGGCCAAAAGTTTCCCATCTTTGAACTATTTAAACCAGAATGGTCAACTTTACCCATTCTCTGTGAGAGAGTATAGGTGTGTGAACAATTCCAAGTTATGGGAAAGGACTTCATAGAATTAGTAACACAAACAAAAAAATGCAAGTCACTACAGAGTGAAACATGTTCATACACATTGATTTTCTGAGACTTTATAAGACACTGTGAAGCCTGGCCTATTGGGCTTCCCTCCAAATGAAGAAAGAACACAAGCTTTTACCCAACTGGTGTTCTGAGTTCCATGCAGCTCTATTTGGGAAGCGTGGAAAGCAGTGATGTACAGTATGTGCCCTAAGGAGAATTCCCAAACTTTCCTGAGCCTCTGGATACTATTGGATGAAGGGAGAGTTGGTCAAGAATTCTCTGAGTACCATTCTAGCTCTGAATGTACACTATATCAGTGGAAAACAACTGTTTGGCCTGATAATATCAGTCTATTCACAATGTGATGTTCATGGACAATCAGATGATGGAGGACTTTGCAGACCCAATCAAGTTTGCAAACTTTTTCCGGTTAGTTTGTGGAATTCGCTTTGTTTGACTGAAAGAGGAGGGTTAGAATGGATGTGTTTTGCCCTTGAGGAATTTGACTCTGAGTCTGGGCCATGGAAGACAGAGTTTGAGGTCAGGTAGACCAAGAGGGGAAGACTCATAAGTTCAATTCTAGCAATATTCTGCTGAATATATCTGTGGTCTTAGAAGAAAATGAGTGAAATCAACACTTACGTCTAATTCCGTTAAGATTTCTTTCATTTTTCAATTATTTATTTACTTTTAGCTTTCAATATTCATTTCCACAAAATTTTGTGTTCCTCACTTTCTCCACATCTCTTCCCCTCCCCCACCCCAAACACGGTGCTTTCTGATTGCCCTTTCCCCAAATCTGCCCTCTCCTCTATCACAACCCTCCCTTCCCTTTTCTCCATCTTCTTTCTTTTCTTGTACAGTGAGATAGATTTTTATACCCTATTTTGTGTATTTCATATTTCCCAGTCTCATGCAAGAACAATTCTCAACATTCATTCCCAAAACTTGAGTTCCAAGCTCCTTCCTCCCTCCTCACCCATACCCACTGAGAACTCAAGCAATTCGATGCAGCCTATATATGGGTAGCTTTGCAATAGACTTCCACAACAGTTATTTTGTGTAAGACTAACTATATTTCCCCCCATCCTATCCTATCCCCCATTAATTCTATTCATCCTTCTGATCTTGTCTCTCCCCAAAAGTATTTGGTTCTTATTACTCCCTCCTCCCATTTGCCCTTCCTTCTATCTTCCCTCCAACCCACCTATCCCTTTCTCCCCTACTTTCCCCAGTGTAAGATAGATTCTTATCTATAAAACATTTCATAAATCTTATATGTATAAAAAAACCTTATGCATTAAATATCACTTCCATATATCTTGTATTTTCCCCTCACCTTTCCTTCCCCACGCGCTCCCTGAGACAGCACACAATTTGTGTAAGTTCTGCACATACATTCCTATTCAATACGTTTTCCACCTTATTCATGTTGCACAGAAGAATTGAAATGAATGGGAGAAATCATAAAACAATGCAAAACATAATGAAAAAAGAAAATGGTCTGCTTCATTCTGTGATCGAATTCCATACTTCTTTCTCTCCATGTGGAAGGCATTTTGCCTTAAGGGAACATTGGGAATATTTTATGCCCTTGCATTGCAATGAAATTCTATGTCTACCAGAAAAAATCCTCTGACTGTGTGGTTGGTGCTGTGTATAAAGTTCTCCTGCTTCTGCTCCTTTCACTCAGCATCATTTCATATAAGTCTTTCTAAACCTTTGTGAAGTCTTCCTGTTCATCGTTTCTTATAGCAAAATAGTATTCCATTGCATTCATATACCATAATTTATTCAGCCGTTCCCTAATTGATTGGCATCCCTTTGATATGCAGAGTTTAGCCATCACAGAGTGCTGTTATAAATATTTTTATACGTATGGAACCCTTTCTTATTTTTATGATCTCTTGGGGATAGAGTCCTCGAAGCAGTGTTGCTGAGTCAAAGGTTATGCACATTTTTGTGGCCCTTTGGGCATAGTTCCAATTTGGTGTCCAGAGAACATGCATCACCTCATAGGTCATCCAACAATGAATTAGTGTTCCAACTCTTTCACTATTCTCTAACATTTATCATCATCTAGTTTTGTCATATTAGCCAATTTGATAGGTGTGAGGTGGTATCTCCGAGGTGTTTTGATTTGCATCTCTCTAATCAAAAGTGATTTACAGCATTTTTTTTATATCACTGTAGATCGTTTTGATTTCTTTCTCTGAAAACTGCCTGTTCATATGTTGTGAACATTTACCAGTTTGGGAATGACTTTTATTCTTGTACATTTGATTCAGTCCTCTATACATTTTACAAATGAGGCCTTTTTCTGAGATACTAGTTGTACAAATTCTTTCCAGGTTTCTGCTTCCGTCCTAATATTGGTGGCATTGGGTTTCTTTGTGTAAAAACTTTTCAATGTCATGTAACAAAAATTATCCATTTTGTCCTTCATAATGTTTTCTAACTCTTTTTTAGTCCAAAATTCCATTCTCCATAAATCTGATAAGTAAACAATTCCTTGTACCAACTATTTGTTTATGGTATCCATCTTTATACGTAAATCATTTACCCATTTGTAATTTATGCTTAGGTACGGTGTCAGACATTGATGAATGCCTTGTTTCAGCCACGTTGCAATCCAGTTTTCCCAGCAAATTTTGTCAGACACTGAGTTCTATCCCAGACGCTGTGGTCCTTGGGCTCATCAGATAGTAGACTGCTATATTAATTGACTACTGTGTCTTCAGTACCTTACGTATTCCACTTGTCCGCACCTCTGTTTCTTAGGCATTTCCAAATGGTTTGGATAATTGTGGCTTTACAGTACAATTTGTGATCTGGTAAAGCTAGGCCGCCTTCCTCAGCATTTCTTTTCAGTACTTTCCTTCATATTCTTCCTTCATATTCATATTTGTTCTTCCAGATGAATTTTGAAATTATTTTCTCTAGCTCTAGAAAATAATTATCTGATACTTTGATTTGCTATGGCACTGAATAAGTAAATTAATTTATGTGGAATTGTCACTTTTACTATACTGGCTCGGTCTACCCATGAGCAGCTGATGGTTTTCCACTTACTTAGATATGACATTGTTTGGGACAAAGTGTTTTGTACTTTTGTTCATGTAGTCCCCGGGTTTGTTTTGGCAGGTAGACTCCCCAATATTTTATACTGTGTACCGCAGATTGAATGATATTTCTCTTTCTGTCTCTTGCTCTTGGGCTGTGCTTGTAATATATAGAAATGCAGGAGATTTCTTTGGATTTATTATGTGACCTGCAACATTGCTAAAGTAGTTCATTATTTCAATTAGCTTTTTTTCTTGATTCTCTGGGATTCTCTAAGTATATCACCATATCATCTTCAAAGAATGATAACTTAATTTCTTCTTTGCCTATTCTAATTCCTTCCACTTTTTTTCTTCTCTTATTGCTACAGCTAACCTTTCTAGCACCATATTGTATAATAGTGGACATCTTTTTTTCACCCCTGTACTTAGTGGAAATATATCTAGGTTATCCCTATAGAATATAATGCTTGCTGAAGGTTTTAAGTAGATCCTCCCTGTTATTTTAGGGAAAGTTCCATTTGTGCCAACATTCTCCAGTGTTTTCAGTAGGAATGGGTGTTGTATTTTGTCAAAAGATTTTCTGCATCCATTGAGATAATGATGTGGTTTCTGCTAGTTTTGTTCTTGATATGATCAATAATGCTAATAGTTTTCCTAATATTGAACCAGCTCTGCACTCCTGCTATAAATCCTACCTGATCATAATGTGTTACTCACGTGATATATTGTTGTATTCTTTTTGCTGAAATTTTATTTAAAATTTTTGTATCTATGTTCATTAGAGAAATTGGTGTATAAATTTCTTTCTCTGTTTTGGTTTAGGTGGCAGAAACATATTTGTGTCATTAAAGGAATTTGGAAGACTCCTTCTTCCCCAACTTTCCCAAACAGTCTAGAGAGTATTGCAATTTACTATTTTTCATATATTTGGTAGAATTCACATGTAAATCCATCAGGCCCTGGAGATTTTTCCTAGGGAGTTCATTGATGTCTTGTTCAATTTCCTTTTCTGAGATGGGGTTGTTTAAGTATTCAACTTCCTCTTCTGTTACTTGGGGCAAACTCTGTTTTTTAAAATAATACTACATCAGTCATACCTACATTATCCAGAGTTTTATATTCACCTTTTTATCTTCTTTCTTGTTTATTCTGAGGGTAGATGTATCAAATCCAGAGTGTGGAGTTTGAGGTTCCCCTCTAGTAAACTTCTTCTGTCTATTTCTTGCTGTAACTCCTTTAAATTCTTCTCTAAGAATTCAGATTCTATATTATTTGGAGCGTTTATGTTCAGTAATAATATTGCTTCTTTGGCTATGGTGCCTTTGAGCAGGATATAGTTTCTTTCCTTGTCTCTTTAGATTAGATCTGTTTCTGCTTTTTATTTGTCTCAGATAACTATTGCTACCTCACCCCCCCCTTTTTTTTTACAGCAAATGAAGTATAATATATTCTGTTTCAACTTTTTATCTTTACACTCTGTGAATCCCCCGTTTCAAAAGTGTCTCTTGTAAACAACATATTGTTGGATTATAATTTTTAATCCATTCTGCTATCCATCTCTGTTTTATGGGAGAGTTCATCCCACTCACATTCACAGTTTTCTGTGTCTTTCCTTCCATCCACTTTCCCAGTCTTGTACTTTTAGTTCTCCTTTCTTCCTTTACCTCCATAAGAGAGTTTTAAGTCATGATCACCATCTCCCGCAGTCTTCTCTTCTTCCTTTTAGCCCCTCTCCCTTTTGCTTCCCTTTACCCTTACTGGCTCTTCTCTCCCTATAAGCCTCCCCTCCCCTTTCTTTCCCACTTCCTCTCCTACTGCCAGTAGAGCTAGTTAAATTTATATACGTAATTAAATTTTTTTGTTGCCTCCTTGAATGAAATCAAATGAGAGTACCTCTCAAACAATGCTCCTCTCCCTCCCCTCTTTCCCTCTACTGTAATATAATTTTGTGACTCTTGCTCCGATGTAAATTACCATTTCATGCCTCCTTTTTTTCACATTTCCTGTTACAGTTCCTTCGCACCCTTAAATAACATTTTCATCATCACATGAGTCACTTTATACCTGCTCCCTCTGTCTGTGTGTATACCTTTATATTTCATGACAAACAGACAATTCTAAACATTAACAAATATCATCTTCCCTTATAGGGATGTAAATAGTTTGCCCATATTGAGTCACAAGTTTGTCTTTTTCCCCCTGTTTATCTTTATATGTCTCTCTCAAGACCTGCATTTGAAGATAAAATTTTCTATCGAGTTCTGCAGTTGTCATCAGGAAGTTCTAGAAATCCCTTATTTCATTGGATATCCATCTCCTTGCCTGAAATATTATTCTACACTTTGCTGGTAACTGATCCTTGGTGGTAGTCCTAGCTCCTTTGAGTTACGGATTATCATGTTCCAATGCCTTTGATCTTTTCATGTAGAAGCTGCAACGTCGTATGGGATCCTGACTGTTGCCCCTCGATATCTGAATGGTTTCTTTCTGGCTACCTATACTATTTCCTCCTTCTCTTCATAGTTCTGGAATTTGGCAAAGATATTCCTTGGTGTTTTTCGTTTTTGATTCCTCTGAGGAAGTGAACGGTGGATTCTTTGGATGAGTGTTTTGCCCTCTGAATCTAACACTTCTGGGGAGTTTTGCTTCATGATTTCTTGGGAGATGTTATTCAGTCTCTTTTTTTCATCATGACTTTCTGGTAGACCAATAATATTTAGATTATCTCTCCTGGATCTATTTTCCAGGTCAGCTGTTTTTCCAGTTAGATATTTTAAATTTTTTTCTATCTTTTTCTTCTTTAGATGCTGTTTGACAGGTTCTTGATATTGCAAAAAGTCATTCACTTCTACTTGCCCAGTTCTAAATTTTATCAAATTGTTTCCTTAAGTTAATTTTTGCATCTTCTTTTCCATCCATAGTTTATCTACTTCCTTTTCCATTTGTCCCATTTTCCCAGTTAGATTTTGTGTTCCTTTTCCATTTATCCAATTTTCCTAGATATGTTTTGTGCTTCCTTTTCGACTTGTCCAATTTTCCTTTCAAATTCTTCTGATTTCTTTTTCCATATTTTTAACGTTATGGGTCAGTTTTTCTTCTATTTCTCTAAACTGGCTTTTAATATCCTTCTTCAGCTCTTCCAAGAAAGCTCGTTGTGCTTCAGTCCAATTCATACTCCCTTGTGAAGTTTCAGATGGGACTACAGTCTGATTGCTGACCTCTTAGGTATTCGTGTTTTGGTGCTTGTCCCCACAAAAGGATTCCATGGTCTTCTCTTTTCTGCTTTGTTTCTTCCTCATGATGATTATGATCTCCCTTTTCCTGGCTTTGAAAATAGATCTCTCCTTCTAGGACCTGTGGAACTCTGTCTCACAGAGGCCAGATGAAGTCTTTCTGGTATCCCCAGAGCTACCCTGGAATTAGCTATGTTAAGAGTGTGGGAGGGGTGGCCTGGCTACAGCAGGTCTCCCGTGCTGAACTAGAGCATAGGCAAGCTCGGCAGTTGGTGGTTCTGTCTGCCCTAGTGTCTTCCCGATTTTCCTAGGGTACTGGGACACTCGACCTTCCAGTCTGTCCTGTGATGTGAATCTGCCAGAGTCTATCGCCTATTCACTTCTATCCCTCCAAAATACGGGCAGGTTCTCTTTTTAGAAGTATCGAAAGAAGTATCTGAAAGAGTTTGTCTAAGAACTTAGGTGAGTGGTTGTTCTCCCTCTGCCATCTTGGCTCTGCCCCAAGGTGTACTTTATTTTAAACTTTTTTTATTTTTTAGGGGAGAAAGCTTTTCTCTTTTCTTTCTATTGATTAATTTACTTTTAGTTTTCAACACTTTGAGTTTTGGTGGTGCACTGGCCCTGGAGTGAGTAGGATCTCTTCAAATCTGACCTCAGACAGTTGACACATAGTAGCCATATGGTCTGGGCAAGTCACTTAAACCAAATTTACTCACAAAATATATAATTAACATATGAAAATGTTTGGTAAAAAAATTTTTTTAAAAATTTGTATTAATAGAGACACACGTGAATGTTTGTTGTGTATCTCTCTCTCTGTCTCTGTCTCTGTCTCTGTCTCTCTGTCTCTCTCTGTCTCTCTCTCTGTCTCTGTCTCTCTCTCTCTCTGTCTTTCTCTCTCTCTCTCTCTGTCTCTCTCTCTCTCTCTCTGTCTCTCTCTCTGTCTCTCTCTCTCTCTCTCTACATATATATATATATATATATATATATATATATATATATATATATATATATATATATATATATATATATATATATATATATATATATATATCATCCATTGCATTTGACTTTCTTTTGAGCAAGGGAGGGCTGTGCATGCCACCGGCCTCCCTTCTCCTCTGGAACTGTCTGAATCCAGTGACCAGATATTCATCGGGATGACTGGAGATTTCCCAAGATGAGGCAATTGGCCTTAAGTGACTTGCCCAAATTCACACATCTAGTGGGTTTCAAGTGTCTGAGGTGAGATATAAACTGAAGTCCTCCTAAGTCCTACACTGGTGCTCTTCTCTACTGCACCACCTAATTATATGTAGACATACATCTATATGTATGTATGTATGTGTGTTTGTGAGTATATGTTGTTCTTGTTGAGTATATGTTGTTTTTGTTGTTATGTTCATACTTCCTTTTTGAAGGAACAACATGAAGAACATCAAAAAAATGATGATCTGACTTGCACTTGACTTTGTCTTGAGTTAAAGAGGGCTGTACAGTCACCAGACTCAAATTTCTCTTCCTGAATCATCTGAATCCAGTAACCAGACATTAATTAGAATGATTGGATGAGGTACAGGATACAGATGGAAACCTTTGTCTTTTTACTATGGGCCTTTTGCAGTACTCACTTCAAGGAAGAAAACACCCATTCAGTGAATAGGCCTCTTGAAGAATTAGGCAGGGTATGGCCCTTGTAATGAGAAATAGAAAAGAAATAAACTAAATCAAACTGGGAAGGAAAGAGAACCTCTTACTATTGACTGTACTATAATGTTACCCTTGTGTGTATATATAAATATATATCTATATATCTATATGTGTGTGTGAGTGTCTGGATGTAAACTTTTTCTTCAATTACATGTAAAGACAGTTTTTATCATTCATTTTTGTACAATTTTGTGTTTCAGATTATTTCCCACCCTCCTTCACCCCCCAAGATGGTATGCCACTTAATACGTTATACATGCTCAGCCTTGTAAAACATATTACCATATTAGTCAGGTTGTGAAAAAAGGTACTGGCAAATTTGAAAAAAAAAAAAACATGAATACAAATACAGAAAGTAAAAAACCGTAAGCTTTTATCCGAATTTAAATTCCATCACTCTTTCTCTGGAGGTAATGGCATTTTTCCTCATGAGTCCTTTGGAATTGTCTCGAATCATTGTATTGCTAAGAACAGTTAAATCACTAACAATTGATCATCACGTAATTTTGCTGTTATTGTATATATTGTTCTGGTTCTGCTCACTCATTTTGTATCAGTTCACATAAGTTGTCCCAGGTTTCTCTGAAACCAACCTGCTCATCATTTCTTGTAGCACAGTAAATTTCCTTATAATCACCACTGCTTGTGCAGCCATTCCGAAATTGATGGACATCCTCTAATTTCCAATTTTTTGCCCCTACAAAAAGAGATTCTATGTATCTTTTGGTGCACACACGTCCTTGTCCTTCCCTCCTTGTCCCATTTTTAAGCTCTTAGATATATATATATATATATATATATATATATGTATATATATATATATATATATATATATATATATATATATATGTATATATATATATATATATATATATATATGTATATATATATACCTAGTACTAGCATTGCCAGGCATGCGCAGTTTTACAGTTCTTTAGGCATAGCTCCAAATTACTTTTCTGAATGGTTGATTCAGTTCACAATTCCACCAAAAGTTCATCAGTTTCTCAGTATTCCCCGAACATCCCCTCCAACATGTATCATTTTCCTTTTCTTTCAAAATAGTTTATATGGTGTGTGTGAGATGGTACTTGTGAATTCCTTTCATTTGCATTTCTTTGATTAATAGTAATTTAGAACACTTTTTTATATGACTGTAGATACCTTTGATTCCTTTGTGTGACAACTGCTAGTTCATATCTTTCGCCATTTATCAATTTAAGAATGACTTGTATTATTGTAAATTTGCATCAATCTTCTATATATTTGATAAATGGGAACTTTATTAGAAACACTGGCAGTAAAAATTGTTTCCCAGTACTCTGCTTCCTTTCTAATCTTGGTTGCATTGTTTTTGTTTGTGCAAATCCTTTTTATTTCATATAATCATCCTTTTTCCATAGATATGATAGGGAAACTACGCCTTGCTCTCCTAATTTGCTTATAGTAACACCCTTTATGTTTAAGTCATATACCCATTATGACTTTATGTTGTTATGTGGTACAAGAGGTTGGTCTATACCAGTTTCTGCCATACTATTTTCCAGGCTTCCCAGCAATTTGTCAAATAGTGAACTCTTGTCACTTCGGATCTTTGAATGTATCAATTAGTACATTAAAATGGTAATTTACTACTGGGTCTTGTGTAGCTAAACTATTCCACTGATCCACTAGTCTATCACTTCCCCAGTATCAGGTAGTTTTGGTGATTACCACTTTGTAATGCAGATTAAGATCTGGTATGGCTAGTCTACTTCATTTCACCTTTGTTTTCTTTAATTCCCTTGACATTCTTTAAGTTTTTTTTTTCTTCCAGTTGAATTTTTTTATAAATCGGGTTTTGGTAGATTGATTGATATGCCACGGTTTAAGGATATGAATTTAGGTCGGATTGTGATATTTATTATATTTTCTCAGCCTACCCATAAGCAGTGAACTGACTTCCAGTTGTTTAGATTTGATTTATTTGTGTGAAAATGTGTTTAATAATTGTGCTAATATAGTTCCTGGATTTCTCTTGGCAAGGTAGACTCCCCAGTGTTTCACATTGCCTACAATTATTTTAAATGACTCTTTTCTATTGCCTTTTTTTTTGGCGATATATAGAAATGCTGATGATTTATGTGGGTTTACTTTATATCCTATAATTTTGCTAAAGTTGTTAATTATGCCAAGTTTTATTATTTAGTTCATCATCTAGAATTCTTTAAGTATTCCATCTTACTATTTGCAAAGACAGATAGCTTTGTCCCTTCATTGCCTAGTCTAATTCTTTCCTTTGCTTTTTCGTTTCTTTTTCTCATAGCTAATATTTTTTGGTACAATACTGAATAATTGTGGTGATGGTGAGCACTATTACTTTACCCTGATCATAGTGGGAAGGCAGCATAGCTTTTCCCCACCACAATTAATATTGTTGATGGTTTTAGATAAATAGTACTTATAATTTTAAGGAATTCTCCCTTTAATCCTGCCCAGACTAGTGTTTTTTTTTTTTTTAATACCAATGAATGTTGTCTTTTTTTCCTAAGGGATTTCTGCATCTATAGAGAAAATCATATGATTTTCCTTGGCTTTATTATTGATATGGTCAGTTACACTGTTAGTTTTCTTAATAGGAACTAACCCGCATTTCTGATATGAATCCCACCTGGTCCAGGATCATATGACCCTGGAAATACATTGCTATAAAAATTGAAATTTTTAAATCAATATTAATTAGTGATATTGGACTATAGTTTTCTTTCCCTGTTTATCTCTTCCTGATTTAGTTATCAGCATGTTTCATAAAAGAAATTTGATAGGATTGCTTCTTTGCCTATTTTTCCAAATTATTTTCCAGATCTTTATATGGCATTGGAATCAACAATTTAATGTTCGATGGGGTTCACTTAGAATCCATCTGACCCTAGGTATTTTTTATCATAAATTTCACCTTGTCAGTTCCCTTATAACGTTAGGACTTCAGCACTCTAGTCTAGAGAATCCACCTACACCCAGTGAATGAATAATGAGCCTATGTCTAGACTGAGAGGCCTCAATGGGGACCCAGTTGGCTGTGCCCTTCTGTCTCCACCTTTCCTTCTCCTCCCTAAAGGAAAGTATATTTGGATGGCCAAAGGACAAGGCAACTTGGGAGTTATGGGTGAAGTTTCTTTTTTTCCTTCTTTCTTTCCTTCCGCCCTTCCTTCCTTCCTTCTTTCCTTCCTTCCATTTTTCTCCCTTCCTTCCTTCTTTTCTTCCTTCCTTCCTTCCTTCCTTCCTTCCTTCCTTCCTTCCTTCCTTCCTTCCTTCCTTCCTTCCTTCCTTCCTTCCTTCCTTTCTTCTTTCCTTCCTTCCATCCTTCCTTTTTTCTTTTTTCTTTCTTTCTTCCTTACTTTCTTTCTTCCTTTCCTTCCAGAAACCTTTAATACAGTTCACTCTGAAAGCCATACAATAGTTCCCTGCCAAAACTCCACTTAATGCCACTCCTTGGTAACCCTCCTGTCTTCAGAATGGTTATCGATAGAAACTCTGACTTTTTCCTTCCTACTTGATTTACTTTTTTTTCTTTTGCTTATTAAACGGACTCTTCCCTGATTAATTCTTAAACAGGTCTTTTTCCTGAACAGCTATAAACTCAATCTAAGTGCAGACCTGAATTGGCCAAGGTCTTCCCTTCCATACTGGGCCTTCTGCATTCATTCTGATGATCATCTGGTAACTGAACCTAGATAGCTCAGTAGAGAAAAGTGAGGCTGGTTACCCTGTATATGCCTTCCTCACTCAAAACAATATCAACTTCATGTCATGTCATCATTTCTCTAGTGTCATGATGTTCTTCAAAAACGAAGGACGAACATAGATACAGTGAACTATAGTGGGGAAGAATTGCACCTAGAGAAGATGTATCTGAGTGTAGTGAATTCTTCGGTTAAGTTCAGAATGTCCTTAAGAGGCTAGATTTCTTGTGAGGGGAAGTGGGTCAAAAAGAAAAGATCCTTGAATCCCATATATAAAATTGTTCGTAAATATAATAAGGAAATAATCATTTTTTCTCACATTTATTACTTCTACCTTTATGCATTTGATTGTGAGGTTTTTCTTGTTCTAATACACGGTCAATTTTTATATAGGTGCTATTATCAGTGAGAAAGATATATTCCTTTCTCTCAACATTCAGTTTTCTTCAAAGGTATATCATTTGTAACTTTTCTCAAATTCTATTTACTTCCTTAGCTTCTTTCTTGTTTGTTTTGGGGTTAGAATTATCTAATTCTGAACGGGAAAAGTTGATGTCCTCCACTAGTATACTTGTATTATTTGTTTCCTTATGTAACTCATTTAACGTCTCCTTCAGAAATTTATTTATTTTTGTTGTTTTTTTTTAGACTTTATTTTTATTTTATTTTATTTTCTGACTTTTTTAATTTAACTTTTAACATTCATTTTAACAAAATTTTGGGTTCCAAATTTTCTCCCCTTTTGTCCCCTCCCCCCATCCCAAAACACCGAGCATTCTAATTGCCCCTATCACCAATCTGCTCTCTCTTCTATCACCCCTCTCTGCCCTTGTCTCCATCTTCTCTTTTGCCCTGTAGGGCCAGATAAATTTCTATACCCCTTTACCTGTATTTCTTATCTCCTAGTGGCAAGAACAGTACTCGACAGTTGTTCCTAAGACTTTGAGTTCAAACTTCTTTACCTCCCTCCCTTCCCACCTCTTCTCTTTGGAAGGCAAGCAATTCAATATAGGCCAAATCTGTGTAGTTTTGCAAATGACTTCCATAATAGTCGTGTTGTATAAGACTAACTATATTTCCCTCCATCTTATCCTGTCCCCTATTACTTCTATTCTCTCTTTTGATCCTGTCCCTCCCCATGAGTGTCGACTTCAAATTGCTCTGTCCTCCCCATGCTCTCCTTTCCATCATCCCCCCCACCCTGCTTATCCCCTTATCCCCCACTTCCCTGCATTGTAAGATAGGTTTTCATACCAAAATGAGTGTGCATTTTATTCCTTCCTTTAGTGGAATGTGATGAGAGTAAACTTCATGTTTTTCTCTCACCTCCCCTGTTTATCCCTCCACTAATACATCTTTTGCTTGCCTCTTTTATGAGAGATAATTTGCCCCATTTCATTTCTCCCTTTCTCTTCTCAATATATTTCTCTCTCACTGCTTGATTTCATTTTTTTAAAGATATGATCCCATCCTCTTTAATTCACTCTGTGCACTCTGTCTCTATGTGTATGTGCGTGTGTGTGTGCATGTGTGTATGTGTAATCCCACCCAGTACCCAGATACTGAAAAGCTTCAAGAGTTACAAATATTGTCTTTCCATGTAGGAATGTAAACAGTTCAACTTTAGTAAGTCCCTTATGACTTCTCTTTGCTGTTCACCTTTTCATGCTTCTCTTCATTCTTGTGTTTGAAAGTCAAATTTTCTTTTCAGCTCTGGTCTTTTCATCAAGAATGCTTGAAAGTCCTCTATTTCATTGAAAGACCAATTTTTCCCCTGAAGTATTATACTCAGTTTTGCTGGGTAAGTGATTCTTGGTTTTAGTCCTAGTTCCTTTGACTTCTGGAATATCCTATTCCATGCCCTTCAATCCCTAGAAGCTGCTAGATCTTGTGTTATGCTGATTGTATTTCCACAATACTTGAATTGTTTCTTTCTCGCTGCTTGTAATATTTTCTCCTTGACCAGGGAACTCTGGAATTTGGCCACAATGTTCCTAGGAGTGTCTCTTTTTGGATCTCTTTCAGGAGGTGATCTGTGGATTCTTTCAATATTTATTTTGCCCTCTGGTTCTAGAATCTCAGGGCAGTTTTCCTTGATAATTTCATGAAAGATGATGTCTAAGCTCGTTTTCTGATCAAGGCTTTCAGGTAGTCCCATAATTTTTAAGTTGTCTCTCCTGGATCTATTCTCCAGGTCAGTTGTTTTTCCAATGAGGTATTTCACATTATCTTCCATTTTTTCATTCTTTTGGTTTTGTTTTGTGATTTCTTGGTTTCTCATAAAGTCATTAGCCTCCATATGTTCCATTCTAATTTTGAAAGAACTATTTTCTTCAGTGAGCTCTTGAATCTCCTTTTCCATTTGGCTAATTCTACTTTTGAAATCATTCTTCTCCTCATTGGCTTTTTGAACCTCTTTTGCCAATTGAGTTAGCCTATTTTTCAAGGTGTTATTTTCTTCAGCATTTTTTTGGGTCTCCTTTAGCAGAGTGCTGACCTGCTGTTCATGCTTTGACTTCATGTCTCTCATTTCTCTTCCCAGCTTTTCCTCCACCTCTCTAACTTGATTTTCAAAATCCTTTTTGAAATCTTCCATGGCCTGAGCCCATTGGGTGGGCTGGGATACAGAAGCCTTGACTTCTGTGTCTTTCCCTGATGGTAAGCATTGTTCTTCCTCATCAGAAAGGAAGGGAGGAAATGCCTGTTCACCAAGAAAGTAACCTTCTATAGTCTTATTTTTTTCCCCTTTTCTGGGCATTTTCCCAGCCAGTGACTTGCCTTCTGAATGTTCTCTTCACACCCACTTCACCTCCAGATCTTCCCAGCCAGTGCTAGGGGTCTGAGATTCAAATGCTGCTTCCCAGCCTCAGTGTGAGATCAAGTTCAGCTGCTCAGGTGGGGGCAGGGCCACCTCATGGGCTCAGTTCCCTCAGGGGGTTTATGTAGAAACCTTCAACAATGGATACAGGCTCCTGCCTGCTTGGGGAGCCCTGGTCTACTCCTGCCTCAGCTGCTGCTTCCCGAGGGGGCCTGAGCTATGGGGCCACCCCACTCCCCTCTCGATCCACCAAAGAGACCCTCTCACCGACCCCCATCACCTGTGGGTGGAGAGACCCGAGCGGCCGCTGGAGATCCCATCCCTGAAGCCTGCACGGATCTTCTCCTCTCGCTGCCATGGCCAAGGCAGGGCTGTGCTCGGCTCCACGTCTGCAGCTTGATGGACCTTTTGCAAGAGGTTTGCAGGCTCTCTGGAACAGAAATCTCTTCTGCTCCACTGTTCTGTGGCCTCTGCTGCTCCAGAATTCGCTGGGCGTTCTTTTTTACAGATGTTCTATGGGCTGTGGGTTCGGAGCTATGTGTATGTGAGTCTTTCTACTCTTCCATCTTGGCTCCGCCCCCTAATTCAGAAATTTAGATGCGTATAAATTAAGAGTATATGAGTTTATTTCTTGATTTTTTGTTACCTTTAACAAGATATAGTTTTTTTCCTCATTTCTTATAATTGGATCTATTTTTGCTTTGCTTCTTTCTGAGATTTTAATGGCTACCCTGCTTTTTTTTTAATTTTCTGCTGAAATATGATCTATACTATTCTATCCCCTTCTATTTAATTTCTATCTTACTGTTTTGACTGTTTCTCCTAAGCAGCATGTTGTACTGTTCTAGTCTTTAATGTTCTCTGCTATGTGCTTCAATTTTTTAGGTGACTTCAGCTCACTCATATTCACGGTAAGGATTACTTTGTATTTCCCTCCGTTCATTTTTCCTTGTTTTTAATTTTTTCCTTGCTCCTATTGTTTTGCAATAGTTACTTAGTACTAATTCATTTGAAATAATTTACCCCATTCTACCTTTCCCTTCCTTCTTATCCCAGGTCAATCCTCTTTTTTACCTCTTAATTTTTTTTTTATATTATCACATCTTATCAACTTAAATTCACACCCTCTAAGTATACTGCTCCTAATTGCCCTAATAGTATTACGGTTCTTAAGAATTACAAGCACCCTCTTCCCATTAAAAATTACAATGAGTTTAATTTTGTTTTATTGAATGCCTTATTTTTTTCTCTTTCTACTTACCTTTTATGCTTCTTTTCATTCGTATATTTAAAAGCTGAATTTTTTGCTTAGCTATGGTCTTTTCATGAGGAATGTATAATTGTACTCTATTTCGTTGAATGACCAGCTGTCCCCCTGAAGTATTCTGCTCAGTTTTGCTTGGTAAGTAATTTAATTTTTGTTTGTAATCCAAGATCCTTTGCCTTCTGGCAGATCATATTCCAATACCTCTGGTCGTTTAATGTAGGACCTGATAAATCTCGTGTAATCCTGAATGTGGCTCCATAATATTTTAAATTGTTTATTTCTGGTTGCTAATAGTGTTTTCTTCTTGATCTTAGACTTCTGGAATGTGGCCATAATATTCCTGGTAGTTTTCCTTTGGGGATCTGCTTCAGGAGGTGATTGGTAGACTCATTCAGTTACTATTTTACCACCTAGTTCTTGGATATCAAGGGCAATTTTTCTTGATAATTTCTTGAAAAATTATATACAGGCATTTTTTAAAATGATAGTTTTAACTGAGTCCAGAAAAGTTAAATTATCTGTCCTGAATCCATTTTCCAGGTCAGTTGTTTTCCCCATGAGATATTTCACATTTCCTTTTTTGAGTGATTTGTGATGTCTTATAAGTTTCCATAAGCATCCACTCTCCCTCCCTCTCCCATTCCATTCCCTTCCTCTGTCCCAACTCCACCCCCGCTCTAAATTCTGGTCTCAAGACTCCCTGCCAGGTCAGTAATTGCGACAGGCCAAATTGAGTTCAGAGGTGTGAGTGAATGCTTGTCCCCCAGAACTGGAAAGAGCAGGGGAAGATCATTTGTTACAAAGGGGCTTGCTCGGGGGTGATAAAACTGTCAGTGACAACGTTTGGAAGTGGGGGAGAAAAGGGATCTGGGAATTGAGGTCCAAGCACAAGCACTGCACCAGTGTTATAAAAGGTGTCAGTGCTCCAGATGGGGGGTTAAAGTGGGTCCAACCAAAAGCAGGACCAACCTAGTGTCTGATTCTCTGGGGGCATCAGGTGTTACTCAGGAAGCCGTGGGTTGGGGAATAGAACCTGCAGGCCTTGAACATGAACTTCAAGGGACTGAGTGGGAGAGAGGGAATAGTGGAGGTGTTGCAGGCCATCCTTCATTCTTGAGGCATCTGTGCTTGAGGAAAAGGCCCAGAACAAGGGATGTGGACTCAGGTGAGCACAGCTCCTCGCTCCTGCACGTGCAATCCTTGGCATTCAGAACCAAGTGGAAGGCCACACAAGCCAGGACAACAAGGCCCGACCTTAGGGAACCACTTACTTGGGCAGAGGCCACAGCGGCAGGTCGGGAATAGGGGTAAGCTTTCTTCCAAACCTTTCAATCCACCCCTCCTACCAGGAAGAGTTCCAGCTCATGGTCCTGAGCCCTCAGACCTCCCATAGTTGAAATCCATATAATAAGGACTTACTAGGACTTACTCCTACCAGCCCCCTGGCCCCAACGATCCCTCCCTGTGTGACACACCTTTGATCCCGAGCAAAAGGGCCTGGGGACAGGGGTACTGGGGGCCAGCTAGCTGGTTCTAGGTCCCGTGTGCTCTGCCTTGGAGTCACAGCAGTTTCCTCTAGCTCCCCACCCCAAGGACAGACCCTCATTCTCCTCTTCTGCCTCAGTAAGAAGGGGCATCCAGGGGGCTGCCGGAGACGCGTATGCAAGGCCCCACCCTCCAGGGTCGTGAAAGTACTTGGGTTAGGAAGCAATGCAGAGGCCCAAGCCCAAGCCGGGTGTGGATGGGGGACAGGTTTGGGGCTATGGGGTAGCGTAGGTCACGGGGTGGGGGACAGCCACCAGGGGGTCACCTGTAGGCTTGGGGCTTGTTGGGCCACTCAGGGACAACTTGGAGGGTGAAAGACCTGAAGACAGGAGACAGTCAGGAACAAGCCTTTGGATTTGGGGACTTAGAACAATTCAGAGCACTTCATTTACTCATTTTCAGAGTTACAAAAGATCATCAGTTTTCATTTTCAAAGCTAAAGAAGGACCTGTGGATAGAGAGAGAAGGTGAAGTCTGTTTTAGCCTAATGCCAGCCACCATCATCATGCTATTGACTTCCTTTCTTGGTTACATTGCTCTTTGTCACCAGCCTCTTTGCTAATCTTTCCAGCTTTGTCAATCCAGCATATATGGTTACTGCAAAGTTTGCTAGCTCATACTTTAGATTTTCATGCACTTCTCATTTAGTGGTGCTTGAGCTCACCTGACCTCCAGACTTCTTTATGAAGAGAAGCACTGTTCCCCCATAATAGCCCCACTTGTGTCGAGGAGAGTTGCCAGTCTGGCCTCTTGACCTGGATCGAGCACAGTATCTCTCACCCCTTCTGCTACAACACCTTGCTCCCTCACCTCATCTGCCAAAGGCCTTCAGGGACTATCGTGGCATCATAAACCTCTCCATACTGAAAAGTGTGCAGGCATTATTTTATTCATTGAGTAACATAGGCGAGTCATCCTGACTTCTCACAGCTACCCACCTATCCTATCTGTTCTTTTCCTTTCATATAAATTGGTATTGCCTGTCTGTTTGCCCATTGTATTCTCAATAAGACTATAAGCTCCTTGAGGGCAAAGGATGCCTTTGGCATGCCCCACACTTAGCTCTGAGTTTAGCACATAGGAAGTGCTTGTTAAACGAATATTGACTGCTCATTAGTGACTGATCAATTCGAATGAGAATATCCATGGGTTTAAATTTTCTTAACAATATCGTGAGGATAAATTGTACTTTCCTACCATTTTATTTCTGGGTTTTCCACGACTTTCTAAGAGTCACACATGAAAAAATTGTACAACTTCTGGATGTCCTGTCTGCAACAACATATTTTCTGAATTCATAGTTGGTTCTCAGGAACAATAAAGAAGAAAAAAGAACTGTTTTCCTATCATGATGCAAGGATAATTAAAGATAACACATTACAGAAAAATCCATATTTTTGGTAACATTTCAGTAGATGAAGCTGTGAGAAAAGGTTGTGACAAATTTGTCCGAGAATGTCTGTATTTGTCGAAGTTTAGAAAGAGGATAAAGGAGTGAACTCAAATGTGTATATGCATGTAAGCTTAGGTATGTCGTGATATGGAAAACTGTCTTATACTTGAAAACTCGCAGCCTCCTACTTCTCCTATTTGTCTGTAAATTTTCCATAGAAATTTGTTGCACTCCTGTGAGTTTTGGATGGAATTTTTCCATCAGCCAAACCCATGAGAAAGTTCAATGAATGTGAATGTAAAGAACTGAAGAAAAATGATATTCATAAAGAGGAAAGATGAAAATACCTGTCAGCATCTGATAAAAATGGCTTTTCTTTTTGTGTTTTTTTTCCCCAGATTTCCAGGAGAAACATCTGAAATACAAGGTAAGGGAAATGTTTATTTTCTTTCATTTCTTCTTATTTATAATGTTCCATGTATAATACAATCAGATTATGTCTACATTACCCATAGGAGAACTCTGCTAACCTTACATAAGGAGAATGAGATCTAGAAGGCTGTACAATAACTGTGTGTTTTTAGGTGTGTATTTGTATATGAATTTGTATGCAAGTAGGTTTTTATATGTGGATAGTCATGTGAACGTATGCATCCAATTTTAGGTGTTTTTTGAATACATGTGTTTTTGTGAAGGTGTTTATGTTTGTATGGTTATGTGAGTAAAATGTTTGCATACAAATGTAAGAGTCAGAGTGTGTATGTGTACACAGATGTATGTATATTGAGTGGGTGTTTATTTGAATGTATATATGGGCCATTCAGTGTGTGTGTGTGTGTGGTTGTGAATGGCAAATATTTTTATTTCATTGATAGAAAATTCATCTTCTGTTTCAAAGGAAATTCTTAAATATTTACTCAATTATTGCTATTGGCCAATTTTCCACATGAATTGCTATTGTTTTCATGCACATAACCAGAAGGCCTCCCTGGACCCTCTCCTAGAAGTTGAAAGGCTTGTCAAATATTTCCGTCAAATCAGAAAAGGAACTTGGGTATCATCTAGTCCTACTCGGTCTTTATTCCTGGTGAGGAAAGTGGGGCCTACTGAGGATAAATTACTTAACAGAGTTTACATTCATAGTGAAAACTGGCAAAGTTAAGATTGGGACCTGGATCAGTCCTCAGCATTCTCATAGTCTTTCTTTTATGTAATGGATCATAGGAGAACAACATAAACACAGCAGAAAAATTTTCTGTGGTTAAGAGGACTATACAGAAAGGAGCCAAGTGGATATGGTCCTGCAGGTACCAAAGAGTTCAAATCAAACAGGGAGAAAACAGCTTTGATCAATTGAATTTTGTTATAGAGCCCTAAGGATCTTACCGTGAGAAGGAAAATATTCCTCTCTTTTGACTGATTTTCCCTTTTGAGGACATTTTTCCTTTTTCATGATTTATTATGTCTAAGAGTAAGTAGAAAGGAGTGAGTGAAATGCGAAAAATATTCTAATAGTACCTGCAAGCGAGAGCTGCCACCTGAAACTGGCTTTCTCCTACAAGATAAGGTGGCTGACCTCTATGACCTACAGCCTTATTCATACTAACCATCTATGATCTATGTCAAAGCAATTTTTACCTCCTCCCTCTCCAGTGCCAGCTGAACACCAATAAAGCTGCATTTGAGTGATTCCAACACTAATTGGTCAGCATAAAATTCAAGTAGCCTAACCCCAAGTTAACAGTGTCATTAGAATGATGCTCATCATAAGTAACCTCAGAAATGACAGGTAGGGAGGTGCATCACTTGTGCTCAGGCTGTTCCATATTCCCAAGTATTGACTCTTTTAAGCCTAGACTCAGTTGGCTGGATAATTGATCCCTTATGGAGAATAGTGTGGATTGACAACACTGAATAGGAGTGCACGTAAGTGTGGGAACCCAGAAGGGAATTAAAGTTTCACAAATAACCATTTTTAAAAGTGGTCATCTGTCTGATAACTGCCATAGGAACCCAGTGAGTTTTTTATGCCAACAATTCTAGATATCAAATGACATTCATCTAAAATTCTTGACATAAAAGTATTCTTTCAGAGATGCAGTAGCACAGAGCACTGAATTAAGAGTTAGGAACATCTAACTTCAATTCCAGCCTTACACAGTAACTCGCTTTAAGACTGTGGGCAACTCACTTTGCCTCTCTCAACCTCTTTCCATACCTATACAACTGAGGTAAGAATGGTGTCGTACCTAAGTTTTTGTGAGAGTAGAGCAAGATAACTCAGGTAAAGCTCTTGGCAAACCTTCATGCTTTCCATTAGTGCTAGCTATGATTATCATCAGAGGTTTTTACAACCCCTCTTTACATCCCCCCAAGGAAATGATTTGTCAGTTCTCATCATAACTAGCATGACAAGGACAGGTAATTCCCAAGGTAAAACACGGTTGAAAGATAAAATTTTCTCTCTCATCATTGTGTAACCCAGGTTTTTCTTCGCGTGATGAAGGAAAATCTGTTTAGCAATCATGTAGGAGACATCGAATCTTTCAGGAGAAGTAAGGAAGGAAAGATAAAGAAAGCCACAGTCTTTACACATATAGCACTAAGAACAGAATTTTCTTGGAGTAATCTGCAAATATCTCCTTAATCTCTGTCGTAATTGAACAGAATCAACAAAGTGCCTTAGGCACCAAGAGTAAAGTACAATGATATCTATTTTCTAGGTGGTATTGGTCACCCCGAGTTAGCAATCCCCTCATTTTTCAGGTGCAAAGTTAGAAATGATCATGTAAGAGTAACTCTTCTGCCAGCGGCAGTGACAGACTCTTCCGTGGGGGCATTAGAGTGCCCTTTGGAGCTTACAAAGCATGGATTGTCCTTGTTTAATATTCCTAAGTTGGTGACTAACAGTTATTTGTTGTTATTCTTTTGCAAGGGGAAATTCTCAAAAAATGCCACTTTGAAATCATTCACTGGATTAGGCTGTTACTGGTAGGAATCTACTGCATTAAAATTGGTTTTCATCTCACAATTCCTCCAACAACTCTGTATACAGTGAAATCAGCAAGAGCAAAAAGTGAAGAAACTCACCACTAATAATAGACATGGGCTCTTCTATAAAGTCTATTATTGGGCACAGCTTGAGCTTCCTAGAAAAGCAAGTAAATACATTTCAAATGAAGTCTTGGTTTTAAAATAACTAATAAACAAATCAGCAATTTTGAGAAAGGACTTTACCACTATGACTCTAACATTCTAGACCATCCCTGGAAAAGAACTCCCAATGGTAATGGTTGAGGCAGGCTACATATCTCTAAAAACTAGTTTCGTTTTCTGAACATATGTCTGACGAGCCATAGGAGTTGTCCTGTTCGCTAGCGTTATCAGTGTCTTGCCAGTATTGACCAAAATCATGATTTGAAAAAATTCAAAGTAGTTGCTAGTGAAGGCAAAGAGTGAAAACTGCTACTCAGTATTGAAAGGGGAGAAAATGAAAAGAGTCGTTTGGGATTTCAGGTATTACTCTGTCCTTGTGTGAGAGAAGATATTGGTTTTCACAGAAATTGCCAGAATTCTGTAGTATTCTAGAGCTTGACAGGAGACAACAAAGAAACAAGCTATTTGGTCTGACCCCCTCATTGTCCTGATGAGAAAACAGAAGTTCAAACAAGTGAAGTTACTTACCACAATTTTCTGGGGCAGTAAGCACCCGTTTCTGAGTCAGCAAGAACAGAGTTCACGCTCTCCTATCGCTGCCTAACATAGATACTTATGTAAATACAACTTGAATGCTCTGGTATACTTTCTTTGCTGTAAACATCTAACACTAAAATGTGTTGAGAAGGTGGCCAAAGGCAATGGAAGGAGTTTCCTTATCTGGGTGTTCTTTCTATCACTGCAGCCATATTTACCACCCTAGGCAACTTTCCAGTCTCAAGTCTGTCATTACCCCACTACATTATTTGCTTGGCAGTTCCATCATACCTTTCTTTTACTAGTATTTTCCCCCAATTATAGGTAAAAATAATTTTAAGAGGTATGTTTGACTGGGTTTGGAGTTCCAAATTTTTCTCCTTTCCTACTTTCTCTTTTCCTGAAATGGCAAGCAATTTGCTCTACGTTTTATACGTGCAATTACTCCCTAGGAATCGTAACTGCAGAAAAAAGAAGCAGACCAAAAGGACAAATATGCCTGCTCATCATTTCTGTTGCACAGTATTATTCCATTACATTCATATGCCACAATTTATTCAGCTGTTCCTCAATTCATGGACATCCCCTCAATTTCCAATTTTTTTCCCAACTCATTCCTTTTTGTATATTGAATTATTTTCTTTGTTTTCAGCGTTCGATGATCACGTGCATATGTCTTAGATGTTTTTCCACCCTCTTCCTCTTATTCCTGGCTCCCTCCGCGCTCCATCTCTGAGACTGTATACAATGTTATATTGATTCCCTATGTACATTGGTACTTAATTCACGTTGCGTAAAAGAATTAAAGTGAATGAAGGAAAGCATAAAACAAAACAAAACATCGCGTAATACAATAGAAAATGGTCTGTTTCTGTCGGAGATCCATTTCCATAGTTGTTTCTCTAGATGTGGAAGATGTTTTGCCTCAAGATGGCATTGGAAAGTTTTTAACTCCATGCATTTCAATGAAATACTAAAACTCCCAGAAAAATTCCTCAGTTATATGTAAAAATAATGATATTTTTACAAGTCAATTTTACTGGGTTTTGAGTTCCTAATTATTGTCCTTTCCTACCTTCTCTTTTACTGAAATCATAAGGAATTTGTTCTAGGTTGTAATATGCAGTTGCTCACTAGTAAACCGAGTTGCAAAAGAAGAAATACACCAAAAGGAAAAATTTGCTTGATCATCATTTCTTACTGCACAAGAGTATTCCATTACATATATATCTATATATATCTATATATATCTATATATATATCTATATATATATCTATATCTATATATATCTACATATCTATATCTATCTATATATATATCTATATCTATATCTATCTATCTATCTATATCTATCTATCTGTCTATCTATCTATCTATCTATCTATCTATCTATCTATCTATCTATCTATCTATCTATATGTATATATATATATACCACAATTGACTCAGCTGTACTCCAATTGATGGATGTCCCTTCAGTTTCCAATTTTCTCAAACTCATTCCTTTTTTTTGAAAGTAAGAAAAATATACTTCAATCTCTATTCAGACACCATCAGTTCTTTCTCTGGTAATGGATAGAATTTGTCATCAGAAGTCCTTCAGAATTGTCTTGGATGATAGTATTGTGAGAATAGCTAACTCATTCACACCTGATCATCTTACAATATTGGTGTTATTTTGGACCCATCACATTTCACTTCTCATCAGTCTATGCAACTTCTTCCAGTCTTTTCGGAAAGCATCTTGCTCACTATTTTATTGTACAGTAGTATTTCATCCGCATTGCATACCACACATTGTTCAGTGATTCTCGAGTTGATGGACATCTCTTCAATTTCAAATTTGAGTGGAGGTTGGGCAGGGAATCATTCTTCTTCAGTTCCTATGCTTCAGAGTGCACTGTGTCATAAGTTTTAGGGGAAACTAGGGAGAAGGAAGGGAAGGGAACAGAAGAGAAGGGAAGCGATGGGAGGGAAAGGGAAATGAAGGGGAAGTTGAATTGGGAAGGGTAAAGGGAAAGGGAACGAAAAGAAGTGTATGGAAAGGACAGGAAAGGGAAAGGATCAGAGAAAAGAGGTTTGCAGGGGAGAGGAGAGGAAAGGAATCTAGAAAATGCATCGCAAATTAACTGGGCAGCTTCTGGATATGAAAATTCACCTTCTTTTGGAGAGAAGGCACCATGTAGGCCATTCTGTCTACTCAGAGTTTGTGTTCATCCTTAATTTTCAAAGATGCTCATGACATCAGGGAAGTGATAGGTAAGAGGCAGTACCTCAGAATTATTTTAATGTGCATTTCTCTAATAAATGGTGAGCTAAAATGGAATATACATATGTGTGTGTGTGCATGCACACATATGGCTATTGATAGCTTTCATTGCTTCATCTGAAAACTATTATATCTTTTGACATTTCTCAATTTGGGAATGTCTTTTATTTTAATAAATTTGACACACTTTCTATATGGTAGAGAAAAGAGGCCTTTATCAGAGAAATTTGCTTCACTTTTTAAAATTACTACTGTTAACTGTGTTACACAACTTCCTGTCCTCTCAGCTTGTAGATTATTCTCTAACTTCACTGTCTCCTTCCTCAAAAGTATTTTGCTGGGGACTACCCATTCTTCCAATCTGCCCTAATTTCTATCATCATTCCTTCACCTATCTCCCTCCCCTTTGACTTTCCTCTAGCAGAAGTTATTATTCTGTACCCAAGTTCCTGTTATTGCCACTTTGAGTCAATTCTGATGAGAATAAAGTGCCTTCACAGCAGTTTAAATGCCCCATCTTCCCCTCCAGTGTGAAAGCTTTTTCTTGACTCTTCTACGTGAAATAATTTGCCCCAATTAACCACTCCTTTCCTCTTTCTCTCAGTACAATCTATTCTGATCCATGAATTGTATTGTTAGATATCATCTCTTCATATTTAACTCACACATATTCCCTCTGTGCCTATGTATTCCTTTTACTTATCCTAATAATGAGCATGGTCTTATGAGTTGCAGATATTATATGCCTTTGCAGGAGTGTAAACAGTTTTACAATATCAATTCCCGTAAATTTTCCCTTTCCTGTTTTTCTTTTTGTGCGTGTTTTGTATTTGAAAGGCAAATTTTCTGTTTACCCTTGGTCTTTTCATCAAAAATTTCTGAGAATTCTGAGAATCTAACCCCTCTTACTCTCCCTTCACTCCCTGAGATGGCATACAATTTCATGGAGGTTGTGCACATACATTCCTATTAAATTCATTTTCGTTATACTCATGCTGTGGAATAGAATTAAAATGAATGAAAGCAATCATATAAGAAACCAAAATGTAATATGTGGAAAAAAAATTATCTGTTGCATTCTGCAATTGGATTCCATAGTTCTTTCTCTGGATGTCAAAGGTATTTTGCTTTAGAAGACCATTGGGAATTTTCTTAAGTCCTGGCATTGCAATGAAGTTTCAAGTCTAACAGAAGAAACTCTTTCACACTGTGGTCATTGCTGTGCACACAGTTCTCCTGGGTCTGCTCCTTTCGCTCAGCATCAGATTATATAAGTATTTCCAGGTATCTCTAAAGTCTTGCTGTTCATCATTTCTTGTAGCACAATAGTATTTCATTACACTCACTTGACAATGACTTTTAAAGCAGGAAAATAGAATTCTATGAAGAGAAAACCTCTTTAAAAAGGAAAATTGAAGTAATAAAAAAGGAAGCACAAAACCTAACCAGGATAATTGGACAAATGAAAAAGGAAAAATACAGACTAACTGGAGAGAATAATTCCTTAAAAAGGAATAACTGGACAGATGGAAAAGGAGGTGCAAATGTTAACTGAAGATCATTTCCTAAAAATTGGAATTGGACAAGTAGAAACTAATGACTCTATGAGACAGCAAGAATCAGACAAGGAAGATCTAAAAAATAAAAAGATAGAAGAAAATGTAAAATATCTAATTGGAAAAACAACTGACCTGGAAAACAGATCTAGCAGAGAAAATTTAAGAATTATTGGTATACCAGAAAGACAGGATGATAAAAAGAGTCTGGACAATATCTTCCATGAAATCATCAAGGAAAACTCCCAGAAGTGCTACATGTAGAAGGGAAAATACTCATTTAAAGAATCCACAGTTCACCTTCTGGAAGAGATCCCAAACTAAAACCCTCAAGAAATATTGTTGCCAAATTCCAGAACTATGTAGTGAAGAAGAACATACTACAGGCGGCCAGAAAGAAAACATTCAAATATCGAAGAGCTAGAGTCAGGATCACACAGGACCTTGAAGCTTCTGTATTAAAAGACTGAAAGAATTGGAATATGATATTCTCTAAGACAAAGGAGCTGGGACTACAACCAAGGATCAATTACCTAGCAAAGTTTAGCATAATATTTCAGACAAGGCGATGGACGTTCGGTGAAATTAGGGATTTCCAGACCTTTCTGACCGAAAAACCCGAACTCAGTAGAAAACTTGATCTTCAAATGCAGGTCTCAAGAAAGGCATAAAAGGGTAAACAGGAAAAGAAAAACTTGTCACTCAATTTGGGCAAACTATTTACCTCCCTGTAAGGGAAGATGACACTTCTTAATCTTGAGAATTGCATATCTATCACGAAATATAAAAATGGTATACATAGACAGAGAGAACATTTATAGAGTAAATGATGTGATGATAATAATGTAATTTAGGCATGCCAAGGCATTGCAGCAACAGATGTGAAAAGAAGGAAGCAGGAAATGGTAAATTAATCACAGGAAGAAGTAGAAAATTGTTTTATAGTAGAGAGAGATAAGGGAGGGCGACGTGCGCTGTCTGAGATCAACTCTCATCTCATTTGGTTCAAGGAGAGAACAATAAACCTAATTAAGTATTTAAATCTAACTAGCTCTATACACAGTAGGAGGGGAAGTGGAAAGAAAGGGGAAGGGAAGCTAAAAGAGAGGGAAGAAGTAGTAAGGGTAAAGAGGAGTAAAATGGAAAGGGGCTGAAAGAAGGAAGAAAAGATTTCAGGAGGTGGAATTCAAAAGTGAAAACTCTATTGAGGAGGGGAAGGGAGAAGGGAAAATTAAAGCACAAACGGTGGGAAAGAGAATATAGGGAAAGACACAGAATGTAGTCATAATTGTGAATGTGAATGAAATGAACTCTCTCATAAAACGGAGATGGATGGCAGAGTGGATTAAAAGTCATAATCCAACAATTTGTTTTTTACTAAAACACATTTGAAAAGGATGAATACACACAGCATAAAGGTCAAAGACTGGAGCAGAATATATTGTGCTTCAGCTGATGTAAGAAAAGCATGAGTAGTAATTCTAATCTCAGACAAAGCAAAAGGGAAATAGATCTAATCACAAGAAATAAGGATGGAAACTGTATCCTGGTAAAAGGCACCATAGGCAATGAAGCAATATTATTACTAAACATGTATACTTCAAGTGGTATGGCATCCGAATTCTTAGAGGAGAGGTTGGTAGAATTCAAGGACGAAATTGACAGCAAAACTATATTAGTGGGGGACTTCAACCTCCCCCTCTCTGAACTAGGTAAATCTAACCTCAAAATAAACAAGCAAGAGGTTAAAGAAGGAAATGAACCTCTGGATAAGATAGCTATGATAGATCTCTGGAGAAAATTGAATGTAAATAGAAAGGAATACGCCTTTTTCCCAGTGGTACATGGCACATTTACTATGACATAAAAACCTTACAATCCAGTGCAGAAAGGTAAAGATAATCAATGCATCCTTCTCAGATCATAATGCAATAAATATTATATGTAATAAAAGGCCATGGAAAGATAAACCAAAATTCAATTGGAAACTAAATAGTCTATTCCTAAAGAAGGAGTGGGTCAAACAACAAATCATAGAAACAGTCAACAACTTCATTCAAGAGAGTAACAATAATGAGACAAGGTACCAAATCTTAAGGGGTATTACAAAAGCAATTCTTCAGGGAAGTTTTATATCTTTGAATGCCTATAGGAATTTGTATAGGAATAACATAGAGAAAGAGGAGATCGATGACTTGGACATGCAGCTGAAAAAGGTAAAAAAAGAACGAATTGAAAATCCCCAAGAAAATACCAAATTGGAAATACTGAAAGCCAAAGGAGAGATTGACAAAATTGAAATTAAGGAAACTATTGAACTAATAAATGAAATTAATAGTTGGTTTTATGAAAAAACTAATCAAATTGGTAAACCATTAGTTAATTTGACTTAAAAAAAGAAAGAAAAAAATCAAATGACCAATATCAAATATGAAAGGGGCAAACTCACCTCCGAGGTAGAGGAAATTAAAAAGAATAATTACACATTACTTTGGCTAACTTTATGTCCATAAATTCTACAATCTAAATGAGATGGCTGGGTATTTAAAAAATATATAAATTGGCCAGATTAACAGAAGAGGAAGCTGAATACTTAAATGACTCCATCTCAGAAAATGAAATTAAACAAGCCATCAATGAACTCCCTAGGAAAAAATCTCTAGGGCCGGATGGATTTACAAGTGAATTCTATCAAACATTTAAGTAACAGTTAATTCCAATACAGCATAGATTATTTGGAAAATTGGAGAAGAAAGAGTCCTCCCAAATTCTTTTTTATGATACAAATGTAGTTTTGATACCTGAACCAGGAAGAGAAAATACAGAGAATCAAAATTATAGAACAATTTCTCTAATGAATATAGATGCAAATATTTTAAATAAGACTTTAGCAAAATAATACAGCAACTTTTCACGAGAATAATACATTATGATCAGGTAGGATTCATACCAGGAGTGCAGGGCTGGTTCAATATGAGGAAATCTATTAACGTTATCGACCGCATCAACAACAAAACTAACAGAAACCAGATGATTATCTGAATAGATGCAGAAAAAGCTTTTGACAAAACACAACACTCATTGGTATTAACAACACTGGAGAGCATGGAAGTAAAGGAACTTTCCATAAAATAATAAACATAATCTACCAAAAACCGTAAACAAGCATTATATGTAAAAGAGATAAGCTAGATGCATTTTCAAACAGATCAGAGGTAAAACAAGAATGTTCATTATCACCTCTATTATTCACTCTGCTACTAGAAATGTTAGCTGTAGCAATTAGACAAGATAAAAAAGTTGAAGGAATTAGAATAGACCAAGAAGAAGCCAAGTTATCACTCTTTGAAGATGACATGATGATATACTTAGAAAATCCAGCATCTTTTTATTTTGTTTCTTCCTGGCTGCTTGCCATATTTTCTCTTTGGCCTGGGAATGCTGAAATTTAATTGTCATATTCCTGGCATTTTTATTTTAGGATCTCTTTCCTGACGTGATTGTTGGAATCATTCTATTTCTTTTTACCTTGTGGTTCTAGATTATTAGGGGAGTTTTCGTTGAAAAATTGTAGAAAGTTGATTTCTGTGTTATTCGTTATTTTAGTAAGGGCTTTCAGGAAGTCCACTGATTTTATATTGTCTCTCCTCGATCTGTTTTCCAAGTCATTTATTTTTGCAATGATACTTTTCACTTTGTCGTCTATTTTATTCTTTCTTTAATTTTTTTCTCATTTCCTGATTTCTCTTAATTTCCCTAATTTCAATTTGTTCCATTCTAATTTTTAGGGAATTATCCTTCAATGAGTTCTTAGACCTCATTTTCCATTTGGCAAATTCTACTTAAGCCATTCCCCTCCTCATTGACTTTTTGGACCTCTTTTGCCATTTGGCCTAGTCTGTTTGACACTTTTCTCATGCTTTTCTGGTATCATTGTCGTTTCTATTCCCAGGGTTTCTTTTCCTCCTCTTTCTTGATTTCTAAAATGCCTTTGGAGCTCCTCTATGGCCTGAGACTAGTTCATATGTTTCTTGGAGTCTTTGGGTATAGGACCTTTGAGTTTTCTATCTTCTTCTGAGTTATGTGTTTTGATCACCTTTGTCACCACAATAACTCTTTCTAGTCAGTCTGTCTTTTTTATTTGCTTTCCATTTTTTGTTCATTATTCCAAGCTAATATCAGACTTTCTCTTGTTTGTTATAGTGTGTTTCTCCTTCCAGGATGGAGGGTGAACTACCACAAGCTACAGGAGTTTTGTTTGGTGAAGCTGTTTTCAGTGATACTTCTAGTGACTAGTGTTAATTTTTAGATCTGCAAGGTGGACTAACGTAGGGAGAGGTGTTTTCTACTTTCCTGGCTTTTGCTCTGGTGATTGATTGACCACAAGCTTCATTTTCTATCCTGGAACTATGAGGATATACCCCTTTATTTTGGCTGCAAGGTCTGCTATGCTAGTGCTCCTTTTTAATGTGTAACAGCCACAGAGGAGTTCCACATGTATCCAAAATGGGCAAAGCAACAAAGTTCTTCTTCAATGCTCAAAAGAGATCCCTGTATTCTTCTTCTGAGGACTTATTCTACACCATCACCAAATCTGTGGGCTGAGAGCCACGGATTCTGCCACTGCCATTTAAGTCATGCCCCTGACCTGCTTCTGACTTGCTGTGCCTGTGCTTTGCTGCTGGGACAAATACTGGGCTTCCCTGACTTGGTACCATGGTGTGTCAGACCCTTCCTACTGGCCTTCTAAGTTATACTTTTGTGCCAGGACCTACAGAAACTGCCACTACTTCCAGCAATTTTGTCACAAGGCCTCCTCCAGATTTGGCAGGTCCAGTCTGTGCAGGAACAGTGTGTCCTGTAGTATACTCTGCTCTTAGCCTGGTGAAACAGACCTTTTCTGGTGACCTTCCAAGTTGTGTTGGCCTGGAAATATATTTCACTCAATCTTTTTGTGTGTTCTGCTGCTCTAGAACTTGTTTAGACTTATTTTTAAAGCTACTTGGGAGGAGAGCTCAGGCAAGTCCCTGCCTTTACTCTGACATCCTGGCTCTGCAACCCGTCTCAATTCATTAATGCATTCTTTTTTTTATTTATTTTTCATTTTTATTTATAGTTTTCAACATTCATTTCCACGAAATTTTGAGTTCAAAATTTTCTTCTTATCTCCCTCCTTCCCCTGCCACAAACCGCATGCATTGTGATTACCATTTTCCCCAAACTGCTCTCCCTTCTATCACACCCCTCTCTTCCTTTATGCTCATCTTCTCTCTTTTCCTGTAGGGCAAGATAAATTTCGATACTCCATTACCTGTATTTATTATTTTCCAGTTGCATTGAAAAACAATTCTCAACACTGATTCCTAAAACTTTCAGGTCCAAATTGTCCCCCGTCCTCCCTTCATATACATCCCCACTAAGAAGCCAAGCAATTCAATATAGGATATATAAGTGTAGACTTTGCCAAAGACTTCCATAATTGTCATGTTGTGTAATGCTAGGTATATTTCCCTCCATCCTATCTTGCCCCCAATTTATTCCATTCTTTCGTTTGACCTTGTCTATCCTCAAAAGTGTTTTGTTGGGATTGGAAGCTCAATTCCGTGTGGACAGTCTCGGGCACGTAAAGGTGGGAGCTTCTAAATCTTAGAGCTCTCACGAGACCCCCCCAGGAAACGGCAGGGAATCGAGGTGAACCGAGCTATCTCGAGTAATTCCGCCTCTTCCCGTGAGAAACGTGATGGGAGAGAGATCTCCCCACCCTCGAGATTGTCCCGGATCTGGGCACACTATTGTTATCTAACAGCACGGTATTCAGATGCAAACTATGTGGCTGAAGGTTAAGTAGGATTGAGGAAGCCTGAAAGCTCTCTTAGCACGTGAGGAGCCAAGAGGACAGTAGGCTCCGCTTCTCTTCTTTCCTCTCTCCCCTCCCCCTCTCTCCCTGCTTGTACTTCTACTTCCAATCCCTTAAGATCTTAGCCTCCTTAGGAAATCTCCCCCTCTTCCTCCTAAGGAAGACCCCCCCTGCACTTGTAACCGAGACCCTGAAATAAAGCTCAACCCTTGTTTGACTCTGGAACATCCTTTCTCTCATATGAGCATCCGGTTTTGGCCAACCGAAGACCTCGGAGGTGAGGTAAGAAGACTCGGGTAGCCCACACAGGCCTCTAGGCCTGGCAGTGTTTACTACTAATTACTACCTCATCCCATTTGCCCTCCCTTCTATTATCCCCCACCCCACTCATCCCCTTCTCCCTTACTTTCCTGTGGCGTAAAATACATTTTCATACCAAATTGAGTGTATATGTTATTGCTTTCATAAGTAAAATATGATGAGAGTAAGCATCACTTTTTCCCTCTGATCTCCCCCCTTTTCTGCTCTATTGAAGAAAGGTTTCTCTTGCCTCTTTGATGAGAGATAATTTTCCCCTTCCACCCCTCCCTTTCTCCTCCCAATACATTCCTCTCTCACTCCTTAATTTTATTTTTTTGATATCATCCTTTCACATTCAATTCACCTTGATCTCACTAGCTGTACATACATACATACATACATATGCATATATGTACAATCTTTCCAACTACCCCAAAACTGATAAAATTTTCAAGGGTTAAAAGTATTACGTTTCAGGGAGCTGAGCCAAGATGGTGGAGTAGAAAGATGATCATATGCTAGCTCTTACCCCCACAGCCCATAAAATACTTGTAAAGAAGATCTCTCCACAAATTCTAGAGCAGCAGAAGCTGCAGAACAGTGGAGTGGAGGAGATTTCTATCCCAGAGTGACCTGACAGATTTATGGTAAAGGTCTGTCAAACACCAGAGGTGGTGCAGAGCCCAGCTCTGCCTTGGCCATGCGGCACTGAAAGGAGCAGATCCGAGCAAGCTTCAGGTAAACAGGAAAGAAAAATCATAAAAGACTCTCTAAAGCTGAACTGTTTACATTACTACATGGAAAGAAAATATTTATAACTCTTGAATTTTTTCTCAGTATTTGGTTAGATGGAGAGATTGTACATACACACACACATACACATATATACATAGAGAGTACAGGGTGTGTTGAATCAGAAGAGATAATATCCACACAAAAAATAAAATAAAATGAAAATCAAGGGGTAAGGAAGGAAAAAAACTGGGAAGACAAAGGGAGAATGGAATAGGGCAGGCTATAACTCATAAAAGAAATAAGAAAAATCTTGCTCAATGGAGGAAAAAAGGGAGAAGGGGAAAGGGTGAAAAATGAAGCCACTCTCTCCACACGTGACTGAAGGAGGGAAAAATATGCTCACTAAATTTGACATGACAATTTATATCACACCACAGGAAAGTAGAAGAGAAGGTGAAAACTGAGGTGAGGGGAATGTGAGGAGGGAGGGCAAATGGGAGAAGGGAGTCACTAGAAATAAACACTTTCGAGAAGGTACAAGGTCAATTGTGGGCGGAAAATAAGGGGGGGTAGAGTAGGACAGAGGGCAATAAAATTATTATTACATAGCATGATTATTATAGAAGTCTTTTGCAAAACAGCACATATTTAGTCTGTATTGAATCTCTTGCCTCCTCAGTGAGGCTGAGGAGGGTGGGGGAGAGGGGATGAAGTTGGAATTCAAAGTATTAGCAAAGAACGTTGAGAATTTTTATTACATATAATTGGAAATAAGGAATACAGGAAATGGGGTATAGAAGTTTATCTTGCCCTACAAGTAAAGAGAGAAGATGGGGATAAGGGAAGGATGGGGTATGATAGAAGGGAGGGTACATTGAGGAAAGGAGTAATCAGAATGCAAGGTGTTAGGAAGCATGAGGAAATTATCGTGATGAACATTACAAGGCTAATTTTAATGAAGTAATGGGCAAAAATGGAAGGTTACCTTCTTTGTCGGTAGGAGATTTCACTCTCCTCCTCTGTGTTGATAGTGAGGTTTCTCCACCACATCCCTCTGTCATCTGTAAATACAAAGAATTCAAATGTGTACACACAAAACATTAAACAGGACAATAAAAATCCAGGCAATTCTAGAAGGCCACACCTTGATGATGATTGGCAATTTCGTGATTCAGTGATGGCGGTACCACATCTGGTTTTCTTTCTACTGATGCAGATCCAGTATTTTATAACCCTTCACCACCATTCCTGCCCTTGCCTGACAAAAAATTTATCATGAATTCAAATGAGTAATACCAGTTACATAAAAGCCTCTAATGTGAAAATGATTTGAATTCTAAGACCTTTCCATGTGATCTATTTTTAACTCAGTTTGCATCTCCTCCATTGAATAAGAATTCATTTCATGAATACATACAAATCTTCAACTTCGACAGTGGTATTAAGTAAGGAAAGATGTCTCAGTTTACAGCAGTTGTCCACAAGTAGCTACTATTCTACTTTTTAAATTTTTGATGAATTTCATAGTTTTCTGTCTGATACACTAACATTTGTTTTGCATGTGATACTGGTGGTTTAGGTAGTACATGGTATCTTCTTGGCCCCACTTGGGATTTTCTTTGCAAAAATACTAGAGTGATTTACTATTTCCTTCCCCAACTCATTTTAAGATGAGGAACTCAGGCTACCAGGGAAACACTTGCCGAGTGTCACACAAATAAGTGTCTGAGACCTAATTTGCACTGAGAAAGACGAATCTTTCTGATTTCAGACCCAGAAATCTATCCACAGCTGTCCATAGAAAAGTATACTCATTTCACAGTGAAACAGAGGAGGAATAGTCAGTATTTAGCATTGAACAACAAATTACAGTGAAAAACTTTGGAAGGGGGAGCTCTACTTGTGATAATTTGGGACTTTGGGATATGTTGATGATAAAGGGTTATGTATAAAAAGGGGGCTAGGAAGCACAGTGGATAGTGTGCTTTTCCTCACGTAAGAAAGACTCATCTCCATGAATTCAAATCTGGCCTCAAACACTTAACAGTTGTTAGAACCTGAACAAGTCACTTTACCCTGTTTGCCTTAGACATTCATCAGTAAAATGGGGATGGCAAACTATTTCAGTATTTCTGCCCAAATACTCCAAAGAGGGTCATGACAGTCAGACATGAGTAAAAGAACTGAAGAAAAACAAAAACAAAAAGGTCCTCTTGTGACAATTCTTATGAGATCATGAGGAAAGGGCACTATTGGCATGGGACAAAGGGACTACTGAATGTTCCTGTAAATGAATTCGTCCTTTGAAATGTTCCTAAGTAGCTGTGAACTCTTCTACCCAGGGTGCACTTGCCTCCTTCCTACCCCTCGCCACTAGCAGGAACACCACATGTTTTCTCTCTTAACAGTTTAAACTTTCCAATTCAAGGTTCACAATGGATGATGATATGGCTGTGTTCATTTTTGACAATGTCTCTGAAATATGCAATGCTTGCTTCGCAGGAGATGGTGCCCCTTGGGCTATTTTCCCTTCCATTGTAAGGTGCCTCAGACAATAGATTGTGATGATGGGCATGTGCCAGAAAGATAGATACATGGGGGATGAGCCCCAGAGAAAGAGAGGTATTTTGACGCTGAAGTATCCCATTGAACATTCTATTGTCATGAACTGGGATGACATGGAGAAGATATGGCATCAAATTTTCTTTCTATTTAATTTATTTATTTATTCTTTACTTATTTTTCGCTTACACCATTCATTTCCACAAGATTTTGAGTTCCGAATTCTCTCCCCGTTTTTCCCCTGCCTCACTGCAAGACACCGTGTATTCTGATTATTCATTCCCGCAATCTACCCTCCCTTCTGTCACACTTCTCCCTTCCATTATCCATACCTCCTCTATTTTATTGTAGGTAAAGATATATTTCTATATCCTATTGCCTGTATTTCTTATTACTCCAGTGCATGTAAAAACAATTTTTAACACTGATTTTAAAAATTTTGAATTCCCCCTTCTTTCCCTTCCTCACTCTCCACCCATCCTAACTGAAAAGGCAAGCAATTTAATATACCTTATACATGTATAGTTATGCCAAAAGACGACCATAAAAGTCATGGTGTGAAAGACTAACTATATTTTCCTCCATTTTGTCCTGCCTTCCCATTTATTCTATTCCCTTTTTGGCCTTGTCCCACCCCAAAAGTGTTGACTTCTTACTACCCCCTCCTCTCACTAACCCTCTCTTCTATCATCCCCCATACCCCACTTATCCCCTTCTCCCCTACTTTCCTATACTGCAAGATAAATTTTCATACCAAATTCAGTGTGCATATTATTCCCTCCATAATTCAAATGTGATAAGAGTAAGCTTGACGTTTTGCCTCTCACCTACTCCCTTTTCCCCTCCATTGAAAATATTTTTCTTGCCTCTTTTCTGAAAGAGAAAATTTGCTCCATTCCATTTCTCCTTTTCTGTTCCCCAAAAATTCCTCTCTCGTCCCTTAATTTTATTTTTTACATATCATCCTTTCCTCTTCAACTCACCCTTTGCCTTCTGTCTGTATGTATATAATCCCTCCAACTACCCAAATACTGAGAAAAGTTTCAAGAGTTGCAAATATTATCTTTCCATGCAGGAATGTGAATAGTTCCACTTGAGCAAGTCCCTTATGATTTTTCTTTCCTGTTTATCTTTTCAAACTTCTCTTCTTTCTTGTGTTTGAAAGTCAAATGTTCTATACAGCGCTGTTTTTTTTTTTTCATTCAGGATGCTTGAAAGTCCTCTATTTTCTTGAATGACCACTTTTCCCCTGACATATTATACTCAGTTTTGCTGGGTTGGTGATTCTTGGTTTTAATCCTATCTCCTTTGCCTTTTGGAATATCCTAGTCCCAGGCCTTTAATCCCTTAATGTAGAAGCTGTTAGATCTTGTTTTATCCTGACTGTGTTTCCACAGTATTCGAATTTTTTCTATCAGGCTTCTTGCATTACTTTGTGCTTTACCTTGGAAATCTTAAGTTTGATTACAATATTCCTGAGAGTTATTTTTTTCTTTCCAGAACTTTTTCACAAGGTAATCAGTGGATTCTTTCAATATTTATTTTACCTTGTGAATCTAGAGTATCAGGGAGTTTTCCCTGGTAATTTCATGAAAGATGATATCTAGGATCTTTTCTTTATCATGGTTTCTGGTCATGCCATACTTTTTAAACTGTCTGTCCTGGATCTATTTTCCAGGTCAGTGGTTTTTCCAATTAGTTATTTCACATTGTCTACTATTTATTTATCCCTGTGGTTTTGTTTTATAATTTCTTCATTTTTTGTGTACTCATTAGCTTCCATCTACACCATTCTAATCATGAAGCAATTATTTTCTTCATTAGACTTTGGTGCTTCCCTTTCCATCTGGCCAATTCTGCTTTTTGAAGTATTCTCCTCATTGGATGTTTGGATCTCTTTCTCTATTTGAATTAATCTACTTCTAACATGTCATTATCTTCAACATTTTTGGCGGCTCCTGTACCACGCAGTTGACTCGTTTTTCATGATTTTCTTGCATCACTCTCATTCTTATTCCCAATTTTTGCTGCAATTCTCTTACTTGATTTCTAAAATTCTTTTTCAGTTCTTCCATGGCCTACGACCAATTCATAATTTTCTTTTAGTCTTTGAATTGAGGAACTTTGCCTTGGCGTTCTACTGTTTGCGTGTTATGATCTTCCTTGTCAACAAAGTGAGATTCTATATTTGGAAACTGTTTCTGGTTTTGCTCATTTCCCCAAATGTTTACTTGATTTTTGAGCTCTTTGTCTACTTAGTTCTTGCTTCCAGTAAGGGTAGGTTGTGTATTATGAGCCTCTCCATCCCCTCACAGCCTGTGGGCATAAGGTTCCCAAAACAGTGACTGCAACTATCCCTGTTGCTGCTATGGCTGTGTTAAGTTCCTCTGCCCCTTCCCCACTCTTCTGCCCTTGGGCTAGGGCCAGACCACTCTCTTGCACTGGTCCCTTAGGCTTTCCATACAGACTTTGCAATTTCTGCTCAGCGTTTTGGGGTCATGTGGATCAACAAGCAAGAGTGTGATAAATCTGGGCTCTCTATTTTCCACCTCAAATGCTTCCAAATGAACAGTCTCCTGGGGATTTTTTTAAATTTTTTTCTTCTTTTTTTTTTTTTTTTGCAAAAGTGTGTGACAATTAAAATCAGTTGGTATGAACTGAGAAATAGAAGGGTAGACTAGTGGAATAAGTTAAGTACTCAAGACAAAGCATTCAATGAATATAGTAATCTACTGTTTCATTAACCCAAGGACCCCAGCATTTGGTATAAGACCTCACTGTTCTACGAAATTGCTGGGAAACCGGGATAACAGTTTGGCGGACACTAGGCATAGACCAATGCCTGACACCATATGCAAGGAAAAATTCCAAATGGATGCATGATGTACGTATAAAGATTGACAGCATAAACAAATTACTAAGCAAGAAATTGTGTATTTATGATATTTATGGGGAAGGGAAGAATTTTGGACTAAACAAGAGATAGAAAACATTATGATGTGCAGAATGGATAGTTTGGGCTACATTAAATTGAAAAGGTTTTCACAACCAAACCCAATGCAAACAAGATAGACAGGGAAGCAGAAAACTGGGAAAGAATTATTGCAACTAGTGTCTGTGATAAAGGCCTCATTCTTAAAATGTGTTGAGAATTGAGCCAAATGCACAAGAATACACATCATTTGCCAACTGATAAATGGCCAAAGGATATGAACAGGCAGTTTTCTGAAGTAGAAATTAAAGCTCTCTATTGTCATATGAAAAAAATGCCTTAAATCACTATTGAATAGAGAGATGGAAATCAAAACAACTTTGAGATACCACATCACACCTATTAGATTGGCTAACAAGACAAAACATGACAATGGTGATATACGTTGGAGAAGATGTGGGAGAGTTGGAACACTAATCCATTGTTGATGAAGCTGTGAACTGATCAAACCGTTTTGAAGAGCAATTTGGAACTATGCCCAAAGGGCTCCAAAAACCTGCACATGCTTTGATCCAGCAATATCGCTTCTGGGACTCTATCCCCAAGAGAAAATAAAAATGGGAAAGCTTCCCACATGTACAAAGTGTTTATAGCACCTCTCTTTTTGGTGACCAAAAACTGGACATGAAGGGGATAGCCTTGATTGGGGAATGACTGAATAAATTGTGGTATATGAATGTAAAGGAATGATATTGTGTTGTAAGAAATCGTGAACAGGATGACTTCAGAGAGGCCTGCAAAAACTTACATGAACTGATGGTGAGTGAAAAGAGCAGAACCAGGAGAACTTGGTGCACAAAAAAACCCATAGTATGTGAGGAATTTTTCTGGTAGACTTCATTGCAATGCAAGGACTTAAAAAATTCCGGATGGTTTTTTAAGGCAAAATACTTTCCACATCCAGAGATAGAACAATGGAATTCGATCACAGAATGAAGTAGATCATTTGCTTTTACATTATGTTTTGGTGTCTTTTATGATTTCTCCCATTCATTTTAATTCTTCTATGCAACATGACTAAGGTGAAAATGCATTTAATAGAAATGTATGTGTAGAACCTGAATAAAATTGTATGCTGTCTGAGGAAGGGAGGGGGGAGTTAGGGGAGATGGAGGGGGAGGAAAGGGAAAAAAATCTGAGATATATGGAAGTGATTGTAACAGACTGAAAACAAATAAAACAATAAATAAATAACTTTTGTCAAAAAGGGGTGTGTCATGATAATTACCCAGTGAATGACATGAGGCTAGCATAGTTTTAATATATTTTTTTGTTTATTTGTTTTGATTTGTTTTTTTTGACTCTTGACTCAGGATTTAAAAACTGAAACGATGAAGATGATGAACAGTCCATTGGTGTTGAAGGCAAATATCTACAATGTTCTACAACGGATTTCAGGATTCTGCTTGTACATTTGCTTTTTTTTAAATATTTATTCCAAATATTGTACATTGTATTGTATAATGCATTGCTACAGCAGTCGTGAAGGCTGTCCTCTGTGACAGCAAAAGAGCTAAGTAACACATCCAGATGTGGAGGTGGGTGGCATGGAGGTACGAATATTACTTAACATACAAATTATGTAATCATTGAAAAAAAAAAAACTTGTTTGTTTTTCCACCTTAATATTTGCTCCTTTTTAAAGAAATTCTCAGCCATATCGAATGTCCCTCTAAATTCCCTCCCTGCCCCCAAGATAGATGTGAATGGACACTTTACACTCTCCTTGCTACTTTTATGAGATTCGTGCCAGTACTTGGGGTGGGGAGGAGTTTTTAGGAATACATTTAGACCTGTTCAAATGTAAGTGCACACGTTAAAGAAACAAAAACAAAATATCCTAAGTCAGTTAAATAACTGTGGTCATTGAGGTGTTCATTTAGATAAGAGTTCTTCAATACATGTTATTCTGAAGAAATTTTGTTAGCTTAGGTTGTTATAATAATATATGATAACATTAGCAAGTATCAAAATAAAGGGGAGAATCTCACCGTCACTGTCACTGGAACTCTCTTCTGTGTGTTCAGTGACAATGCACACAGGAACCAACCTTGAACAAAAAGTAAAACTTTTAAACATATTTCCTCATTTGAAAATGTCAAATACATAAACATGACATCTCTAAAACTCACTTAACAACCACTCTGTCTCTTACTATTGTCTTGGTAATTCTCTCTGTAATATCTAAGGGCATTCGAAGATGAATCCAGTTGATTGAGGGAGAGTCTGTGCATATTAATATAAAATTAATTGTAAGTTTCTGAGTCTCCATATCATTTGATCACCTTGATGTGTGTTTGCCTGTGTGTGTGTTTCTGTGTTGTGTGTATTCTTTTCTCAGTTTAGCAATTGAAAGAAAGCAAATTAAAGTTTAATTTCTTTTTAATATTTAATTTTTTTACTTATGTGTAAATATAGTGTTCATGCTTCATTTTTGTAAGACTTTCAGTTCAAAATTTTTACACCTCCCTCCTGTTTCCTATCCCCTCCCCAAGACAGCAAGCAATATGTGTAGGTTATATATGTACAATCATGGCAAATGTATTTCCACATTAGTCATGTTGTGAAAGAAAGTCAGAATCAAAAGAGGAAACTATGAGAAAGAAAAGACAAAAACAAAAAAAAAGGAGAATATATGTATCAATCTATTTTCAAGCTCCATGCATCACTCTGTGGATGTGGTTAGCATTTTCCATCACTAGACCTTTGAATTGTTTACTCATTCATGGATGATCATCAAATAATCTTGATGTTACTGTGTGCAATATTTTCTAGTCCTACTCACTTCATTAGGCATCAATCCTTGGGAATTTGAGGTTTTTTTTCTAAAATGTGCCTGCTCATCATGTCTTATCAAAAAAATATAGCATTCCACTACATTCATATGCCACAACTTATTCAGCCATTCCCCAGATGATGGGCATCTCCTCAATTTCCAATTCTTTGCCACCACAAAAAGAGCTACTATAAATATTTTTGTACATGTGGGTTCTTTTCTCTATTCTTTATGATATCTTAGAGATGTTGACCTAGTAATGCTTTTTCTAGATACAAAACAATGTCGAGTTTTATAGCCTTTTGTGCAGAGTTCCAAATCGCACACCAGAGTGTTGGTTCAGTTCACTACTCCATTAGCAATGCATAAGTGTATCAATTTTTGCCTCATCTTCAACATTTATCATTTTCCTTTTCTGCCATATTTCCTCGTGGGGTAAGAGTGAGGTGGTACTTCAGAGTTTTGAAATTTATATGTCTCTAATAAACAGTGACTTAGAACATTTTTATATGAGTACCGATAGCTTTAATTTCTCCATCTGATAATTTCCTGTTCATATCATTTGATAATTTATCAGTAGGGGAATAATATATTCCTAGAAACTTGATTCAGTTCTCTATTTATTGAGAAATGAGTCCTTTTGCACAAACAGGGACTACTAAAATTGTTTCCCTGATTTCTGTTATCCTTCTACTCTTTATAGCATTCGTTTTCTTTGTGCACTTTATTTTTCTTGAACGCAATCCAAAAGATACTTTTTGCGTGTCCTGTCTCTGGTTTGGTCATAAATTCTCCACTTCTTCATAAGTCTGACAGGCAAACTATTCTTTGATCTCCCGCTTTGCTTATAGTATCACTCTTAATGTCTAAATGAAGTACACATGGAAAACATGCGACCACTAGGGCACATGTGGCCGTCTAGGTTGTCGTGTGGACTGTTGCCCGAATTTGAACGTCAGAGAAAAAAGTCCCCGTAATAACAGGAGTTATTCTGTTAAATTTGGAGTCAGTCCAAAAGGCCACTCTCAAGGAAGGCCACAAGTTCTTCATTCTGGTATAAGGTGTGAAATGTTGAATCTATGCCTTGTTAATGTCATGTGGTTTTTGAGTTTTCCGAGCACTTCTTTTGTTAAATAATGAGTTCTCATACCAAAAGCTGGAGTCTTTAGATTTACCAAAGAGTAGATATGTATCATCATTTACTAGTTTCTTGTGTACCTAATCTCCTCCACTGATCTACCACTCTGTTTCTTAGCCAGTACCAAAAAGTTTTTGTGATTACTGCCCAAAAATATACTTTTATATTTGGCATGGCGAGGCCATCTTCCTTTGCATTTTTTCATCATTTCACTTGATATTCTTGACCTTTTATCCTTCTACAGGGATATTGTTGTATTTTCTAGGTCTGTAAACTAACTTTTGGTATTCCAATTAGTAGGGCAATGAATAAATGGTTTTATACTTAACTATTATTTGTATTAAACTAGCTGAGCCAACCGAATGAGTAACTGGTATTTTTCCAATTGTTTCAACCTAACTTTATATGTGTGAAAAGTGTTCTGTCGATTTTTTAATGTAGTTCCTGATATTGTATTGGCAGGTAGATTCTCAATCGTTATATGTGGTGTACAGTTATAGTAAATGCAATTTCTCTTTCTATCTCTTGCTGCTGAGCTTTGATAGTCATATATAGAAAAGCTAATAATTTCTATGGATTTATTTTTTATCTTGCAACTTCGTTAAACTTGATAATAAAGACGTTTTTTTTTTTTTTTTGGTTCTTTGTTTGCTTTTCTTGTTGATTCTCTAGGATTCTCTAAGTATACCATTATATCTTCTGCAAAGGGTGATAGGGTTGCTTTGTCACCGCCGTTCCTGCTTTGTTCCATTTATTTTTTATTGCTAAAGATAACATTTTTAGGATGGTATTGAATAATTGTGAGAATAATAAGCATTTTTATTTAATTCCGGATTGTACTGGGAAAGCTGCCAGCTATGTCTACCGCATATAATATATCTTTATGACTGAGAAAGATAACGCTTATCATTTTAAGGAAAACAACATTTATTCCTATGTTCGCTCATGTTTTTAATAGAAATGGTTGCTGTATTTTTTCTTTTTTATTTATTTATTTTTTATTTATTTATTTAACTTATAACATTCATTTTAACAAAATTTTGGGTTACAAATTTTCTCCCCTTTTATCCCCTCCCCCCAAACACCAAGCATTCTAATTGCCCCTATGACCAATCTGCTCTCTCTTCTATCATCCCTCTCTGCCCTTGTCTCCGTGTTCTCTTTTGTCCTGTAGGGCCAGATAGCTTTCTATACCCTTTTACCTGTATTTCTTATTTCCTAGTGCCAAGAACATTACTCGACATTTGATCCTAACACTTTGAGTTCCAACTTCTTTACTTCCTTCCCTCCCCACCCCTTCCCTTTCGAAGGGAAGCAATTTAATATAGGCCAAATCTGTGTAGTTTTGCAAATGACTTCCATAATAGTTGCGTTGTATAAGATTAACTATATTTCCCTCCATCCTATCCTGTCCCCCATTACTTCTATTCTCTTTTGATCCTATCCCTCCCCATGAGTGTTGACCTCAAATTGCTCCCTCCTCCCCATGCCCTCCCTTCCATCATCCCCCCCACCCTGCTTATCCCCTTATCCCCCACTTTCCTGTATTGTAAGATAGGATTTCGTACCAAAATGAGTGTGCATTTTATTCTTTCCTTTAGTGGAATGTGATGAGAGTAAACTTCATGTTTTTCTCTCACCTCCCCTCTTTATCCCTCCACTAACAAGTCTTTTGCTTCCCTCTTTTATGAGAGATAATTTGCCCCATTCCATTTCTCCCTTTCTCCTCCCAATATATTTCTCTCTCACTGCTTGATTTCATTTTTTTAAGATATGATCCCATCTTCTTCAATTCACTCTGTGCACTTTGTCTCTACGTGTGTGTGCATGTGTGCATGTGTGTGTGTGTAATCCCATCCAGTACCCAGATACTGAAAAGTTTCAAGAGTTACAAATATTGTCTCTCCATGTAGGAATGTTAACAGTTCAACTTTAGTAAGTCCCTTATGACTTCTCTTTGCTGTTCACCTTTTCATGCTTCTCTTCATTCTTGTGTTTGAAAGTCAAATTTTCTTTTCAGCTCTGGTTTTTTCATCAAGAATGCTTGAAAGTTCTCTATTTCATTGAAAGACCAATTTTTCCCCTGAAATATTATACTCAGTTTTGCTGGGTAAGTGATTCTTGGTTTTAGTCCTAGTTCCTTTGACTTCTGGGATATCCTATTCCATGCCCTTCTATCCCTTATTGTAGAAGCTGCTAGATCTTGTGTTATCCTGATTGTATTTCCACAATACTTGAATTGTTTCTTTCTCGCTACTTGTAATATTTTCTCCTTGACCTGGGAACTCTGAAATTTGGCCAAAATATTCCTAGGAGTTTCTCTTTTTGGATCTCTTTCAGGCGGTGATCTGTGGATTCCTTGAAGACTTATTTTGCCCTCTGGTTCTAGAATCTCAGGGCAGTTTTCCTTGATAATTTCATGAAAGATGATGTCTAGGCTCTTTTTTTGATCATGGCTTTCAGGTAGTCCCATAATTTTTAAATTGTCTCTCCTGGATCTATTCTCCAGGTCAGTTGTTTTTCCAGTGAGATATATCACATTATCTTCCATTTTTTCATTCTTTTGATTTTGTTTTGTGATTTCTTGGTTTCTCATAAAGTCATTAGCCTCCATCTGTTCCATTCTAATTTTGAAAGAACTATTTTCTTCAGTGAGCTCTTGAATCTCCTTTTCCATTTGGCTAATTCTGCTTTTGAAAGCATTCTTCTCCTCATTGGCTTTTTGAACCTCTTTTGGCAATTGAGTTAGCCTATTTTTCAAGGTGTTATTTTCTTCAGCATTGTTTTTGGGTCTCCTTTAGCAGGGTGCTGATCTGCTGTTCATGCTTTGACTTCATGTCTCTCATTTCTCTTCCCAGCTTTTCCTCCACCTCTCTAACTTGATTTTCAAAATTCTTTTTGAGCTCTTCCATGGCCTAAGCCCATTGGGTGGGCTGGGACACAGAAGCCTTGAGCTCTGTGTCTTTGCCTGATGGTAAGCATTGTTCTTCCTCATCAGAAAGGAAGGGAGGAAATGTCTCTTCACCAAGAAAGTAACCTTCTATAGTGTTATTTCTTTTCCCTTTTCTGGGCGTTTTCCCAGCCAGTGAGTTGACCTCTGAATATTCTCCTCACACCCACCTCGCCTCCTGATCCTCCCAGCCAGCGCTTGGGGTCTGAGATTCAAATGCTCCTCCCCAGCCTCGGGGCTTTGGCAGGGGCAGGGCTGCTATTCAGTGTGAGATTAAGTTCAGGTGGTCAAGTCGGGGCAGGGCCGCCTCTCAGGCTCAGTTCCCTCCGGGGGTTTATGTACAGACCTTCAACAATGGATCCAGGCTCCTGCCTGGTTGGGGAGCCCGGGTCTGCCGCTGCCTCATCTTCTGCCTCCCGAGGGGGCCTGAGTTATGGGGGCACCCCACTCCCCTCTCGACCCACAAAAGAGACCCTCTCACCAACCCCCGTCACCTGTGAGTGGAAGCACCTGCGCGGCCGCTGGAGATCCCGTCCCTGAAGCCTGCTCGGATCTGTTCCTCTCGGTGCCGCGGCCACGGCAGGGCTGGGCTGGGCTCCATGTCCACAGCACGACGGACCTTTTGCGAGAGGTTTGCAGGTCCCTCTGGAACAGAAATCTCCTTTGCTCCACTGTTCTGTGGCCTCACTGCTCCAGAATTCGCCGTGAGTTACTTTATACAGATGTTCTATGGGTTGTGGGTTTCGGACCTATGTGTATGTGCGTCTTTCTACTCCATCATCTTGGCTCTGCCCCCCACTGTATTTTCTCAAAAACATATTCTGTATTTATAAAGAGAATCATATGATTTATCTTAATTTTTTTATTGATATGTTCAAATATTTTCATAGTTTTCCTAAAGTTGAACCAGCCTTGTATGCGTGGTATAACTCACACCTGGTCATAATGTATTGTCCTCATGATAAATTGCTGTACTCTCTTTCTTAACACTTTATTTTAAATTCTTGCATCAATATTCGTTAGAGAAAGTGGCCTATAATTTCCTTTTTCTCTTTTGGCTCTTCGTAGTTTAGATGCCACTACCAAATGTGTTACAAAAACTGAATTAGGTAACACTCTTTCACCTACATTTGCAAATAGTTTATATAGAATTGGAATTAAGTATGATTTAAATATTTGGTTGAATTTCTGTGTAAATCCACCTGGCCTAATGGTTTCTTTTTTCTAAGGATTTCATTGATGTTAATATTATTTTGTCTAAATTGGGATTAAGTATTTCATTTCTTCTTTACTAATCTAGGAAACTTTTATTTTTGTAAATATTCATTCTTTTCATTTAGATTGTGCTATTTTTCGGCCCACAGTGAGGCCATGCAGATCCCAATTATTGCTTTAACTTCCCCTTTAGGGGTAGTTAATTCACCCTTTTCATATTTGATAATGGCAATTTGGGTTTCTTCTTTCTTGTTATTAATCCAATCAAGCAAATGTTCATCTAATACTTTTTTTAAGTGAAATCATCTCTTAAATTTATTTTAAAGTTAATTCATTGTTTTAGTTGCAATTTTATCATTCATAAAATTTGATTTTGATTTTCTATATACCTAATTTTCTATGTAATTGGGTACTTTTAATTTGCTCTTCTTCTAGGTCTTTAGTTGCATACCCAAGTCAATGATCTGTTCTTTATTTTATTTACAAAAGCATTTAGAAATGAAATTATTCCTAAGAACTCCTTTGACTGCATGCCTTAAATTTTGGGATATGTTCTTCTTATTGTTGTTCTCTTTGAGCAATAATGGTTTCTATGATTTATGGTTTGACCAACTCACTCTTTAGGATTAGATTATTTAGCTTCCAATTCCTTTTTAGCCTATTGTTCAATGGCCTTTCATTACACACATTTTTTCCTTGCATCGTGATCTGAAAAGAATGCATTTTATATGTCTGCCCTTCTTCATTTGATTGTGAGGTTTTTGTTCTTTACTACATCATCAATTTTTGTGTTGGTTGCATATAACACTGAGAGAAAAGCATATACTTTTCTCTCCCAATTCAGTTTTCTCTAGAAATCTATCTTATATAATTGTTCCAGATTTATATTCACTTCCTTAACTTTTGTCTTGGTTACTTTGCTTTGAGTTTATTTAGTTCTCAGAGGTGGAGTTTGAGGTTTCCAGCTAGTATACTTTTGCTAGCTTTTTCTTCCTGTAACTCAATTAACTTCTGCTTTAAGAATTTGGATGCCATACTTCTTGGTACAAACATGTTGATGATTGATATTACTTAATTGTCTATCTTGTCTTTTAGCAAGATGAAGTTTCTTTCTTTATCTCCTTTAATTAGAGCTCTTTTTAGTTTTGCTTTGTCTGAGGTCAGAGTTACCACTCCTGTTTTTTGTTTTGTTTTCTTTTGTGTTATTTCAACTAAAGCATAAGATATTCTGCTCTGACCTGTTTCTTTTACTTTGTGTTTACCCCTCTGCTTCGAATGTGTTTCTTGTTAAGCACATATTGTAGTATTCTGGTTTATAATCCGCTCTGCTACCTGCTTCTGCTTTATGGGAGAGTTTATCGCATTCCCGTTTATGTTTACTGTGTATTTCACCTCCTTTCCACCTTGCTTAACTTTTTCTTTTTCATTTCCCCTTGTCACCTCTTCACCTACTTTTGACTTCTGACCACATTCTCCCTCAATGTGCCCTCCTTTGTATCAGCCACCCTCCTTTCTTTCAACTTACCTCTCCTGCTTCTGCCCTATTTTGGGCCTCCATTCTCTAATTTCCCCTTTCTTTTTCTTTCCCCCTTTCCCTCAAACTTCACTATTGTGGAAGATAAATGACTGCATGCAAGTAAGTGTGTATGTTATTCCCTCTTTGAACCAAATCCTATGACAATAAGGTTGAAATACTGCTCAGCCCCTCCCGTCGTTACCTGTACAATAAGTCTTTGAAGTTCTTCTTGTAACAAAATTTATGCTGTTCTTCATCCTCCTTTCCTCTTCTGCCAAGTACAATCATTTATTCAGCATTTACTTTTTTCACATCATATCATAAAACTTTTCTTATACCTTACACCCATATTTGTATACACGTATATATATATATATATATATATATATATATATATATATATATATATATATATATATATATATATATGCACATATATAATTTTATATAGGAATATATAAATGTATATGCACATATGTAGGTTAGTTTATAAATACATATATAAATATGTATGTGTATATATATATACATATATATATACATATATATATATACATATAGTATATAACAACTTCTTTTATTTCTATGCTGTTTAACTTCTTGTGCATCTCTTGTGCCTTGTATTTGAAGATCAAATTTTCTGGTCAGTTGTAATATTTTCAAAGAAATGTTTGAAAGTTCCCCATGTTTCATCGAATGTCCATCTTTTCTCTTGAAATTTTATACTAATGTTTCCTAGGCAAATTCTGTACTTGATGGCGACCCAAGTTTCTTCACCATACAAAATATCATTTTCATGCCCTCCAGTCATTTACTGGAGAATCTGCTATGTCCACTGTGAAGCTGACTGTGGCTCCTTGATATTAGAATTCTTTCTTCTGGGTTGCTTGCAGTGTTTTCTATTTAAACTGAAAATTTAAGACCAAGTCATATTCCCTTTGACAATTTATATGTTGGTATTTGACACCCTTTTCTGAATGTGTTCTTTGCTCTTCTATGTAACAGTAGTAACTTTCTGTGGTCAGCACTCTCTTCTGTTTTTTTCTCATTTTATACTAAGTTGTGACCCTTCAAATTGAGGTCTATTCCTGGGTCACTGGGTACACTATATCCATCTTCTTGTGCTGAAAGGCAAGGGCTAAGTCCCTGGCTTTCCATGGTGAGCTCTAACGTGTTTGTGGCTTGGCCACTGTGCTACAGTGTGGCCTGGCCTAATCACACCTGTTGTGCTCGTTTTCTGTAACTTCCACTTTACCTTCAACTCTGGGGCTGGAGGCTGCACTGCTGGCCTGCTGAGTCAGGAATGAAGAACCTCAGTTGCTGATCCATGCTATGTGTAAGAGCATATTCCTCCTGACTTGCATCGATACCATCAGCACTGAGCTGTACTTCCCTTTTACCCAAGTGAAAAGACTTTTCCTGGAGTCCTACTAAGTTATCTTAAGTTGGGAATTTCTTTCATTCCATCTTTTGTGGGCTCTGTTGTTTCAGAATGCATTTGAAAACCTGATTGAATGTTGTTTCTGAGGGAACTTAGGGAGAGCTCAGGCAACTTGATGGTTTCCCTCTAATATCTTGGTTCCACACCCCACAGGCTTTACTTTCTTTGAAGAAATTCAAAAGTGTTTCGTGAATATGGACATATCATAGAAAGTAAAATTTGGTGGTATTTTTGTTGACTATTGTAACTTGTGAGTTGTTCTAGTCTTGAAAATATGAATATTATGCAATGCTTTGAATTTCATATATGTCTCTTTTCATAAAGTCTATGGTTAGTGGTCTTTGCCATTGCTATTTTTCAAGAAGAGTTGTATTTTCCCTGGTCAATTCATTCTTGAATTGGGTACTGATTCCGGAGGAGAATTAAACAGCAATGATCTCATAAGCCTTTCCTTTTTGGTGACCCTATAACCTGTTTCTAGAGCCTGTTCCATGGGTTTTGTACATTCTCTGTAAATGTATCTGACTATGAAACTATCCTATACTGAACAATCATATTCATAAGGACTGATTGTGAACACATAAACAAACATAGAGTGTAACAGGCCTTTGAATCAATGTAATGTGCAGATGATGAATTTCACTGTCATCTTTGCAACAGTAGTCATTTAAATTTTAAATGCTACTTGTTTCCTGTTACTTGGAGAGAATATTGAAAAAACGAATTTTGCTGGGGATCATTTTTTCATTAGAATTTTATCCACTTTTTAAAAAGACCTCTTCAGAGTGTCTCAGTTCACAATAGAAAGCTAATTCTAATAAAGTTACAGAGAAAAGTGGAAGCTCACCATCCTAGAAGATAGCTTGTTTCTTCTTCTTCTGTGTAGGGTTTCCCGGGAAACCCCATACACTCTTCATCTAAAGGTGTGACATTTATGTGGAAACCATAAATACAAACAGTTCAAAAATGGGTTAGCACCAAGCATTTTAATGGAAAATAAAAATGTCAGACAATTCTCTAAGACCCCAGGCATCTAATGCATTGCCATTCTGATCAATGAGAGCAGATGTTACCAGCTGTCAACTCCTTACACTGGTACAGACACAGATTTTTATAACTCCCGACTCACCCATAAAAGAATGTTTCATGCACTATTGGGACCAATCAGACTATTGCACATCCCCCAGGTAAAAAAGGCAATAAATCTAAAACTCTTTATTTTCTTGTATTTGTAAATGAGATTTTTCCACCTTTGAAAGAGCATTGATTCAGTAAACATCTAGAAAACATCAGCCAGGTGTCCTAAGTAAGCAAAGATGAGAAGATACAGTCTTTACATGCATATAGCTAATTCTTGATCAATGTAGTAAATAAATTTTTCTGAGTAATCCGCTTCAGTCTCCTCAGTCTATATTGTAGCTTCACAGGATTACTCAGTGTATCATTGGGCACCAAGTGCCTATGAAAAGGGAGGGAGGAAATGGTAGGTAGATTTGGCAATTGGGGATATGTTTATGGTGTGGGAAAGTGTAATAAAACACTGTGTATCAGCACCTTTTGTAGAAAATGGAGGAAGGGTTTTACTGGTTTGGGATAAAGGTGATTATTGAATGTTCCACTGAATGTATTTACAAGAGGGATTTCTCCTAGTATGTCATTATGAAAAGTTTCCTAATTTAGACTGCTTCTGATAAGTATATACTTCACTGACTGGGTTGAATCTCAATATTCTTCAATTGACTGTATAAACAATGAAATCACCAAAGGTGAAGATAAAGTGGAAAAAAAACTTACCATCACAGTTACTAGTGATGTCCATCTTAATGTCTCCTGTTTTACCTATGAGGACCTCCCTTGAAAAAGAAGTAAAAACTATTCAGTAGAAATCCTCAGTATGAAATATCAAAAGTCTATATAGCATAATTTTTCTAAAAACTTGCTCTACCACAAAAGTCTTTCCATTGGTAAGGACTTTGGAAGATGAATCTGATCTGATTGTGGGGAAGTCAGTAAAATTTTTTTCAAGAACATTTCACCTTCCAGAAAGAGAAACTTCATTTAGCCTGTCATTGGAAGTATTTTTCATATGAGAAAGTGTTAAATATTAGTTTCTGAGTTTCAACAAATGTTGTTTTAATGTTTACAAATTCAAGAAGTTTACAATGGAAAAGCTGCCCATGAACATGGTTTGATGTTCAAAACCAGCCTCAACAAACATGAAATATAATAAGTGTGTTTTTAACGTCAGTACAATTGTTTTATCATACAAGGACTTGCTTGTTTTTTTTTAAGAAAAGGAGAAGTAGTAGTGTTGTAGAGCTGCAAAGTTTGTCAGAGAAATATTCTCTGTCTCCCGGGGAGTGGAGAAGATGCACAATGACTGGGGAATTGCATGGATTACTTCCTCTGTAATGTTTCCTTAGGACTCACACTGAGGGAGTCACTTCACCTTCCTGAGTAGTCAGGGCCTGTCCATTTAATTTGGGGAGAAGATGTTGAACTTGGATTCTTAGAAGATATTTCCTCTTCTGGGAAATCTTTATTATCAATGCCACTTCATTTACCTTCTTAATTTGTACTTCATTTTTTTTTTTTTGGAGAAAGTACTGTGTTGTGACTCACTAGTCAGGCCCAATGTTTCTGTTCTGGCCAAGCCATTCCCTTCTGGGTATACAGTTGGGTCAGGATAATCCACTCCAATAACCCATTGCAATGGCCTGCTCCTTTTGACATCGTGAAATGACATTCAGTTCTCCATCACCACTCTCACCTCAAAAAATGGTCCAAATGTTGAGAAACCATGTCATTACAATTAAATTCTACACATGTTCTGAGTGAATGTACTGGGCATTTAAATAAGTGCCTCACACCTTATCCAATGCCTTACTGAAGGAATAAAGAAACTTAAAAGGGCTAAAAGAAGGGCAATTCCAAAACAATTATTGAGTCCAAATAATAAATGTAAAATAAATATAGCCAGCTGTGTAGAAACAGAAAACTTAAGCCCTCCATTAAGTTTGTTTGGACATTTTGGGTTTTGTCACTCAAGTGTTAGGTCTAAAAGAATAACTCTAGAGAGAACTTAGTTTCTGAGAACAGGTAAGCTGAATTTTAAATTCAAGTTTAATTCACTTTTAAATTGATGTTTCTTTAATATGCACATAGAGTAGATATAGTTAGATTACATTTATGTTAAGATTTTCTGCTTCAGTCCTTCTATGTAAGATTATATTAATGTTTCTCAATATCTTGGAATTTTATAGGGCATTCCTTGCTAATCCAGTGCTTGGTAGTTTTGCATAAGAGCATTATGTCGGTAGAAATGTGTCATATCTGCTAAAGATATTCTGGAGTTCCTACTGACTGAGGAGTGTAATTCACATCCAGCCATCTTGAAAGGTCGCTATGACAATTCACTATTACTGGAGTCAGTGATCTCTGCAATATGGCTATTTTACAGTCTCTCTAAACTGAAAGGACAGTGGATCTAATGATCCCCTGAAGAATAGGATTCCATGGAATCATTGACAGTAGCTCCCTTGTATTTGTAATGGTAATACAAATACATTTCCATCGTGTCAAGCAGTTGAAATAAGATTGTCATTTAAGTTTTCTCTTACAACCAACTTTTATAGAACTCTTAATTCATTTGTAAATGTTAATTACAAATTGTTTTATTCTTTAGCTTTTTCATTATTATTTATTATTTCCTTACAAGTGACATTTGCTTTCACATACTTGTGGGGTGTGTGTGTGTGTGTGTGTGTGTGTGTGTGTGTGTGTGTGTGTGTGTGTTTGGATGAGATATTTGAATCCTTCCTAAAATAACAGTATTCAAAGTTCAATTTCATGAAGAGGAAGGTTATATTAGAGGCTCACCGTGAGTAATTATCCCCTGCTTCTTCATGGAGGATATTTTCATTGATTGATTTTAATTTCATTTCAGTTTCATCTACAGTGATAAAGAGTTCAAATGTCAATTTTCAACTCATTCAGAGTGGTTAAAAAGTTTCAGAATTCTGGCTCATCTAGTAACATGTATTTAATCCATAATGTAGCAGAAGGTTAGTGTTGAAAATAATCCTTTACATCATACATTATGGAAAAGGGAAGATTAAACTAGATACTCTAATGTTAGCAGTTTTGCCCACCAGTTTAGATGAAGCGCTGTGCAACAAATCTCAGTTCAGCAGCTAGAATGAACTAGGACTAGATGTCCTACTCAATGATGGGGTCTCCTTAAGTAGTCAAATTGGAGACTAACTGGAATTTAATCGTGTTCCATTCATTTGTGAAGGGACTTCCTCAAATACTTTCCACTTGAGAACTTTCTCAAGATTTTGGTGGCATTTATAGGAACTTTATTAAGAGTGGTAAATGGCATAACTGCTCCAATAATTGTATTTATTATGAAATATACAGTTATGAATGTAATTGTAATCAACTCATCAAGGTCATTAACATGCCAAATTCTATCCTTTTACCTTGTTTCCCTAGACTAGAGAGGAAAACATTTCAATGTAAAGCCAATTATTAAAATTTTGGGGTATGCCATAATGTTATTTCTAACATGTCAACATATTTCTATCACTTTGTGAAGGGCTCTCACAAAGGAAGCAGTATCATTATGGAATAGCCAATCTATATCAATAAAAGAAATATATAAAATTTCTGATCGAAGGAGTATATTTAACTTCCCTCTGTAGTCATTCCTTACCTTTGAAACATTCAGTTAGTGTGTGATTATTGAAAAATCTTACTGAAAATTTAGAATTCCACTCATTATTAAGGAGGCAGACGGACAGCTGATAAAGTACTACTTACAGTATGCATGGGTAGAAGGAAAACCCTTATTTCAACTATATCATGAAAATGTTGAATTTTTTGACACAGAATTGGAAGAGGGAAGATGGACGATCACAAAGAATATATAAATCTCTACTGACAGCACTGTTCTTATGAGAAAAGAGAAGCACAAAATACTTTTATGATTCACTGAAAGTCACGCAAGGAGAGGAGAAGGGTTGTTCTCACAGAATCAGGAAGTTTATGTTGAATTTCTGACTCTGCTATGTGTGAATGCTACTTGAATGTTGATAGGTTCACTTAATCTTCCTGAGCACTGGAAATTTGGGGGTAAAACCCCAAAACTACATTGTTAGAATTTATTTCCTCATCTGAGAGGTCTTTTTATTAGTGCAAGTTCACTTCCCATTCCAAAATATATCTTGATTTTTGCTTGTTGTCTTTATTTCATTGTTTCTGTTTTTGATTTTTCACAAGGCACCCCCTTAGGATTATTCAATCCCTTTGTTTCCATGCTGGCTAGAACTTCCTTTTTGTGAAATCTGCTGGTTTGTAAGCATGATTCTCCTTCCCTTGACCTGTAACATAATCACTGAGATGTGGTCAAATGACATTGATTTCTCTCCCCAGAAAACATTTTGATAGGTTAGAATGAGTGTAAATAGCAATTATTTTTTGTTCTGTCCAGAAGAACCAAGGGTTTTCCCCTCCTAGAGAGAGATCTTTCTGATGGTAAAGTAGGCCATCTTTTTGTCTCAATTCTTAACTAGCCCTTAGTCAAGGAAAGAGTACTGCCTCAAGCAAACTGAGCCTTGGGAAAGATAATAATTTATAAAGGTCCAAGGAAACAAACTTCATGTTTGACCATCACCAGCAATGATTTTTGTTTGGCCACTGCATGACACTGAAGAAGTGATGATTCTGTGCAGCTGTGACTCACTTAAATTCACTTCATGGGCAAGAGAAAACATCACCTTCATGATTTCCTTAGTTCTCTTCAAGAACAATTGAACAACCACAACAACCGTATTGTACCTGTTTTCCCTCCTCCTCTCCTCCATGTGTCATTTCTTGTAGGTGTGAGGTGTTTATTCAGAACTGTATTAATATGAATTTCTCTAATAAGTAGCGAGTTGGAACACTTTTTTTCATATAACTCTTGACAGCTTTAATGCCTTCATCTGAAAACTGTTTGTTTATATCCTGTGGTATTTTATCAAATGAAGAATGTCTCCACTGTTTAATTTCCTCCTCATTGGAGGTGAGTTCACCCCTTTCATTTTTAATATTAGTAATTTGATTTTCTTCTTTCTTTTTTTAAATCAGATTGACCAAAGGTTTATCAATTTTATTAGTTTTTTCATAAAACCAACTATTGGTTTTATTTATTAATTCAATAGTTTTCTTAATTTCAATTTTATTAATCTCTCCTTTGGTTTTCAGTATTTCTAATTTGGTATTTGCTTGGGGATTTTCAATTTGTTCTTTTTCTAGCTTTTTCAACTGCAAGCCTAAGTCATTGATCTCCTCTTTCTCTATTTTATTTATGTAAGCATTCAAAAATATAAAACTTCCCCTAATAACTGCTTTTGCAGTATCCCATAAGTTTTGGTATGTTGTCTCACTATTGTCATTCTCTTGAATGAAATTGTTGATTGTTTCTATGATTTCTTCTTTAACCCAACCCTTCTTTAGAATTAGATTATTTAGTTTCCAATTGATTTTTGGTTTCTCTTTCCATGGCCTTTTATTACATGTAATTTTTTAATGCATTATGATCTGAAAAGGATGCATTGATTATCTCTACCTTTCTGCACTGGATTGTGAGATTTTTATGTCCTAGTACATGGTCAATTTTTGTAAATGTTCCATGTACCGTTGAGAAAAGGGTATATTCCTTTCTATTCCCATTTAATTTTCTCCAAAGATCTATCATATCTACCTTATCCAGAGTTTTATTTACCTCCTTAACCTCTTTCTTGTTTATTTTGAGGTTGGATTTATCGAGTTCAGAGAGGGGGAGGTTGAGGTCCCCCACTAGTATAGTTTTGTTATCAATTTCTTCCTTCAACTCCCCCAACCTCTTCTCTAAGAATCTGGATGCTATACCACTTGGAGCATACATGTTTAGTAAAGATATTGCTTCATTGTCTATGGTGGCTTTTAGCAGGATATAGTTTCCATCCTTATCCCTTTTGATTAGATCTATTTCTGCTTTTGCTTTGTCTGAGATTAGGATTGCTACTCCTGCCTTTCTTACCTGAGCTGAAGCACAATATATTCTGCTCCATCCTTTGACTTTTATCCTATGTGTATCCCCCCGTTGCAAATGTGTTTCTTGTAAGCAGCATATTGTTGGATTATGGCTTTTAATCCATTCTGCTATCCGTCTCTGTTTTATGGGAGAGTTCATTCCATTCACATTCACAGTTATGATTACAATCTGTGTATTTCCCTCCAACCTCTTTCCCACCATTCGTGCTTTTAGCTCTCCCGTCTCCCTTCCCCTCCTCAATAGTATTTACTTTTCTCCCCCTCCTCCTGCAGCCTTCCCCTCCTTCTTTTAGCCCCCCTCCCTTTTACTCCCCTTTACTCTTATTGCTTCTTTCCTCCCTTTTAGCCACCCTCCCCTTTCTTCCCCCTTCCCCTCCTACTACCTATAGAGCTAGTTAGGATTATCTACTTAAGATTATTGTTCCCTCCTTTGAACAAATCAGATGAGAGTACCTCTCAAACAATGCTCATCTCCCTCCCCTCCTTCCCTCTACTATAGTTTTGTACTTCTTCCTGTGATATAATTTGCCATTTTCTGCTTCCTCCTTTTCACACCTCCTATTACAATCCCTTCTCATACTTAAATCATATTTTTGACATGACATCATTTACTTTATGCCCATTCCCTCTACATATATCCCTTTTATCATAATAGCTGCACAGTTCTCAAGATTACCAGGTTTCATCTTCCCTTATAGGGAGGTAAACAGTTTGCCCTAATTGAGTAGCAAGTTTTTGTTTTTGTTTTTCCCCTCTGTTTACCTTTTTATGATTCTCTGGAGACCTGCATTTGAAGATCAAATTGTCTATTGAGTTCTGGTGTTTTGGTCAGGAAGCTCTGGAAATCCCTTATTTCGTTGAATGACTTTCTCCTTGCCTGAAATGTTATGCTGAACTTTGCTGGGTAGTTGATCCTTGGTTGAAGTCCCAACTCATTTGCCTTACGGAATATTGGGTTCCAATTCTTTCGATCTTTTAATGTAGAAGCTGCAAGGTCCTGTGTGATCCTGACTATGTGCCCTTGATATTTGAATTGTTTCTTTCTGGCTGCTTGTAGTATTTTCTCCTTCACTTGATAGCTCTGGAATTTGGCAACGATATTTCTTGGGGTTTTGAGTTTGGGATCCCTTTCGGGAGGGGAACGGTGGATTCTTTTGATGACTATTTTGCCCTCTGAGTCTAGTACTTCTGGGCAGTTTTCCTTGATGATTTCCTGGAAGATATTGTCCAGACTCTTTTCTTCATCATGGGTTTCTGGCAGGCCAATAATTCTTAAATTCTCTCTCTTGGATCTATTTTCCAGGTCAGTTGTTTTTCCAATTAAATATTTTACATTTTCTTCTATCTTTTCATTCTTTAGATTTTGTTTGACTGATTCTTGTTGCCTCATTGAGTCATTAGTTTCTACTTGCCCAATTCTAATCTTCATCGTATTGTTTTCTTCAGTTAGCTTTTGCATCTCCTTTTCCATCTGACCAATTTTTCCCTTTAAGGAGCTATTTTCTCCATTTAATTTTTGTACTTCTTTTTCCATTCGACCAATTTTCCCAGTTAGGTTTTGGGTTTCCTTTTCCGTTTGATTAACTCTTCCTTTTAGGGAATTATTCTCTCCAGTTAATTTTTGAACTTCCTTTTCCATTTGTTCAATTTTCCTTTTCAGAGTGATGTTCTTATCAGTGAATTCTTTTTTTATAATTTTAAGATCATTTGCCAGTTTTTCTTTTATATCCTCCTTCAGATGTTCCAGGTAATCTAGTTGTGCTTGCGAGAAATTCATAGCCCCATCTGAGGTTTCAGATGGAAGTACAGTCTCAGCTCTGACCTCTTTGGTGTTTGTGTTTTCGTCCTTATCCCCATAGAAAGATTCTATGGTTTTTTCACTTCTCGTCTGCTTTTTCCGATTCATGATGTTGACTGAGTGTTTTAGCTTCTGGTTCTTTCAGTCAGAAGGTACAGATCTTTAAATTGAGCTGATGTGTCTAGGCTAAAAGCAGGCTTTTGTTTTTTGTTTCCCCGATCAACCCTGGGGTTAGCTTGTTAGGTGTGTGGGAGGGGTGGTCTGGTCTCAGGAGATCTCCTCAGCTGACCTGAGGCAAAGGCAAGATCAGGGGATGGTGATCCCAGCTTCCCTATTGTCTTCCCTTTTCCCCTGGAGGGCTGGGGCACGCCTAGAAGCTAATGCATGTTTCCGCCCCTCCTGGGGCTCGTCTCCCGGCGCTGAGGCTTGCCTGGGTCTCAGTGCGGATTTTCTCTGCCCTGGGTCTTCTGTCCTTCCAGATCGCCTCCACCACAATAGGAAGAATCCCCCTTTGCTATTTTTCTAGCCTCTGGTGTTATGAGACTATTTGCCCCCTTCTGCTGTTCCCGCTGATCCAGGATTTATCTGGGGAAGAATTTTATGGTTCTTTCATGGTCATCAGGGGGGAGGAGAGAGCATTTACTGATCACTCTGCCATCCTAGCTCCCGGAAGTTCCAATAGGTGACTTACCGAAGTTTAGTCTTCAGGCTGAAGGTTTCAAGGGCTGCTGCGCTGATATCTGGTGCTCAGCGGCTCTCACCGGCTCGGTTTGGCTTGTCTCCTGCTCCGCTGATTTCGCCCGCCACTCTCGGGTTTCTCAGGTCCCTTCCACCCTGCTGCGCTGACCACGCTGAGCTGTGCGCTGGGGGCTTACCCCCACGGAACAGATCCTTCCCATGGACCTTCCAGTCCAACCTGGGCTCCGAATCTGTTAACATCTGTCACCCACTGGATTCTACACCTCCAAAGTCTGGTCAGATTCTCCTTTCAGAGATATCCAGAGGAGTTTGTCCAGGAGCTTAGGTGAGTCGTTGCTTTCACTCCGCCGTCTTGGCTCTGCCTCAGTTACCACTTTTTCAAAACCTCCACTGTTTAAATTTTCACTGAATTTCCTATGCATTTGGGAAATTAGTCACTTAGAGAAGATTATCATAAGTTTTTTTAGTGCAGTTTCTTGGATCTGTTAACTACCCCTTTTAACTAGGTGTCTTTTTGCTTTTGCTTTGTCTGAGAACATGATTTTTACACTTGGTGTTTTTTACTTCAGCTGATGAATAATAGATTCTAACCATAGTAAATGTTAATAATAACAGATAATAGCACTTTATTTCAAATCAGTGTGTCTTTCTGTTCCAAGTGAGTCTCTTGTAAACAACTTATTGTTGGAGTCTGCCATCTAATCCATTTTGCCATCCACTTCTTTTACAGGGGTGAACTGATTCCATTCACATTCACATCTAAGATGCCTACGTATTTCCCTCCATCCTATTTTCTTCTGTTTAACCTTCTCTCTTTTTATTATATCCCTCCTCAAATGTATGTTTTGCTTCCTGTGATGGCAATAAAAATAGAATCTTTTAGTGGTTTTGATTTAGTATATTACGTGCCTCTGCTGAATCTTATCTTCATTCTTCAAAAACCTTTACAAGGATTAAAGTACAGAAACAAGAATTTCTTTAACTAGAAACAGTATATATATTTGAATTGTCGATTATTTCAATGTGATTAAGGATCTTTCCTACACATTTCTGGCCTGGCCATAGTGGGAAGCTTGATTAGGGGAGTTGTTTATAGGAGGGTCCCAGGTAAATTTCTATGGAGGCACTGGATCAAAGTGATGATCTGGATCACTGTAATATCCTCTCGCACTAAAAAAGGAATAAGAACTCTGAGATGAGGTTTTACTTTGAGGCTTAGTTTTTGCAAGAAAGTTTGAGTGCCACATGAGAATGCTGGGAGGATGCTAAGGAGACCCCCCCCCCTCCCCAGGCTTGAGAACCCTGATGTTGTGCTTCCCACTCTGCTATTTATGGCCATACAGCTGTTCGTGTCTGTTGTTTATGGTCAGGCAGACGAAGCTATGTCTGTTGATCTTTTCAATTTTCTGTATTTTCTTTGAAATTCAGGCTACTGGCTGCCCTGAACTATTTGAATGTTATATGTGCTTGATTAAAGGAATTATACATGTGTTTGATTAAAGTGATTGCTAACTCTTCAAAAGTTTCCCTTCCTTTTATGAATACAGTACTAAGAATCTGTGATAGCAGCCCCTCCCCATGTATGTTGAGTGCTTATTGGTTCACTTCCCGCTGTCTGATCTCTCTTTTTAAAAAGCCTCCCTACCCATGCCCTGCCAATCTCAACCCTATTTTTTTTCTGATTTCCCCACTAGGTAAGATAGATTTCTAAACCCACGTGTGTGTACACATATTCTTCTCTCTTTGATACAATCCAGGAGAGGAAGCTTCAAGCATTCCCATCCCCTTTCCCCCAAAATTTCCCCTCTAATATAAAGTTCTTCCTTCCACGCCATATCTCTTGAATGTCAAGAAACAATTCCCATTATACCTCTCCATTCCCCGACTCCTAGTGCATTCTTCTTTCTCTCCTCTTCACTTTGTTTAGAAATCACCCTAACATAATTGACACTTCTCCATGCCCCCTTCTAACTTCCTCTTTTTGTGCTTTTTCATGCTACTTCAGAGCTACATCAGGGGATCTGCAAGGTTTCAGTGCTTCCAAAGTGGTATCATCTGCAGAGGTCAGTGCTCTCCTGGTCTGGACTCTGATCCAGCTGTATGATGTCCTGTAGTCACATGTCCTCCTCTCCCTTGGAAGTATGACCAGGGTTCCTGCTCCTTTTGGCTGAGCAGAACCACTCCTGTTTTCCCTGGAACTGTGACCCAGATCTGTGTATTATAGGCAATAGAGTTGCCTGTCATTACCAGCTTCACCCAGATCAGCAGAGGGTCTCTTGCAATGTTTTTCTCTGTTCTGTTTTGCAGCTCTTAATCTCACTGGGCTGAGATCTCCAGAGCTGCTCCTGCTGCCACCATCATCATAGCCTTCAAAGCTCATTGCTGGTGCTGCTGCCCCACTCTGTCATTAAGTCTTCTTGTGATGGAAAAAAAAAATCATTCACTTTGGGTTAGCTCTGTCACTACAGATTTTTACTTCAGTAGCTATTTGCAAGTTGTGGGAGACCTCAGGTGGGTTTGGTGTCTATACTCCACCATCTTGATTCTGCTTCCTTTTTTATTTTTAAATTTTTGCCTTCGCAATTAACTCAAAGAACTAGAAAACAATTCTGTGCTGAGGAAAGACTTTACACTCATTGACTGGTGGCAGAAATAGCATTCTAATTGTACGTAAATACATCCAGAGTTGAACAAATCTTTATGAAAGCAGAAACATTGTGCATCATATATACATATATATGCATATTTATTTATACACATATACACATATATACAAATGTATATATATATTCGTACACACAGGTGTATATGCATGCATGTACACACATGGAAATATATATCCATATGTAATTATACACACAGATATATATGTGCTTGTTGATATGTGCAATATATATATATATACATACACAACTATATATTAATGCATTTTGCTTCATCATATCAATGCATAGTCGTTTTAAATATCTAATTGCTTAGGCCCATACTTTTGAGATTAACTAGAAGGATTATTCAAACGAGATATAATTCAAAAAGTGTACATTCTTTGCTTTTTGCTTTTATTTTTGTTTTTTAAGTAATGCTATACCAAATGTGTCTGGACCTTTCACGACAAGAAAATTGTAATAAAATTGTTGGCCAAAGTGGAAGGTCACTCGTGAAGATGATCAGCTGTGCTCTTCTCACTAGCACTAGTCATGAGAGCTCCTTTATTGCTTTGTTCTTTTGATGATGTAATATTGTTTTATTTTTAATATTTTTCTATGATGTGATTGGTAACTGACAGTGGGTCACCTTCAAGAAATAGAAAGACTTCAAGTATGTGGCCATGGAAGCATTTAAAATCATAAAAAGTCTGACAATTCTTAGATTCCACAAGTTGTAATGATTTGTTGGTCCAGTCAATCAGTGGACGAAGGTTACATATAGCCAATCCCTTACACTGATAGTTATTGTTACTTATTCCTTCTGGTATTGATCGTGAAATCACATTATTAATTAATCAGTGACAGAAGGTTTCGAAAATTAATTTGGCTGAATCTTAAACCTGTTAGTTCTATAAGTTTATAATCCAAGTTTTCCTTCATTGTTGAGTGATTTAAAATCATTTCTGTAGTGAGGTCTAACATGATTCCACAGAGAGTAAGGAATATGAGAGAGAGGACACATGACCTCTATCCTGAAGCAGCTCATATTTTCATTGCTATAAATGACAGTTTCTTTCAGTAATCCACCAAAATCTACCCCATACCTATCCATAGTGCACCTGAACAGTAGTACACAGAGAGCATTTAGAAGTGGGCACCAAATCCTCATTGAAAGGTAATGGGGAGAGATGTGGCCAGAACTGTCCTTTGGGGACTGAGTCAGTGACAGCTGCAGCACTATCCAGACGTCTCAAAACACAAAGACCAAAGACAATTTAGAAGTTCAGTGGGAAAGGTCTGTAGGACGTGGATGAGAACAGAGCATGGTCTGGCTCTAAGCCAAGGGAAGCAGCACTGGAGGTGGCAGCAGTGATGACTGTTTCTAGACTTCTTGGACCACAGAGAGTAGGATGATCAGAGAGGAATTGTGGAGATCTCTTTCCTGGTGCTACAGCAGAATTCTATTGCCTAGTCTTTGATCTGGGTCACAGTTCATGGTGGTGGTCCTGGAATGAGAAGATGATCTGGTGTGGCAGAGCTTGTGGCAGCAGTGGAGAGGGTATCGTACTCACAATTCCAAAGCAGAAAAGTGTGCTTATGATCACTCCCAGACCATATCACATGCGAGAAGAAGAGTAAACTCCTCTCTTTTGATCATGCAGCCTTGGAAAACCTGAAAATTGACAGATCCCTTCAAGTATTTCTGAAAACAGATGCAGAAAACCCATTAACCCTCTGAAAGATTGTCTTCTTACCTGGAAGCAGAGTCTTAACTTTAGAAAGAGATAACAAGACAAGGAATTGCCTGGAAAAATGAGTAATCAGTAGGGGAACACATCAGAATATAGAACATTCCTTTGGCGACAAAGGAGATCAAAATATTCAACCAAAAGACAACCAAGTCATACCTCCTCCATCTAAATCCTCCTAGAAAACTGGGAATTGGTCACAGGCCATGGAAGACCTAAAGTAACACGAGGACATGAATAATTTGGAAGAGAAATAAGAGTACTAAATGTACTAAAATCATGAAAAGCGCCTCAATAGCTTGCTAAAGGAGAACCAAAAACTTCTGAAGAAAATACCTTAAAATTATAGATTGATGCAATCAGTAAGAGAAGTCCAAACAGTCAAAGAGGAGAAGAATATATTAAAAATCAGAATTTGCCAAATGCAAAAGGAGGTACAAATGTTAACTGAAGAAAATAATTCCTTAAAATTAGAATGAAGCAGATGGAAGTTAAAGAATTTATGTGAAATCATGAAATTTTCAAATATATATAAAGGAAAGAAAAATCAAAGACAGTCTGTAATATCTGATTGGAAAAACAACTGACATGGAAAACAGTTCCAGGAGAGATAATTTTAAAATTACTAGATTATGTTTAAGCCGTAATTTCATAAAGATCTTACATATCATCTTTCAGGAAATTGAAGGAAAACTGCACTGATGTTACAGAACCACAGGGAAAAATAGAAATTGAAAGCATCCACCAATGACCTTCTCTGATAATCAAAGGAAAACTATTAGTAATGTTGTAGCCAAATTCTGCAGGTCCCAGGTAAAGGATAAAATATTGCAAGCAACTAGAAAGAAAGAATTCAATTGCTGTGGAAAACAATTGAGATAACACAAGATGTAGCTGGTTCTATCTTAAGGGATCAAAGGACTTGGAATATGATAGTCCATTGGTCATCGAAGACAGGATTAAAATCATGATTCACCTACCCAGGAAAACACTGTATAATTCTTCAGGGGAAAAAATGAGCATTCCATGAAATAGAGGACTTGCCAGGATAATTAATGAAAAGACCACAGTTGAACAGAAAATTTGACTTTCAAATAAAAGAATCAACAGAAGCAGGAAAAGGTAAACAGAAAAGAGAAATCATAAAAGAATTCTTATATTAGGACAGTTTACATTTCTACATTCAAAGAAGGTATTTATATATCATGAGAACTTTCTCAGTAATAGATTATTTGGACAGTGAGTTGACTATGAAGCCATAATATCTAACAAATAAAATTCACGGATGCGAAAGGAATGTAGTGGAAGAAGGAGAAAGTGAGAGACAGAATAGGGTAACTTATCTCATATAACATAGGCAGGAAGAAGCTGTAAGGGGAAGAGGGGGAAGAGAGAATGAATGAGTGAACCTTACTCTCATCAGATTTGAATTAAAGAGGGTATAACATATACACTTAACAGGGTACGAAAATTTATCTTACCCTACAGGAAAGGAGGAGGACAGGGATTTAGAGGTGGGAGATGATAGGCAGGTCAGATAGGACAATGAGTGATTTAGAAGGAAACTCTTTTGAGAAGGGACACTTTCAAAGGTGAGAATAGACTCAATAGAGGGCAGGCTAGGATGGAGGGGAATATAGTTACTCTTTCACAACATGACTCTTACGGAAGTATTTTGCACGACTACAGACCTATAACCTATATCAGGGAGGGAGGAAGGGAGAGATGTGAAACTCAAAGTTTGGAAAACAAATATTTAATATCATTTTTGCATGGAACTGAGAAATAGGATAGATAGATATGCAGTAGGGTATAGAATTCTATCTTGCCCTACACGAATGTACCAGGGAAAGGGATAAGGGAAGGCTGTGGAGGATGATAGAAGGGAAGGCAGACTTGGGGAAGGGATAATGAGAATGAACTTTGTTGTGGGGGAGGGGGGAAATTTGGAAAAAATCTTGTGGAAGTGAACGTCAAAATTAAATATAAATTAATAAGAATCAAAAAACAGATAGCTTCAAACGTGACATAGGGATTCAAAAGTATTTGAGATATCCACCTCAAATTGAAGTCTCCAACCATGTGTGTACATACAGGCAATCTCTAATTTATATTATGGTTTCCTCCTCATGACATGCCTGCCTTTATTTCAATGGGTGAGATAAAAACTTCTCAATTCTCCACACTGCACAAATTTGAAGAGATTTTTCTTACGATGGGTGATCTACAGCTTTTCAAACTTGAAGAACTAGGCTACTTAATTAAAGGGATTTTATGCATTGATTCTGTTGGATTCAGTTTCCCGAGAATATGATAATGATTGCCTATATAATGAATATTTTGTATGAAAATATTTTTAATAACTCACCAGAAAGGAAGGAGGTCTCTTCCATACTCTCAGATTCCATTCAGGGTGATGGGCTTCCTGCGAATAAAAAAGTATTGAAATGTAACTCCTAGTTTTAAAATCAGAAATATGAAATCATCTTAATTGGGAAAAGGATTTGTTCCAGAATTACGTTTTCTGACCTTGGGAAGGTCCACTGATTGTGTGAGAATCATGTCATATGAAGTCAAAACTAATTTTCACTCCCTAAAGCCATATCATATGTTGAACCTCCTCTGTAATTTTATTTGCCCATTTTCGTGTAAATTTTGACAAAACAAATAGGGAATTTTAAAATTCCAAAGAAATTGACAATGCAAAGAGAGCTCAAGAAGTACTGAGGGCATTCATTTGGATACCTCACTGTAATCATGAATAGACTGAAGTCATTAAGAAAGCTAGTGATTCAGTGATTCAGCTAGAGTTACCCACGGAGTACTAAGAGCGCCCTCTGAGACTCAAAAAACTGGGGGTATTTCTGCATTGACTATATACTTACTGCTTAAACACTGAATGACTCATTAAATGTCCCTATGCTCTATACATCTGTCCGTATAATTGTGACTGTACTCCTAGGAATTTGTAATTACCCTCGTGAAGTACTGTCCTGAATAGAATGATGACAGGTGTAAATAGAGCTCCCTAGAAAGCTGATCTGCAACGTAGCAGTATTCACTCTCTGGGCCATTATTCACTCCCTCCTACCTGGCCTCTAAATGAGGATATCATTTGTTTTACTGCCGATTCCTTTCCTGGATTTGTTCCCATGCACTTTGGCTCGTCTCCCTCTATTCTGCTTAATTTTAGCTACTTTCGAGAATATCTAGCTGTATATATGCTCCAAGTAAGTTCATTATACGATTTTGAAGAAACTTTCAGATTCTGTTCCTTAATCCCTATTTGTAGGTAAGGAAGTTGATGCCCTACCTTGCTGAGGAGTGAATTAGACTACAGAAAGTGAAATGTGTTGGCTCAATAATGTTAATGAATGAGTAGAAATGTAATTAAACCGAAGGAATGAAACTTGAAACCTTTTAATGTTCACGTTGCTCAGTTTCATTGATTAATTTCCTAGAAAAAAGATTACAGTGGTTACAAACATCATGAAACTACAATAGATTATGAGCATGGATTGAGGAATATCACTCTCTCTGATAATTTTTTGAATATATAAAAAAGAGTACCATATGCTCAAAGCATCTTCAGTAAATCACAAGCACATGCAATGTTGGGCATTTTGATGGGCTCCTTCAAGTTCAATTGAATCATCTCTAAAGTGGGGTGGAGTAGACTATGTCATATGTGTCTCTGGTTGATTCTAGCTCTAATTATCTGATCAAAAATGTCTATGGCTCGCACCATCTGTTTTTCCCTTTGTCTTCTGCTCTCTCACAAAAATTTCATGAAGAAATTACAGGAAAATGATGCAACAGAAAAATAAATTGTGCCTATCCTTTGTATGTATATCTAGGTTCAAATCCTATGTCTTCTCCTTACTACCTGTGGGAAGTAAAAATGTCCTGTTGTCCACATTCCCATGCGATAAGGGTTGTTACCAACATGGACAAGTTAGAGGTCAGAAACTAATGCGCTGCCCCAAGGAAGTATGTGAGGAAGGCCTTATCAGAGACAAGAACATGGTGCCACATGGCCAGGGGATGGTGTGAAGGGAGATCCAAACTTCAGAAAAAGTATAAGAAGCCCCATCTTCCTACACGTGTTGTAGTCTTCCTGTAAACTTACTAGCGAGGTTATTCATTGATTCAGGGGTGGGGGTAATGTATGTAAAGATTAATAAACGCCTTCCTGATTTCACAACAGATATTGTTCTTTATGTAAAGTGAACATGTTTCGCACTGTTGGGTGCTTTTTAAACAAGCTCACTTCTAACATACCTGTGTAAAATTTCATGTGATGTTTTATCCTTGGGCTTTTTTTCTCTCATCTGTAAAATGAAGCCACTGTACTTAATGGATTCTAAGTTTCCTTCGAACATTTTTAATGATTGCTGACATGAATACTTATTAAGGGATCTTTACACAACGAGAGTAGTAATTGAAAGAGCACAAATAATGATACCTTAAAATGGAGGCTTCATCATGCAATATTAAACAAGAGATAAAGCAAGCAACAAATCATAGACAATATTTAAAATGATAAGACAAACAATGATGGTCATAAGATATCATATCAAAATTTCTGGGCTGCAGTCTTTAGATATCGATATTGAAGAACGATATCCCAAAATCACGAGAAAAAAGACTAATCAGGAGTCCAATGCTTGGAAGACAGGATACAAACAAATAGATTCCTATAACACTCCTCACAAAAGTTTAAGAGAAATAGAGAAACTGGAAGATAAAAGGCATTTAGAGTTAATAAGTCAATCTGAAGTTGCTTTTTGAATTTGTTGTAAAGGTATCTGATAGCAATAACGGCCTGTTCACCCCTTTCCCTGATGCCTAGACAAGTAGGTAAAATTTCATTCCTCCCTCAGAAGTTTGCTGTGGCACTAAGGTGATTGAGTGGGAGTGAGTCTCAAGATATCCAGTGTCTCTCATTGTCTTAAGCCTCACTGATTATGTTCCTTCCATTTTAAGGTGACCCAAGCCACCTGTTTCCATTTGCCCACTTAGACAAGTCCATAAGAATTAATACTGCCAAAAAAGAAAAAAGAAAAAAAAGAAAAAAGAAAAAAAAAAGAAAAAAAAAAGAACCTTGACAAATAAGGCCACTAACTTCTTCATGCCTTCTTGGCTTATGCCTGGATTTCTGAGGCTATTTTTAAACTGAGTGACACTGGAAAAAAAAAGAATTAATACTGCCATGAAAATTAAAAATACACCCACAAATATTCTTCCCCAATATTTGGTGAGCGTAATCCCACAACCTCAGCTTATGGGGAGTGCATGAGAACTAGATATACAACTTTTCTCACTTCCTATGTAGCCTACTTCCAGGAAATTTCACTTCCAGAGCTGCCCTGGGCTGGTTATTTGCTTCTTGGACTTTCCTGATGAGGTAGATCCCATATTCACCCTGAAATCCTAAGTCCATTAACTCATAAAAAGAGCACTTTTCTCACTGAGGACACTCCAGCCACTTTTACTAGAAACAAAAACGATTACCCTAGAGAGACCAAAAGCTGCAACCACAGAATTGCACATTGTTATCCAGGAAAGAATGTTCCAAATGATTATTGATGAGAGAAATGCAGAAAAGAGCACAATTTTTTACCTCCTAATATGACAAAGATGTGTCATAGATGTTCAAATAAGGACATGGTGGTTTTTTAAGGGCTTGTGGGAAGGTAGGCACATTTGAACTCAGTGGCTGAAAGTGTATGTTGGTGCAGTCATTTTAGATTAACAATTTAATTTGGCAAATAAATTGCCTCAAAGGTCCACATTCTTTGAGTGAGAAATACTATGACTGGGTTTACATTCCCTAAACAAGCCATCAATTAGAAGTCCCAAAATACATAAAAAGAAATATTCTTTTTGTTACCTAATACTTGTGAACAAGTTGAAGCTCATTTATTCGTGAATGACTCAAAAAATTGTGCTATAGAAATCTCAGGGAATATTACAATGTTGTAAGAAATTATTAATATGAGGAATACAAAAATTAGGAAAAGTTCAGTGTGAACTGTTGCCAGGCAAATTAACCAGAGGAAAAAAAGGATATATACAAATAGCAGAATTAAATAGTGCAAACTAATAGGATAAAAGCAGAAGCATAAGTACCATACTGAAAAAGAAGAGGATCAGTTTTGGAAAACGAGAGCTATAATTTGACAAAGTTATAAGGGATTCAAAAATTAAGAAAGAATAGGAAATTTCCCGTATTTTTGTTACATGTAATTTATCATTAAAAGACAGAACGTTCTATTGATATGTGCATATAATATTAGATGATGATCATATTTGTACATTCTCACACAATATTCCGTATATATATATATATATATATATGTATATATATATATTGAAGTATGAATTTCATAATACAAAAGTCCTCTTATATTTGAGAAAATATTCTAGGTTTTGTAATCATATAGGTAATGATATTTTAGTTGAGGAGCATATTTTTGTATTTGGAATATAAACCTGAAAATGTGTTTTTGGGAACAAATTAGTAAAAACAAAAGGTCACATTAAAATCAGTAGATAGATAGATAGATAGATAGACAGATAGATAGATGATAGATAGATAGATAGAGAGATAGATAGATAAATAGATAGATAGATAGATAGATAGATGAGAAAAAACGATACAGATTTCAAAGAGAACAGAGATGAGATGATTTAATGTAATTTTAGGAGAGGATTTTTAACATCGTTCTGATAAGCAGTAACATGAGAGATTGCAAAAAGAAGGACAGTACAACATGTATTTCATGTTTAATATTCAGGCGGTTTGCTTATTTGGCACTCTTTAGGTTATGATGTCCATACTTCTTATTAGAAGCCTTTGGAATCAATGCTTCTGTTTTATTATTACTGTTCTATGCTTAGTAACTTGCATGGAATTTGACACACATATAAACAAAATTAAAAGAAATGTTTTACTTAGCTGACTGAATATCTCAAGACGAATTATGGTCTTCTTTCTACGTCAGAAGAAAATGGCGAAAACTCTGAACTTCAAAATTAAACCAAAGGCAAGTAATAAAACTAATAATTTAGAATTCCATAATGCCAGAGAAGAGGATATCCAGGCCAAAGCAAGAAGAAAGCCTAAACTAAAAATGTTTTTCAAAAATGGAAAAAGATTGGTGAAGTTGAAATAACACTTACTATGAAAGAAAAAAATAGTAAAATGAGCACAAAGGGGAAAAAAAGAATATAGATTGCCTGTTTTAACATGGAAAATCGAAATGGTATTTGCAAAAATAGCTAAGATAAAACTCTAAGAAATAAAACAAATATCCTTACATGTTTTACTCAATGGCATGGCCTCACCACTGGAAATGGATTGAAATGAATAGAAAGAGAAAGATCAATCAACATCAAAATTTCAAGTGAAAAAGAAATTAAAAAGATAAATCAATTTAACGTTAGAAATTACTTTCCAAAATGGACAAAACAAACATGAAGCAAGCAGTGGAGATCCTAAGTAATCCACAGTCAGATGATGACACTGAATTCATTCCGAAGGAATGGCAAATGAGAGTGTTCAAAAAGACTGCAGATTTATTGTGCTACATTTTCGACATTGGTATGACTTTTGCCTCTAAATTTGACTCGGAGTTAAAAATTTTACATGCTTTTCCTTCAATATTAAAATCATTGGGATTGTCATCTCTCCAATTTCTCTGCCTGGCACTTTGAATAATGTGTGGACTAGGAGAGAGGAACCAGGACCCTAGAGGTTATATGTGTCCTCCTAGGACTTTGTGTACAGCATTTAGCCGGAGTCTGTGTGCAGAATAAATACTTTGATTAAGAGGATTTGTTCTGTGAAGGTTGGATGTACTCAGAAGGCCTTACTTGAGGATCTAGAGGGCCACATATGACCTCGAGACCAAAAGATTGCCACCCCAGGCTAGACCCCATTAATTAGTAGGAAGTGTCCCAGGACTGACTTATCTCCACCAGAATGCTCAGCTTTTTCTTTTCTTGGGAATAGAGCATGGGTTTTTGAGCAACTCAAAATTTGCGGAATAGTGAATGGGGATTTGGGGAATGAACCATACTAGTTATGGAGAAAGTGTCCAGGAACTGGCTCTCTGCATGATTTCTTTGTCTACATGTGGGAGACAGCAAGGATCTGCGACCAATTCGCTCTTGCGGGAATAAACTTCAATAACAGTAACAAAAAGCAAAACCAAGCCCCTACACCACCAAACTCTTTCAATTATATTGATGTTACAAAACTTTCTAAAAAGAAGACAGGGATAGAAAGGATACCCTTTGAACTCGAGGAAGGTGACTTTGATTCCAGATATCAGGAGCAGAAGGGAGAATTGGGGGAAAGGCTCCTATCTAAACCATTTCTAGAAGAAGATTTGAAAAAATATTTCTTTCCCAAGACAAGACAGAAACTAGCCACCACAGGGGCAATCCCAGCGCTCTCCAGTGGAAGTACTGGGCCCACTTCTCTAACCATGGAGTCCAAGAGAAACACTGACTTTGTTATGTAAGCAACATATGTCATTGGCAGTTGGGAATGTTGCTCAATGAAGAAATTATAATTTGAAGTGACCCTCCTTTGAGTTGTCCATCTTTAAGGTGGAAGCCATTGCCTCACCATTTCTTTCCTTTTTCATGTGATTCTTATTTCAAAGTTTATGTTTTCAGTCAATAATTTGGAGTTTCTTGCAATGAAAGCCATTCCACACTTGGAATAAAACGAAAAGAGTCCCTATATTCAGAATGTGGCCAATGTACAGTCAGATTTCCAAGGGAAAATGGATTTCAAAATCTTCTCAGATGCTTTCTGAGGAAATGAAACTTTCCATTAAATAATGGTATCATAGTAACTCTTGAGATGATTGGTAACAAGAAACGTGGATACCTGAGGTTAAATCATAACTATTTACTAGTGTTTTCTTATACATGCCCCTTAGGACATCTTTTGGCATATGAAGTATGACCCCAGAAGAATATTCGGAAGAAGAACAATGGAGAACAAAAAGAACAGGGTGGCCAAATTAAAAAACTTCTTGAAAATAAATGACCTAAAGAGGTTACTTATTTTATTAAGATGTTTGGAAAAGGAAGTGAAACAATACAGAACCATGAAATCATCAAGAATTTCTTTCCATGTGCTGGGAAATCCACAGAGTAAAAGAGAATATTAGGAGTTGTCACATGATCCTAGACATTATAAGAGAAATAGAAGGATTTCTCTTACCGAGTGTCACAGAGTTAGATGCCCACAAAATAAAAAATTGCAAAGAAATACTTCAAAAGGGAAAGAGAAATAGAAAACAGAATGTGAATGGAAAAAGACACAACAGAAAGCGATGTGTTGTCTTAGAAATATCTTTCCCCAAACTCAAAAGTTAGCATTAAGGAGAAAGTGAAGCTGGATTTCATCCAGGTTCACATGATGTTAGTGACGTCATTCTAATGACAAATGAGAATGTTCAAGAAGTCTGAGTGTGCCACTGGTATTGTATGTTCAGTATTGATGTGCCTCAAAGAAGGCGGTTTGGCTTGAAGGATATTTTTGCCTGTATTTCTGTTTTTAAGCCCTTTGGCACTGCCATTTCTCCTATTCTTATGCCCAAAGCTTAGCACAATGTTGACATTATGGTTGAGGAACATGTGGCCTGGAGCCACATTTGTTCTAAGGGAGTCATGTGTGTGGCCTTTTGATGTAGTCCAAGTTCTAACCAAATTACTCCTGAATGCTGGGGGTTTGTTCTATGAAATTTGGCATCAGAAGGTGAGATGCAAGGAACTAGAAACCCAAACGTGGCCTTGATTCCAGCAGTTCTCAAGTCTTGGAATGTCTCCCCCAGAATGGTCAACATTTCACTTTCTCTGTGAGATACAATAGATGTGCAAGCAGCTACAAATTATAGGAATAAACGTCTTGGAATTAGGAATACAAAATGAATCCAAGCCTACACAAAGCAAACCTGTTCATACACAATGGTTTGCTGAAAATGTGAAAGACATTGTGCAGCCCGGTTTATCTGGCATAATCCCCAAAATGAAGAAAGAACACATCCCTTTGGAAAGTGGTGTTCTGAGGGAAAGATAACCTCATTTGGGAAAGGTGGGAAGCAGTGATGTACATTGTGTGCCCTAGGGCGAATACCTGATCTTTCCTAAGCCGCTGGATACTATTGGATAAAAGATGAGAGAGTTGGTCTAGAATTCTCTGAGAACCGTTCTAGTTCTGAATGTATACTATCTCAGAGGAAATCAACTGGTTGGCCTCAAAGTAACTGCACGGTGTGGTGTTCATGGACAATCAGATGGTGGAGACTTTTGCATCTCCAAACAAGTTTGCAAACTTTGTCAGTTTCATTTGAGAAATCTTGTTATTTTGTCTGAAAACAGATTGAGTAGAATGGATGTTTTTTGCATTCCAGGAAGTGGACTCGGACTCCCTTGATGGGAGAAGTAGGTAGATTTTGGTGACTGGTAGACCAATCAGCAGGCTATTTTCACAGTCCAGAGTGGAGGGATGAAGGCATTTACGTGGGATGTTGCAATTATATGGGAAGACACAATCAGAAGAATAGCTTTGAGTTTTGATTGCTAAAAGTTATCAGCATTTGATGGGCCCTGAAGCATATATAGTTGTTTGAAATAAAGAGATGTAGAGGACCACTTCTGGGTTGCTAGCTTGGTTGCCTGGGATGAGGTGGTTCTCTCAGTTATGAATGGGAGTCAGGATGAAGGTTGGATAAGTTGGGGGAAGAATGCTGAGTTCTTTTCTAGAAATATTGAGCAGAATAAGTCTGTGATCTTAGAAGAAAATGAGTGAAATCAGCATCTACCTCCAATTCCTGAAAGTTTTTTAAAGGAGTGTTTAAAAAAAGTGTCACTTTCCCTGCACAAGACAGGAGCTAATCACTAAAGGTCCTGTCCAAAAGTTCTCCAGTGGAAGAACTAGGTCGCTTCTTTAACCATGGAGACCAAAGAAAACCTTCACTTTGTGATGTATGCAGCCTATGTTCATTGGCGTTTGTGAGTTTTGCTTAAAGATAAGAATATAATATGAGGTGAGCTCCTGCTGCGTTGTCCATTGCTAATGTGGTGACCATTTTCTCACGATTTCTTTTATATCCTTAGGAGTTTCATTTCAAAACTAATGTTTTTTTTTCCCAATTGTTTTCAGTTTCTTATAATGAAAGGCATTGTACACATTAACGAAATGAGAAGTGTCCCAGTGTACAGAATTGTGCCAATATACAGGCTAATTTCCAAGTGAACCTGGATTTCAAAATCCTCTCAGAAGGTTTCCGAGGAAATGATATTTTACATTACATAATTGTTTCATAGAAACACATGTTACATGATTGGTAACAATAAAGGTGGACACGTGAGGGGAAAGCATGACTAATTACTCCTCTTTGCTTCTGCATACTCCTTAGGACAGTTTTGGTACATGAAATGTGATGTCAGAAGGATGCTCACTTGGAAGAGCAACAGGAAGAAAAAGAATAGGTTGGCCCAAATTAAAAAGTTGTCTCTGTTTCCCTCTAAAAGTTAAGTGACCTAAAATAGTTAGTAAATTTGACGAGATGTTGGGACCAGGACACTAAAAACTCAAACACATGAAATCATCAAGGATTTCTCTCCACACCGGGGGTTATGTAGAAGGTAGAAGAAGAAATCAGGTGTGTTACATTACCCTAGGAATTATACGAGAAGTGGAAGGAATTCTCTTAATGTTTTTGATTCAGTTGACTGTCCCCAACGTTGAAAATTGCAAGGAAATACTTCAAAAGGAAAAGAGAAATAGACATCAGAATCAATGAAAAAGGACATGACACACAGGGATGTTTAATCTTAGAAATTTCTTTCCCAAAACTCAAAAATTAGCATTAAGAAAAAATTGAAGATAGAATTGAAGTCATCCAGATTAATATGATGTTAACAACCTCATGCTAATAACAAATGAGGGTGTTCAAGAAGACTGAGTATGCCTCTTGTATTGCATGTTCAGTATTGATATGCCTCAATGATGGTGGTTTTGAGAGAAGGACACTTTTGACTGCAATTCTATTTTTAAGCCCTTTGGCAGTGTCATTTCTCCTATTATTATGCCAAGTGCTTAGCTGTATCACGGTAGTGGAACCTGTGATCTGGAAGCCACATTTGTTCCACAAGAGTCATGGCTGTGGCCTTCTGAAGAAGTCCAAGTTTTAAGCAAATACCTACTTGATAATGTGGATTTGGTCTCTGAAGTTTGGCATCAGTCAGAAGACCAGACACGAGGAAACAGAAAGACAAACGTGGCCGAGAGTCTAGCAGTTCCCAATCCTTGGAATGTCTCCACCAGAATGGGCAACACTTCCTTTTTTGCGTGAGAAAGAATTGGTTTGGGAACAACTACAAATTATAGGAATAAATTTCATAGAATTACCAACACAAAAGGTGCAAGGCGACACACACCAAAACCCATCCATATATTTTGGTTTTCTGAGACTTTGAAAGACATTGTGAAGGCTAGCCTATGTGCCTTTAATCTCCCAAATAAAGAAAGAACACAAGCCTTTAGAAAGGGGTGTTCTGCAGGAAATGCACACTCATTTGGGAAATGCGGGAAGCCGTGATGCATCCTGTGCACCCTAAGGCGAATTTCTGAATTTTCCTGAGCCTCTGGATTCTACTGGATAAGGGGTGAGAGAGTTGGCGTAGAATTCTCTGAGGACAGTTCTAACTCTGAATGTACACTATCTCAGAGGAAATCAACTGCTTGGCCTCAAAATATCTGTATGTGCACAGTATGGTGTTCATGGACAATCAGAAGATGGAGGGCTTTGCAGAGGTAAATAGATTTTCCATTTTTGTCAGGATCGTTTGAGGAATCCTGTTGTTTTGTCTGAAAATAGAGGGGTAGAAAGGATGTTTTTTGCCCTGGAGGAAGCGGACTCTGACTCCTTGTGATTGAAGCAATTGGTCGAGTTCAGTGACTGGTAGACCCATCAGCAGGCTCTTCTCACAGGGCAGGGTGGAGGGATGAAGGCATTTACATAGGATGGTACAATTTTATGGGAGAAAACAATCAAAAGAATAGTCTGGACTTTTGGTTGCTAAAAGTTTTCTGTATTTGATGGCTCTGAAGCACATGGAGATGTTTGAAAGAAGGAGATCTGGAGGATGACCTCAGGGTCTTTAACTTAGTTGTCTGGGCAGGGATGGTTCCCTCAACTATGAATGGGAGTCAGAAATAAGGTTGGGTAAATGGAGGGAAGAATATTCACTTGTGTTCTAGAAATATTGAGCAGAATAAATCTGTGATCTTAGAAGAAAATGAGTGAAATTAGCACTTACCTCAAATTCCGGAAAGGTTTTTAAAGAAATGTTGAAAAAAAAGTTATCTCTTTCCCGAACTAAGATGGGAAGTATCCATTATGGATCCTGTGCCAAAGATCTCCAGGGACCGAACTGGGCTGCTCCTATAACAATGGCCATCAAGGAAAACCTTAGCTTTGTGATGTAATCAACCCAAGGTCATTGACCTATGGGAGGTTTACTTAAAGAAAAACTTATAATATGAGGTGACCCCGCGCTGAGTTTTCCATTGTCAATGTGGTGACAATTTGCTCATCATTTCTTCTTTCCCTTATGATTTTTATTTCAAAAATTTATTTTTTCTCAAGTGTTTTCAATTCTTTAAAATGAAAGTATTGTACACTTATAACAAAATGAATCAAGTCCCAATATATAGAATTTTGCCAATATGCAGCCTGATTTCCAAGTGAACATGGATTTCAAAAACCATTCAGAGAGTTTCTGAGGAAATGAAACTTTCCATCAGATAATTGTTTCATAGAAACAAATGAGATGATTGCTAACAACAAACGTGGATACCTCAGGATAATGTATGACAATTTATGACTGTCTGCTTCTGCATACCTCATAGGACACATTGGCACGTGTAACGCGACCTTGGAAGGATGATCAATTTGAGTAGCAACAGGAAGAAAATGAACAGGTTGGACCAAATTAAAAACTTGTTTCAGTTTCCTTCTGAGAGATACATTACATAAAAGAGTTACTAATTTTAAAAAGTTGTTTGGAATACAAATCTAGAAACCCCAAACACATGAAATAATCAAGGATTTCTCTCCACACTGTGGGAATTCCAGAAGGTAGAAGAAGAAATCATGAGTGTCACATCATCCTAGCAATTATAGAAGAAATAGAAGTATTTCTCTTACTGTTTTAGGCTCAGTTAAATACACCCAACTTTGAAAATTGCAAGCAAATTCTTCAAAAGGTAAGAGTGCATCACCATGTGAGTGAAAAAAGACATGACAGACAGTTATGTTTACTCTTAGAATTTCCTTTCCCAAAATTCAAAAATTAGCATTAAGGGAAAAGTGAAGCTAGAACTGAAGTCGACCAGGTTAATATGATGTTATCGACCTCATGCTACAGACAAATCAGAGTGTTCAATTAGACTGAATATGCCTCGGGTGTTGGGTGTTCAGTATTGGCGTGCCTCAGTAATGGCGGTTTTGAGTGAAGTATTCTTTTGAGTGGATTTCCATTTTTAATCTCTTTGGCCCTACTTTTAGTACAATGTCTGTAGCACTGTCTAGGAACCTGTGGCCTGCAAATCAAATTTGTTTTACGAGAGTAATATGTGAGATCTTTTGATGGAGTCCAAGTTTTAACCAAAAATCTCCTTGACAACGGGGATTTTTTTCTCTGAAGTTTGGAATCAATTAGAAAGCCAGACACTAGGAACTTGAAACCCAAACGTGGCCTCCAGTCGAACAGTATACAGTCCTTGTGCTATCTCCACCAGAACGGTCAACGTAGAAGAAAAGGAGTGAAATCAGCACCCACCTCAAATTCCTGAAAGATTGCTAAAGAGCAGTTGGAAAAACGTATCTCTTTCCCTCATTACGAGAGCAACTAGCCTCCACAGGTCCTGTCCAAAATTTCTCCAGTGCAACAACTGGGTCCACTTCTGTGACCATGGAGCCCAACGAAAACGTTGACTTTGTGATGTAAGAAACCCATGGTCATTGACGATTGGGAGTTTTGCTTAAAAACAAATAATTTGGCTTGACCCCCCGCTGAGATTTCCAGTGTCAATGTGGTGATCATTTGCTCACCTCTTCTTTTCTTATTATTATTTCCAAATTTATATGTTTTCTCAGTTGTTTCCAGGTTCCTACAATGAAAGGCACTGTACACTTGTAACGCAATGAAAAGTGTCCTAACGTAGAGAAATGTACCAATGTACAGCCTGATTGCCAAGTGAAGATGGATTTCAAAATCCTCACAGAAGATTTCTCAGGAAATGTAATTCACATTAGATAATTGTTTCGTAGAAACACATGAAATGATTGGTAACAACAATCGTGGATACATGAGGGGAAAGTATCACTATTTACAGTAACTGTCTGCTTCTGCATGCCCCATAGGATATTTTTTGGCATAAGAAGTCTGATCTCAGAAGGATACTCGCTAAGAAGAGGAACAGGAAGAAAAAGAATAGTTTGCCCCACAATAAAAACTTTTTTCTGTTTACCTCTGAAAGTTAAATGATCTGAAAGGTTCGTCATTTTGATAAGATGTTTGGAACACAATGCTAAAAATGGAAAACACCTGAAATCATCACAGATTTCTCTCCACATTGTGTGACATCCACAAAATAGAAGAAGAAATCAGGAGTGTCACATGACCCTAGGAATTGTAGAAGAAATGCAAGGATTTCTCTAACTGTGTTTGACTCAGTTAAATGCCTCCAACATTAAAATTTGCAAGGAAATACTTCACAAAGTAAGCGAAATAGACATCAGAACGTGAATGAAAAAGACATATCACACAGGGATGTTTAATCATAGAAATTTTTTCCCCAGAGCTCAAAAACGAGCAATAAGGAAAATGAGAAGGTAGAATTGAGGTCATACAGGTTAACATGATGTTACTCACCTCATGCTAATGACAATTGAAAGTGTTCCAGAAGACTAAGTATGCTTCAGCTATTTCATGTTCAATATTGTTGTGCCTGTATGAAGGCTGTTGTGAGTGAAGGATTCCTTTTCCTGCATTTGTATTTCTAAGCTCTTTGGCACTGTCATTTTGACATCCTTATGCCCAGCGCTTAGCACAATGTCTGCTCCGGTCTTGAGGAACCTGTGTCCTGGAAGCCACATTTGTCCTATGAAAGATATATGTGTGGCCTTTTGATTCAGTCCAACTTTTACCAAATAACTCACTTGATAATGGGGATTTTTTTCTCTGAAGCTTAGATTCAATCAGAAGGCCAGACACTAGCAACTAGAAACTCAGCAGTGGCATCGAGTTCAACAGTTCCTTATTTTTTCACTATCTCTACCAGAATGTCCCACTTTTCCTTTCCGCTGTCAGAGAGAAATAGTTGTATCAATAACTGCGAATTACATTAATAGGTTTCATACAACTGGTAAAAGAAAATGAATCAAATCTGCTACACAGCAAAACACGTTCATACACATTGCTTTTCTGAGACTCTGCAAGACACTGTGAAGGCTGGCCTATCTAGCATTATACCTCAAATGAAGAAAGAACACAATCCTATACAACGGAGTTTTCTGAGGGAAATTAACCATTATTTGGTAAACGTGGGAAGAAGTGATGCACATTGCGTACAATGGTGAATTCGTGACCTTTCCTGGGACTTTGGATACTATCGGTTAAAGAGAGAGATAACTGGTCTAGACCTCTATGAGGACCGGTCTAGCTTTGAAGGTACACTTATCTCAGTGGAAAACAACTGGTTGCCTCAAAATATCTACATGTTCACGGTATGATGTTCGTTGAAAATTAGATGAGGGAGTGCCATGAAGACCCAAACAAGTTTACAAACTTTGCCAGGTATGTTTCAGGAATCTGGTTTGCTTCACTGAAAGCAGGGGAGTAGAAGGAATGTGTTTTGCCCTGGGGCAAGGCGACACCAACTCCAGATGATGGGAGCAGTGCATAGATTTTGGTGACAGGTACAACACTCAGCAGGCTATTGTCATATTCCAGGTTGGAGAGTATGAAGGCATGTAAATGGGCTGTAACAGTTATAAGGAAGAAAAATATCAGAACAATAGAGTGGATTTTTGGGTGCTGAAAGTTAACCGCATTTGATGGTCTGTCAAGCATATGGAGGTGTTTGAACGAAGGAGATGTGGAGGATGACCTCTATGTTTTAGCTTGGTTGACTGGAATGGGGTACTGCCCTCAGCCAGGAATGGGAATCAGGATTAAAGTTAGGCAAAGGAAGGGAAGAATTCTCAGTTCGGTTCAAGAACTATTGGGCAGACTATGTCAATGGTCTTAAAAGAAAAGGAGTAAAATCAGCACCTACTTCGAATTCCTGAAGTATTTTAAAGGAACAGTTGAAAAAATGTATCTTTTTCCCACGCTAAGACAGGAACTAGCCTCCAGAGATCCGGTCCAAAAGTTCTCCATTGAAAGAAATGGGCCCCCTTCTGTAACAATAGAGTCCAAGGAAAACCCTGACTTTGTGATGTAAGCAACTCATGGTCATTGACGATTGGGAGTTTTGCTTAAAGAAAGAACATATGTTATGAGGTCACCTCCCGCTGAGTTGGCCAGTGTCAACGTGGTGACCATTTGCTCACGATTCCTTTTTTTGCCTTATAATTTTTATTTCCAAATTTATGTTTATTTCTCAATTTTTTTCAGTTTCTTAAAATGAAAGGCATTGTACACTTGTAATGAAATGAAAAGTGTCCTAATATGTAGAATTTTGCCAGTAAACAGCCTGATTTCCAAGTGAACATGGATTTCAAAATCCTCTCATAGTTTTCTGAGGAAATGAGATTTTACATTAGAGAATTGTGTCATAGAAACACATGAGATGATTCATAACAATAAACTTAGATACGTGAAGGGAAAGCATGAGTATTTACTCTTGCCTGCTTCTTCATACCCCATAGCACATTTGTGGCATAGGCAATCTGACCTAAAGGGTTAGTAGATTTGATAAGATATTTAGTACACAAAGCTAAAACCTAAAACACACCAATTCATCAAGGATTTCTGTCCACATTGTGAGAAACAGAAAGTAGATGAAGATATCCGAATTGTCACATCATACTAGGCTGCTTTGAGTGAAGCATTCTGTTCTCTGCATTTCTATTTTTAAGCTCTTTAGCACTGTCATATCAGCTACTCTAATGCCAACACTTCGCATATTGGTTTCCTGAGACTTTGAAAGACATTGTGAAGGGTGACATATCTAGCATTATCTCCCAAATGAAGACAGATCACACCGTTTTTACAAAAGGGTTTTCTAAGGGAAATCTAATCTTATTTGCGAAACGTGGGAGGCAGTGATGCACCGTGTGCACTAGGGCTAATTGGTGACCTTTCCTGAGCCTCTGGATATATGGAAAAGGGGAGAGGGAGTTGGTCTAGAATTCTGTGAGGACCGTTCAAGTTCTGAATTTACGCTATCTCAGAGGAAAACAACTGGTGGGCTACAAAATATCGGTATGTTTACAGTGTGTTGTTCATGACAATCAGATGATGGAGGGCTTTGCAGACCCAAACAAGTATGGAAAATTTGTCGAGTTCTTTTGAGGAATCCTTTTGGCTTAAGTGAAAGCAGAGAGCTAGAATGGATGTGTTTTACCCTCGAAGGAAGGGGGCTCTGACTTCAGATGATGGGAGCAGTAGGTCATTTTGGTGACAGGTACAACTCACAGCAGGTTATTGTCATAGTCCAGTGTGGAAAGGATGAAAGCCTGTACTTGGGTTGCTGCAAGTGTATGGGAGAAAACAATGGGAAGAATAGCCTGGATTGTTGGGTGCTAAAAATTATCAGGATTTGCAGGTCAGTGAAGCACATGGAGGTGTTAGAAAAAAGGAGGTATTTTGTATGATGTGTGGGTTGTTAGCTTGGTGGACTGGGATGGGGTGGCGCCCTAAGAGATGAATAGAAGTCGGGATTAAAGTTAGATAAAGGAGCGGAAGAACACTCTTTTCAGTTCTAGAAACACTGAGCACAATAAGTCTGTGATCTTAGATGAAAATGAGTGAATTCAGCACATACTTCAAATTCATGAAAGTTTCTTAAGAACTCTTGAAAAAACATCTCTTTCCCTAAGGTAAGACAGGAACTAGTCACCACAAGTCCTGTCCAAAAGTTCTCCAGCTGAAGAACTGGGTTCACTTCTGTAACCATGGAAACCAAGAAAAATCTTGGATTTGTAATGTAAGCAGCACATGGTCATTGGAGGTTGGCAGTTTTGTTTAATGAAGAAATTTCAATATGACAGACCCCTTTCTATGTTGATCAGCATCTATGTGGTGACCATTTTTTCAACATTTCTTTTCTTTTCTTGTGATTTTTATTTCAATATTTATGTTTTATCCGAATTGTTTTCAGTTTCTTCGAATCAGAGGCATTGTACACTTCGAACTAATTGAAAAATGCCCTAATGTATAGAATTGTGCCAGTGTATACCCTGATTTTCAAATGAACATGGATTTCAAAATCCTCTGAAAAGGTTTCTGAGGACATAAGACTTTTCATTAGACAATTGTTTCATAGAAACACATGAGCTAATTGGTAACAACAATCCTGAATAGGTGAGGGGAAAGCATGACTACTTACTACTGTCTCCTTCTGCATAACACAGAGGATAGTTTTGGCATATGAAACATGAGCCCGGAAGTATGCTCAATTAGAATCGCAAGAGGAAAGAAAGGAGATAGTGTGGCCCAAATTAAAAACATATTTCTGTTTCCTTTTGGAAGATCAATGATCCGAGGAGTTAGTTATTTTGGTAAGATGTTTGGAACACGGAACTAAAAGTCTAAAACACATGGAATCATCGAGGATTTCTCTCCAAACTGTGGATAATATTGAAGGTAGAAGAAGAAATCAGGAGTGTCACATCATCCTCGGAATTATAGGAAAAAGAGAAGGATTTCTCTTACTGTGTTGGACTTAGTTAAATGCCCCCAGCATTGAAAATTGCAATGAAATACCTCAAAGGAAAGAGAAATAGACATCCGAAAGCAATTTAAAAAAGACCTGACAGACAGGGATGTTTAATCTTAGAGATTCGTTTCCCAAAACTCAAAGATGAGCATTAGGGAAAAAGTGAAGATAGAATTTAAATCATGCAGGTGAATATGATATTATTAACCTCATGCTAATGACCAATGAGAGTGTCCAAAAAGACTGAGTGTACCTTAGGTCTTGCAGTTTCAGTATTGTTGTGCCTCAGTGATGGCTGTTGGGAGTGAAGCATTCTTTTCCCTGCATTTTTATTTTTAAGCTTTTTGGCACTGTCGTTTCTCCTATTTTTATGTCCAGCACTTAACACAATGTCTGCACCACTATTGAGGAACCTGTGGCTTGGAAGACACGTTTGTTGTATTAGAAATATCCGTGTGGCCTTCTGATTGAGTCCTCTTTTTACCAAATAACTCCCTTGAAAATGGGAATATGGTCTCTGAAGTTTAGATTCAATCAGAAGGCCTGACACCAGGAACTAGAATCCCAAACGTGGCCTCAAGGCCAAAAGTCCCCTATCCTTGAACTATCTCCAGCAGAATGGTCAACTTTTCTGTTTTGTGTGAAATAGAATAGGGGTGTGAAGAATAACAAATTATATGAATAAACTTCATGGAGTTTACCAACTTGGAGAAAGTTGGAGAAAACCAACTTCATTGGTTTTCTGGGACTTTGAAAGATATTTTGAAGCCTGGCTTGCCCAGCATTATTCCCCCAGTGGAGAAAGAACACACCCCTTTGCCAAAGTGGTGTTCTGAGTGAAATACAGCTCATTTTGGGAAACTAGGGAAGCAGTGATGCACACTCTGTGCTCTAGGGAGATTTCTTCACCATTCCTGAGGCTCGGGATACTATTAGATAAAGGGATAGAGAGTTGGTCTAGAAGTCTCTGTGGTTCGTTCTAGTTTTGAATGTAGAGTCAGTGGAGAAGAACGGATTGGTATCAATATATCTGTATGTGCATAGTGTGGAGTTAATGGACAATCAGATAGAGGGTTTTGCAGACCGAAAGAAGTTTCAAAATTTTGTCAGGTTCGTTTAGGGAATTCTCTTGTTTTATCTGAAAACAAGGGGGTAGAAAGGATGCTTTTTGCTCTCAAGGAAGGTGACTCTGATTTCATGTGATGGGAGCAGTAGATAGATTTTGGGGACAGGTAGATCACTCAGCAGCCTATTTTCACAGGACAGGGAGGAAGGGATGAAGGCATGTACATAGGATGTTACAATTATAGGGGAGAAAGTAATGAGAAAATATCCTGGATTTCAGGTGCTAAAAGTTATCAGCATTTGATGGCCCATGAAGCATATGGAAGCGTTTGAAATAGAGATGTGGAGGATGACCTCTGGGTTGTTAAGTTGGTTGACTGGGATGGGGTGGTGCCCTCAGCCATGAATGAGTGTCAGGATTAAAGGTGGGTAAATGAGGGGAAGAATCCTCTTTTCATGCCTAGAAATATTGAGCAAAAATTATCTGTGGTCTTAGAAGAAAATGGGTGAAATCAGCACCTACTACAAAATCCTGAAAAGTTTTTAAATAACTGGTGAAAACTAGTGCCTAGTTAAGACAGGAACTAGCTAGCACAGGTCTAGTTGAAAATTTCTCTAGTGGACGAACCGGGCCCGCGTCTGTAATCACGGAGACCAAGGGAAACCTTGGCTTTGTGATGTAATCAACCGATGGTCATTGGGGGCTGGGAGTTTTGTTTAGAAAAAAATTATAATATGATATGATAGCCCGGTGAGTTATCCATTGTGAATGTGGTGACAACTTGACACCTTTTCTTATGTTTTACTTAAGATTTTTATTTGAAAATTCATGGTTTTTTTCTCAATTATTTTCAGTTTCTTCCAATGAAAGTCACGGTACACCTGTAACGAATTAAAAAGTGACCCAGTGTGCCAACGTGAAGCCTGATTTCCAAGTGAATATGGATTTAAAAGTCCTCTCTGATGGTTTCAGCTAAAATCAGACTTTCCATTACATAATCCTTTCGTAGGAACACATGACGTTATTGGATACAACACACGGGGATACGTGAGGGGAAAGAATGGCTGTTTACTACTGTCTGCTTCAGCATACCTCATCAGACAATTTTGGCATATGACATATAACGTGAAGGGAAGCTCAGTTAGAAGAGCTATAGGAAGCAAAAGGAATGGGGGGGGGGCAAATTAAAACTTTGTTTCTCTTTCTCTCTGGGAGAAAAATGGCCTCAAAGGATTAATTGTTTTTGTAGGGTTTTTGGAAGACTAAGCTAAAAAAGCCAAACATGAAATCATCAAGTACTTTTCTCCAACCCGTGCGATATTCAGAGAGTAGAAGAAGAAATCAGGAGTGTCACATCATCGTCGGAATTGTAAGAGAAATAGAAGGATTTATGTTACTGTGTTTGACTCAGTTAAATGACCCCAGTGTTTAAAACTGCAAGGAAATACTTCAAAAGGAAAGAGAAATCGACATCAGAAAGTGAACGAAAAAGGATATGACAGACAGGGACGTTTAATCTTAGAAACAATTTTTCCAAAACTCAAAAATTAGCAATGAGGTAAAAGTGACGTTAGAACTGAAGTCATCCACGTTAATATGATGCCATTGACCTCATGCAAATGACAAATGAGTATTTAAGGGAACTGAGCATGCCTCTATCTTTGGATGCTCAGTACTGATGTATCTCAATGATGGCTCTTTTGAGTGAAGGATTCTTTGGCCTGCATTTCTATTTTAAAGTCTTTGACACTGTCATTTCCTCTACTCTTATGCCTAGAGCTTAGGACAATGTTGGCACCAGAGTTGAGGAAACCGTTCCTTGGAAGCCACGGAGACATGTGTGTTGCTTTTTGGTTGAATTCATGTTTTGCAAATAACCCCCTTGATAATGGGGATTTCTTCTCTGACGTTTGGATTCAATCACGAGGTCAGACACCAGGAATTAGAAAGACAAATGTGACCTCCAGTCCAACTGATCCAAGTACTTGGACTATGTGCACTAGAATGATCAACTTTACCTTTTCTGTGTGAGAGAGGATAGGTTTGGGAACAACTACAAATTGTAGTAATAAAGTCTGTAGAATTAGTAACACCATATATATCCAAGCTGTCACACATCAAAACACGTTCATATACATTTGTTTTCTAAGACTTTGTCAGACATTGTGAAACCTGGCCTCTCTGCATCATCCCCCAATGAGGACAGAACACAACCCTTTATAAAATGGGGTCCATAGGGAAATGCGCCTTCATTTGAGAAACGTGGGAAGAAGGGATTCACATTGTTTGGCGAAAGGAGAATTCTTGAACTTTACTAAGCCTCTGCATGATGCTGGAAAAAAGGAAAGAGAGTTGGTCTAGAATTCTCCAAGCACGGTTCTGGCTCTGATTGTACACTATCTCAGAGGGAATGTCCTCAAAATATCTGTATGTTCACACTGTGATTTTCATGGATAATTAGATGATGCAGGGCTTTGCAAAACCAAATAATTTTGCAAATTTTGTCAGTTTTGTTTGAAGAATCCTGTTGTTTTATCTGAAAACGGAGGGGTAACTGACTCCATGTGATGGGAGCAGTAGATAGATTTTGCTGAGAAGTATACCACTCAGGAGGCTATTTTCACAGGACAGGGAAGAAGGGATGATGGCACGTTCATGGGATGTTACAATTATAGGAGAGAAAATAATCAGAAAATAGCCTGGATTTTAGGTGCTAAAAGTTATCAGTATTTTATGACACGTGAAGCATATGGAAGTGTTTGAAAGAAGGAGATGTGGAGGATGAACTCTGGCTGTTGTTGACCATAGCCATGAGTGAGAGTCAGGATCAGGGTTGGGTAAATGAGGGGATGAACACTCAGTTTATTTCTAGAAATAGTTAGAGGAAAACGTCTGCGGTCTTAGAAGAATATGAGTAAAATCAGCAGCTACTTCAAATTCCTGAGAGGTTTTTAAAGAAATGTTCAGAAAAGTATCTATTTCCCTAGGTAAGACAGGAACTAAGCACCACCGGTGGTGTCAAAAAGTTCTCCAGTGGAAGAACTGGGCCCACTTCTGTAACCATGGAGAACAAGGAAAACGTTCACTTTGTGATGAAAACCACCCATGGTCATTGGCAGTTAGGAATTTTGTATAGAGAAAAAATCATAATATGATGTGATCTCCCAGTGTCCAGCGTCAATGTGATTACAATTTGATCGACATTTCTTTTTTTGTTAGGATTTTTATTTCTAATTCTTATTTCTCAAAAGTTTTCCGTTTCTTACAATGAAAGCCGTTGTACACCTGTTAACGAAATGAAAAGTGTCTCAAACACCAGAATTGTGCCAATATACAAACTGATTTCCATGAGAACATGGATTTCAAAATTCTGTCAGAAGGTTTCTGAGGAAAAGACACCTTACTTTATAAAACTGCTTCATAGAAACACATGGGATGATTGGTAATAACAAACGTGAACAAGTGAGGGAAAACCATGTCTGTTTACTATTGTCTGCTTGAGCATACATCATAGGATGATTTTGGCATATGAATTCTTTCCTTGGAAGGATTTCACTTAGAAAAGAAACAGGAATAAAGTCATAGGTTGTTCCAAATTAAAAACATGTTTCTGTTTCCCTCTAAAAGGTAAATGACCTTAAATGGTTACTAATTTTGACATGATGGATGGAAGACAAAGATGAAAACTTAAAAAGGCATGATATCATCAAGAATTTCACTCTACTCTCTGGGGAATCCAGAAGGTAGAAGAAGAATTCAGGAGTGTACCACCATCTTAGGAGTTAGAGTAGAAATAATGGATTTCTCTTAATGTGTTTGACTCCGTTAAAAGACCCCAGTAGTAAAAATTGCAACAAAATGCTTCAGCAGGAAAGAGAAATAGACATCAGAATGTGAATGATAAAAGACACCTCAGAGAGATATGTTAGATTTTAGAAATTCCTTTCCCAAAACTCAAAAATGAGCATTAGGGAAAACGTGATGTTAAAATTGACGTCATCAAAGTCAATATGTTATTGACCTCCTGATAATGACAAATGAGTATGACAGAGTATGCCTCAGTTATTGCCTGTCCAGTGTTGATATGCCTAAATGAAGTCTGTTTTGAAAGCAGGATTCTTTTGCTTGCATTTCTATTTTTAAGGTCTTTGGCACTGTTGTGTCTTCCAGTCTTACTAGGATGTGTTTTGCCCTCAAGGAAAGTGACTCAGACTCCATGTGATGGGAGCAGTGGGTAGATTTTGTTGACAAATACACCATTCATCAGGCTATTGTCACCAACCAGGGTGGAGGGGATGAAGGCATGGACTTCGGCTGTTACAATTATACAGGAGAAAACAATAAGAAGAATAGGTTGTATTGTGGGATGCTAAAAGTTAACAGCATTTCATGGCCCCTGAAGCATGTGGAGGTATTTGAAAGAAGGAGATGTGGAGGATGATCTCTGATTTGTTACCTTGGTTGACTGCGTGGGGTGCTGCCCTCAGTCATGAATGGGAGTCAGGATTAGGATTGGGTAAAAGAGGGTGCCAGTCCTCAGTCCATTTCTGGAAACATTGAGCAGAAAATGACTGTGTTCTAAAGAGAAAATGAGTGAAATCAGTACCTAATTTCCTGAGAGGTTTTTAAAGAACTGTTGAAAAAGAATATCTCTTTCACTAACTAAGACAGGAACTAGCCACCACAGGTCTTGTCGAGAAGTTCTCTGGTGGAAGAACTGGGCCCGCTCATGTAACCATGGAGACCAAATAACATCTTGTTTTTGTTATATAAGCAACCCATGGTCATTGGCTGTTGGGCGTTTTGCTTAAAGGAAAAGATATAATACGAGGTGACTCCCCGCTGAGTTGCCCAGGATCAGCGTGGTGAGAATTTGACACTATTCCTTATATTTTCCTTGTGATTTTTCTTTCGATATTTATGGTTTTTTCTCAATTGTTTTCAGCTTCTTATAGTGAAAGATATTGTACACTTGTAACAAAATGAAAAGCATCACAATGTATAGAATTGTGCCAATGTACAGCCTGATTTCCAAGCGATCATGGGTTTCAAAATCCTCTCAGAAGATTTCTGAGGAAAAGCGACTATATATTAAAGAATTGTTTCATAGAAATACATGAAATTATTGGAAGGAACAAGCTTGGGTACCTGAGGGGAAATCATAACTATTCACACCTGTCGACTTCAGCATACCCCATAGGACATTTCTGCCATGTGAAATATAATCCCGCAGGGAAGCTCAGGTATAAGAGCCAATAAGGAGGAAAAGAATAGGGTGCCCCAAAGTAAAACTTTGTTTTTGTTTCCCTCTAGATAATAAATGGCCCCAAAAGAATAGTTATTTAGTTAAGGTGTTTGGAATATAAAGGTAAAAAAGCAAAGCACATGAAATCATCAAGTATTTCTCTCCAAACGGTGCTAAATCCAGAAGGTAGAAGAAGAAATGAGGAATGTCACATCATCCTCGGAATTACAGGAGAAATAGAAGGATTTACCTTACTGTGTTTGCCTCAGCAAATGACCCCAACGTCGAAAATTGCAAGGAAATACTTCACAGGGAAAGAGAAATAGACATGAGTATGGGAATGACGAAGGGCATTTCAGACAGGGATGTTTAGTCTTAGAAATAACTTTCCCAAAACCCAAAAATTATCATTGAGGAAAAAGTGAAGCTGGAATTGAAGTCATTCAGGTTAATATAATCTTATCAAGTTCATGCAAATGACAAATGAGAGTGTTCAAGGAGACTGAATATGCCTCTGGCATTGCATGTTCAGTATAGATGCATCTCAATGACGGCTGTTTTGAGAGAAGAATTTTGCCTGCATTTCTATTTTTAAGTTTTTTAGGACTGTCATTTCTTCTACTGTTATGCCCAGAGGTTAACACAAGGTCTGAGCCAGGGTTGAGAAACCTGTGTCATGGAAGCCCATTTGTTCAGTCATGGGTTTTTGCCCTTTGATTGAGTCCAAATAACTCCCTTGATAATGGGGATTAGTTCTATGAAATTTGGATTCAATCAGAAAGTCAGACACCAGGAACTAGAAAGACAAAAGTGACCTCGACTCCAACCGTTCCCAATGCTTGGACTATCTCCACCAGAATGGTCAACTTTACCTTTTCTGTGTCAGAGAGAATAGGTGCGACAACAACCACAAATTATAGGAATAAACTCCCTAGAAGTAGTAACACAAAAAAATCCTAGCCGACACACAACAAAATAGGTTCAAACTTATTGGTTTTCTGAGACTGAAAAACATTGTGAAGCCTGACCTATATAGCATTATGTCCCCAAAGAAGAAAGAACACAACCCATTACAAAGTGGTGTTCTGAGGGAAATACAGCCTTATTTGGATAATGCAGGATGTAACGATGCACATTGCGTGCCCTAAGGGGAATTACTGAAGTTTCCTGAGTCTCTGGATAATGTTGGATAAAGGGAAAGAGTGTTGGTATAGAATTCTCTGTGGACCGTTGGAGCTCTGGGGAAAATAACTGGTTGGCCTGAAAATATCAGTATGTTTACGGTGTGGTGTTCGTGGACAATCAGATGATGGAGGGCTTTGCAGACCCAAACAGGTTTGCAAACTTTGTTAGTTTCGTTTAAGGAATCCAGTTGTTTTCTCTGAAAGCAGAGATCTAGAAGGGATGTTTTTTGCTTTCGAGGAAGGTGACTCTGACTCCAAGCGATGGGAGCAGTGGGTAGATTTTGATGACAGGTACACCATCCATCAGGCCTGGTCACCGACCAGGGTGGAGGGGATGAAGGCATGGACTTGGGCTGTTACAATTATAGAGGAGAAAACAATAAGAAGAATAGGTTATATTGTGGGGTGCTGAAAGTTATCAGCATTTGATGGCCCCTGAAGCATATGGAGCTGTTTGAAAGAAGGAGATGTGGAAGCCTCGATTAGGGGTAGGTAAATGAGGTGACCAGTCCTCAGTTCATTTTTAGAAATACTGAGCAGAAACTATCTCTGGTCTTAGAAGAAAATGAGTGAAATCAGTACCTACCTCAAATTTCTGAGAGGTTTTTAAGGAAGTGTTGAAAAAAGAGTATCCTTTTCCCTAGCTAAGACAGGGACTAGCCACCACAGGTCCTGTCGAAACGTTCTCCAGTGGAAGAACTGGACCAGCTTCTGTAACCATGGAGACCAAGGAAAACCTTAGCTTTGTGATGTAAGCTACCCATGATCATTGGTGGTTGAGAGTTTTACTTAAACAAAGAACTATAATATGAGGTGACTCTCCGATGCGTTATCCAGCCTCAGTGTGGTCACCATTTGCTCACCATTTCTTCTTTTTTCTTATGGTTTCTATTTCAAAAGTTGCGTTTTTCCTCAATTGTTTTGTTTATTGCAATGAAAGCCATTGTACCCTTGTTAAGAAATGAAAAATTTCCCAATGTATCGAACTGTGCCAATGCACAGTGTTATTTTCAAGGAACCATGGATTTCAAAATACTCTCAGAAGGTTTCTGAGGGAATGAGACTTTACATTAGATAATTCTTTCATAGAAACTCATGAGATGATTGGTTACACCAAAAGTGGGTACGTGAGGCTAAAGCATGACTCTTCAGTAACGTCTGCTTCTGCATACCCCATAGTACATTTTTCGTATATGAAATAGGACCCCGGAGGTATGCTCAATTAGAAGTGCAAAAGGGAGCAGTAAAATAGGCTGGTCCAAATAAAAAACTTAATTCTGTTTCTCTCTAAGAGAAAAATGATCCACAACAATTACTTATTATGTTAAAGTATATGGAACACAAAGCTAAAAACCCCAAATACATGAAATCATCAAGGATTTGTCTCCAGACTGTGGGTTAGTGTGTAGAAGAAGAAACTAGGAGTATCACATCATCCTATTAATGCTAGGAGAAATGGAAGTATTTTTTTTTAGCTTGTATGACTCAGTTCAGTGCCCCCAAAATTGAAAGTTGCAATGATATACTTAACAGAAAGAGTAACAGGAATCAGGAAGTGAATTAAAAAAGACATGACAGGACAGGATGTTTAATCATAGACTTTTCTTTGCCAAAATTCAAAGACGAATATTAAGGAAAAAGTAAAGCTAGAATTTAAGTCATTCAGGTTAGTGGGATATTACTGACCTCATGCTTATGACAAATGAAAGTATTCAAGGAGACTGAGTAAACCTCCGGTATTGCATGTTCAGTATTGATGTGTCTCAATGGTGACGGTATTGAGTGACGGACGCTTGTGCCTGCATTTCTAGTTGGCGCTTTCATTTCTCCTCTATTTATTCCCATTGCTTAGCACAATATCTTCAGCAGGATTGAGGAACTTTTGGCCTGGAAGGCACATTCCTTGTCAGAGGGACATATGTACCATATTTGTTCTCTGGTCTTTTAATTGGGTCGATGTTTTGCCAAATAACTCCCTTGTTCATGGGGATTAGTTCTCTGAAGTTTGCATTTATTCAGAAGGTTACACACCAAGAACTACAAACCCAAATGTGATCTCGAGGCCAACAGTTCCCAGTCTGCATTATGAGAGAGAATAGTATGTGAACAACTCCAAATTACAGGAACAAATTTCATAAAATTAGAATACACAAAATATATCCAAGCCATCACACAGGAAATCACGTTCATGCACACTGAATTTCTGAGAGTTTGAAAGACATTGGGAATCCTTACCTACCTAGCTTTATGCCCAAAATGAAGAAAGAACACAACCCTTTACTAAAGTGGTTTTCTCAGTGAAATATAGTTCTCTGTGGGAAACGCGGGAAGCAGTGATGCACACTGTGTGTCCTAAGTCGAATTCCTGAGCTTTCTGAGCCTATGGATACTATTAGAGAAAGGGAGAAAGAGTTGGTCTAGAATACACTGAGGACTGCTCTAACTCTGAATTTACTCTGTCTCAGTGGAAAACAACCGGTTTGTCTCAAAATATCTGCATTTTCAAACTGTGGTGTTCATGCACAATCAGAGGATGTAGGACGTTACAGACCTAAACAAGTCTGCAAACATTTGTCAGGTTGATTTGAGGAACCCAGTTGACTTGGCCGAAGAAAGAGGGCTAGACTGTGTTTTGTTCTTGAGGAAGGTGACTGTGTCTCCATGTGATGGGAACAGTAGGTCCATTTTGGTGACAAGTAGACCACAAAAGAGGCTATTGTCTCAGTTCAGGGTGGACGGGATGAAGGCATGTACATGGTCTGTTACAATAATAAGGGAGAACACAATGAGAAAAATAGCCTGGAATTTAGGGTGCTAAAAGTAATGTCATGAAGCATGACAGAGTGTGAGAAGGAAGGAGGTGTTGAGGACAACATCTGGGTTCTTAGTTTGGTTGACCGGGATGGACTGTGGCACTCAGTCATCAATCGGAGTCAGGATTAAGGTTGACTGTATGAGGGGAAGACCACTCCATTCAGGTCAAGATGTATTGAGCTGAATAAGTCTGTGATGTTAGAAGAAGAAAATGAGTGAAATCATCACCTGCTTGAAATACCTGAAAAATTTTAAAGAACTTTTGAAAAACAATTCTCTTATCCTAGCTTATTCAGAAAGTAGCCACTACAGGTACTGTCCCAAAGTTCTCCAGTGGAGGCACTGGACCCACTTCTTTAACGATGGACTGTAAGGAAAAGCTTGGTTTTGTGATGGAAGCAACACATGGGCATTGGTAGTTGGGAGTTCTACTTAATGAAGAAATTAAAATATGAGGTGGCCCCCCTCTGAGTGGCCCATCTTCAATGTGGTGACCATTTGCTCACCATTTCTTTTCTTTTCGTTGTGATTTTTATTTTAAAATTTTTGGTTTTTTTCTCAATTGTTTTCAGTTTCTTGCAATCAAAGTCTTTGCACACTTCGAACGAAATGAAAAGAGTCTCAATGTATAGAATGTGGCCAATATGCCGTTTGACTTCCAGGTGAACATGAATTTCAAAATCATTTCAGAAGGTTTCTAAGGAAATGCTAAGGAAATAGAAGAGTTTCTTGTACTGGGTTGGGTTCAGTTAATTGCCCCCAACGGTGAAATTTTTAAGGAAATACTTTAAAAGGAAACCAAAATAGATATCAGAATGTGAATGGAAAAAGCCTTTACAGAAAGGGATGTTTCATCGTTGAAATTCTCAATGTTGAAGTAACAAGTGAAGTAACAAGTTAAGTAAGAAGTGAAGACAGAATTGAAGTCATCCAGTTTGAGATGATGTTATTGACCTAAGGCTAATGACAAATGAGAGTGTTCAAAAAGACTGAATATGCCTCAGCTATTGCATGGTCCATATCGATTTGGCTAGATGGTTTCTGTTTTGAGAGAAACATTCTTCATCCCTGAAGTATAATGTTTAAACTCTTTGGCAATGTAATTTCTCGAATTCATAACCCCAGCATTTAGCGCAATGTCTGTACCAGGTTTGGGGATCCTGTTACCTGGAAACCACATTTGTTCTCCGAGAGACAAATGTGTGGTCTATTGATTGGGTCCACGTTTGACCAAATAATTCCCTTGATTATGGTTATTTGCCCTCTGAAGTTTGTTTATAATCAGATGACCAGACATGAGGACCTGGAATGCCAAATTTGACCTCAAGGCCAAAAGTTCCCAATCCTTGGACTGTCTCCACCAGAATGGTCAACTTTTCCTTATCTGCGTGGGATATCATAGGTGTGTGAACAACTCCAAATTGTAGGAATAAATTTCATAGATCAATAATACAAAATACATCCAAGCCACCAGACATCAAAACGCATTCATTCACATTGTTTTTCTCACACTTTCAAAGACATTGTGAAAGCTCATCTTTCTAGCATTTCTCCAAGATGAAGAAAGAACACAACCCTTATCCAAAGTGTTGTTGTAAGTGAAATGCAGCCTTGTTTGGGAAATGTGGAAAGCAGTGATGCACATTGTGTGCCCTAAGGTGAATTCCTGAACTTTTCTGAGGCTCTGGATGCTGTAGGATAAAGGGAGAGAGTGCAAGTCTAGAAATCTTTGAGGACTTGTCTAAATGTGCACCATCTCAAAACAATACCTGGTGGCGTTGAAATATTTGAATGTTCAGTGTGATGTTCATAGACAGTCAGATTATGGAGGGGTATGAAGACCCAAAGAAGTCTCCAAGCTTTGTCACTTTAGTTTCAGAAATCTAGTAGCTTGGTTTAAAGCAGAGAACTATGTGTTTTGCCCTCGAGGAAAATGACTCTTACTGCATGTGATGGGAGAAGTAAGTAGATTTTCGTGACAGGTAGAACACTAAGCAGCCTATTGTCACATTTCAGAGTGGAGGGCTGTATCTGGGCTGTTTATTCAGCCATTCCCAATTGATTGGCATCCCCTTGATTTCAAGATTTTGGCCCCCCAAAAGATAGCTGCTGTGAATATTTTTGTACATAGGAGACCCTTTTCCTTTTTTTATGATCTCTTCGGGATATAGTTCTAGAAGCGTTATTGTTGGCTCAAAGGGTATGCACATTTTCGTAGTCCTTTAGGCACAGTTCCAAATTGCTCTCCAAAACGAGTGGATCAGCTCACAGCTCCACCAACAATGAATTAGTGTTCCAACTCTCCCACATTTACCATCATTCTCTTTTGCCAGATTAGCCAATTTGATAGGTGTGATGTGTTATCTCACAGCTGTTTTGATTTGCATGTTTCTATAGTGACTTAGAGCATTTTTTCATATGACTTTAGATAGCTTTTATTTCTTCCCCTGAAAGCTACCTCTTTATATTCTTTGACCATTTATCAATTGGGCAGTGACTTGGATTCTTTTCATTTGACCCGGTTTTCTATATATTTTAGAAATGAGGCCTTTATCACAGACACTAGTTGCAAAAATTCTTTCCCAGATTTATGCTTTTGCCCTATCTTGGTTGCACTGGATTTGACCGAGCAAAAACTTTTCAATTTCACCTAATCAGAATTATCCATTTTGAATTTCACAGTGTTTTCTATCTCTTGTTTAGTCAAAATTTCTCCCTTCCTCCACAAATCTGATAAATACAATATTCCTTGCTCTAACAATTTGTTTCTAGTATCAGTCTTTATGCCTAGATCGTGCACCCATTTGGACTTTATTATTGTGTCTGGTATCAACCATTGGTCTATGCCTAGTTTCCACCACATTGTTATCCAGCTGTCCAAGACATTTTTGTCAAATAGTGAGATCTTATCCCAGAAGATGAGATCCTTTCATTTATCAAGGAGTAGATAGCTCTATTCCTTGACTACTGTGTACTGAGTACCTAACGTATTCCACTTGTCTATCCCTCTGTTTCTTAGCCAAGTAGTTTTGATAATTGCTGCTTTATAATAGAATTTGAGATCTGGTAGAGCTAGGCCACCTTCCCTAGGATTGCTTTCTGTTAGTTCCCGTGATATTCTGGACCTATTGTTCTTCCAGATGAATTTTGATATTATTTTTCTACCTCTAGAAATTAATTATCTGATGCTTGGATTGGGATGGTAGTGAATAAGTAAATTAAGTTAGGTAGCATTATCATTTTTATTGTATTAGCTCGGCTTACCCACAAGTAGCTGATGTTTTCCCATTTATTTAGATCTGATTTTATTTGTGGGAAGAGTGTTTTGTAGTTGTGTTCATATAGTCCCTGGGTTTGTTTTGGCAGGTAGACTCCCAAAAATTTTCTAGTGTCTACCCTAGCTTTAAATGGTATTTCTCTTCCTATGTCTTGCGGTTGGGCTTTGTTTGTCATGTGTAAAAATGCAGAAGATTTGAGTGGGTTTATTTTGAAACCTGCAACTTTGCTAAAGTAGTTTGTTATTTCAAGTAATTTTTTACTTGTTTCTCTGGGATTCCCTAATTATATCATCATATCATCTGCAGAGAGTAATAACTTGGTTTCTTCCTTGCCTCTTCTAATTTCTTCAATTTCTTTTTCTTCTCTCATTACTAGAGTTAATATTCCTAGTACTATATTGAATAATAGTGATGATAATGGTCATCCTTGTTTCACCCCTGATCTTATTGGTAATGAAACTAGCTTTTCCCCTTTGCATATAAGGCCTGATGAAGGTTTTAGGTAGTTACTGCTTATTATTTTATGGAAAGTTCTTTTAATTCCTTTGCTCTCCGGTGTTTTCACTACAAATGGGGTTTGTATTTTGTCAAAACCTTTTTCTGCATTTATTGAGATAATCATGTGGTTTCTATTAGTTTTGTGGTTGATAAGATCGATAATGCCAATAGTTTTCTTAATATTGAACTTACATTCCTGGTATAAATTCTATCTAATCTTAATGTATTATTCTCATAATGAGTTGCTGTATTCTTTTTGATAAAATCTTATTTAAAACTTTTGCATTTACATTCAATAGATAAATCCCCTGATAAGTCTCTTTCTTTGTTTTGCCTCCTTCTTGTTTAGGTATCAAAACCATATTTCTATCTTAAAAAACATTTGGGAGGAGTCCTTCTTCCCCAATTTTCCCAAATTGTCTCCATACTAGTGGAATTAACTGTTCTTTAATTGGTTGATAGAATTCACTTGTAAATCTATCTAGCCATGGAGATTTTTTTTTCCTAGGGAGGTCATTGATGACTTGTTCAATTTCATTTTCCGAGATGGGATTAAAGAAGTATTCAACTTTCTTTTCTGTTTAACTCGGCAACTGATATTTTTTTTTTGAAGGAATCATCTATCTCATTTAGATTGTCGAATTTATAGGCATACAGTTGGAACAAGTAATTCCTTATTATTTTTTCAATATTCTCCTCATTAAAGGTTAGTTAACACTTAATTTTTGATATTCTTAATTTGGTTTTCTTCTTTCTTTTTTTAAATCAAATTGAGGAAAGGTTTATCAGTTTTATTGATTTTCTTCATAAAACAAGCTCTCATTTTTATTTATTAATTCAGTCTCTACTTTGGTTTCCAATATTTCCAATTTGGTATTTCCTTTGGGATTTTCAATTTGTTGTTTTTCTAGCTTTTTCAGCTACATGCCGATTTCATTTATCTCCCGGTTCTGTATTTGATTCATGTAGGCATTCCAACGCATAAAACTTCCCCTAAAAACTGCTTTTGCGGTATCATATAAGATGTGTTAGTTTGTCTCATTATTGATATTCTCTTGAATGTAATTCTTGATTGTTTCTATGATTTATTGATTAACCCACTCATTCTTTAAGATTAGATTATTTAGTTTCCAATTAATTTTTGGTCTATCTTTCCACAGTCTTTTATTAAGTATAATTATTATAATATGAGAATAATTCGTTCTGCACTGGATTGTGAGGTTTTTATGCCCTGGGACATTTTCAGTTTCTGTATATGTGCCATGTACCGCTGAGAAAAGGATATATTCCTTTGTCTTTCCTTTCAGTTTTCTCCAAAGATCTATGCTATCTGCATTATTTAGAGTTTTATTCACCTCCTCAACTTCTTTCTCATTTGTTTCATTGTTAGATTTTTCACGTTCAGAGAGGCAGAGGTTGAGGTCCCCCACTAGTATAGTTTTGCCCTCTATTTCTTCTTGTTACTCCCTTAACTTCTCTCTAATAATCTGGATGCAATGCATCTTGGAGCATATATGTTTTGTAACGATATTGCTTCATTGACCATGGTGCCTTTTAGAAGAATACAGTTTGACCCCTAGATTGTTGCATCGACTTCTGGAGTAACTTTTCTTCCTCTAGGCATTCTCCCTTTCTATCCCATTTGACATATTCTCCAATATTTTGATTCTTGCAGGCATTTTATTAACATTTACCATGTGTACTAAACATTATTCTAAGAGATGGAAATACATAGAAAAGGGGAAAACAATCCCTTCCCTCAACTGGATTAAGATGGGAGACCCATATGTACGTTGAAGTTACATACAAAATGTACACAGAGTTTGTGAATATTTATCTAAATAAGAACAACATTTGCCTTTGTGAAGGGCAGGAAAACCCTCCAACTAAAATTGTCCATGCTCTGAAAAAAGCAAGGTTTGTGAGATGTAGAACTGAGGAAGAATAATATTCAATATGTGTAGATGCCTCTCTCAACCCCCAGCCTCCCCTGTATGGGCACACAGGAAGAAAATATTAATACACAATTCTAATCTTATTGATTACAGCTGTGTTGCTTCCTCTTTTCAGTGACTTTAGAGCATGTTTTACTTGTGAATGACTCAAACCAGAAAAATTGAAGTTTTTGCACAATGTATTTCACTAATGAGGAAACTCATGGGTAATATATTTTCTCCTTAGCACCTCTCTGGCCAAAGATGAAATATCTTCTTCATAGTCAGATATCCTCTTTTGAGTGACTTGATGATCTTATAGGTGTGAATATTCCTTCCAACATGGCAGATCTCAACATATCAATGATTTCTTAAGCTTGATAATCATTATCGATATTAAACTCCATAGACAATCTATTCAATGCAGTGAAGGTTCTTCCCTACGTCTTGGAACACTCTGTGGGCAGTGACATTATACACCTACTATCCCTCTCTCTTGCTACGTGGCTAGAGCATCACCTTTGGCATTCATACCTTTCTGGATAATTTACTTGATGCCGCATCTTGCGGGTGAGTCATCATGGGTAACTTGCTGCAGCCTAATTTTCCCTGCCCTACATCTCTCCATTGTCGGGCACCTACAACTGTGTTCTTCCAAAATTGTGTTATTCCATCATAGCATCACTCTTGTAAAGCAATGGGCTTTTGTGTGTCATGGACTGTTTGACATCACTAAAAGTATTACATAATTCTCCAGAAGCAAGCCAGCCAGCTTCTTCCTGCTATTTGATCCAGGACACAACTCAATCTCCATGTAATGCTAATATAATTAGTTTCTTCAACCTGAGCTTTTACTATGCTATGCTGCAGAATAGAAGAAACAAAAAAACAAACAAACAGAAAACATCTACCTGAGGAAATGGATCACTCAGACATGGCACTCTAAAAGCTGTCCTTGTGTTCAAGATACATTTTGGGTAAGTATCTTTTCAAAAAACTATAGCTCATGAGTCATTATCCAGTGCTGCTTATCTGCTTGTTCAGTGAATTGTAGCTATTTAGTGAACATTTCAGTGCAGCAGTGCCGTTAGAGCTCTTTCGTAGGCTAGACCATAGTAACTTGGCAATTTCAACCTATTTATGAGTCACATTCACAGCTTCAACTAATTGGCACAGAAAACAAATTTCAGGTCCAGTAGTTCGTTTTGGAAATGCTTTACTTTCTCCATAATGACAACTCCTACAGTACCACCTGATATTTGAATTATTTGCCCAATAAATTGCATTCAGCTCCTATCTAACCCATAGGTATATGACCATGTAGACTACTGAGATTGACTTAGAAAGACTGGAAGGCGAAAGTAGGAACTGGGGACATTTTCTCAGCTTTTCTATATTTATAGCCAAATTGCTGCTCTTAGTGCATTACAATGACTCACTCTCACCCTAGCCATTGGAAGCCCTTCGCACTGACTTTCTACAGTTTTCTTTGTCAGACTCATCTGTGAATCTAATCTAGTCAATGCTAACCCTTCAAAAGTCAGAATTACCACACAATTCATTTTTGTAGATTTCAGTAAATCCCTTCCCCTCCCTTGGCTGTCGTTTTCTTTTCCTAAAATTAAGGGGTTGGGATGGATGAGTAAGAACATAAGGTTCCTTTCACTTTTAATAGGTTATGAATCTTTATTTCCCCCTGAGTAATCCATCCTTGGTTCCGACCTTTTGAGGATGTAAGAAGCTCTGTTATGAGTTTTATGCCCATACCTTATCCAAACTTTTATTTGCTCCTGTGTTCATCATAGGCCACACTATGATGTCAACGATGCACATTGTATCCTTTCTACGAATTAGTTTTAGGTATTTGCCAGAAGATCAGAGGAGTGGTGACCTGTCACTGGGCACTAAGCTAGTAACTGATTTCAGAGGAAAAATGAGGTATTCCTGGCTCCAGGTTCAGTCCTTGACCTGGTCTGGCTTACTGTTCCTCTACTCCACACAGAAGAGGCACTAGAAAAATTTTGCCTCAAGTTGAAAACCTGGGCGTCTCTCCCTCTTTTATGTAACCATGGAACACATCCTGAAGCCTTTCACACTGAAGTTCCCCATCGCCAGGGCTAGCAGAGATCTCAGGTAAAGGAAATTTCACGAGAGATTTCCCTGAAGGTGGAAAAAAGGACTTGCAGGGCCAGGTGAGGTAGGAATCCTTTATCACGTAAGAATCTCTGAAGTTGACACTGAAGACAAAGATCAAACTTGACATTTATCTTTTATTATTTTCTTCTGATTCTGTCAGACTCAGTGTTCCAGTCTAAGATCTAATTTGTACTGATTGCCACCTAGTGTTTTAGTGATTTTTCTTAACATCATATCATCCACCAGTTTTGAAATTATTATTTTTTTTCTTTTATATTTTTAATTTAATTTTATTATTATTTTTAAATGTTTTACAATCACTGCCATAAAACTAAGATTTTATACCCCCGACACCTATCCCCCACGATCCCCCTACCTCCCCACGACAGCATACAAATCTGTATAGGTTCTACATATACTTTCCTATTGAGTACGTTTTCACTACAGTCATGCTACGTACATGTACATGACTACAATAAATGGAAGAAATCATGTAACAAATCAAAACAAAATACACAAAAACACACACACACAAACATGATCTGCTACATTCTGCAACTGACTTCCATATTTCTTTCTCTGAGTGTGGGATTTTTTTAAAATAAATTCTTGCGTTATTACAAAATTTCAGGTCTACCAGAAAAAACTCTCTCACACTGTGGTCACTGCTGTGCGCAAAGTTCTCCTGGTTCTGCTCCTTTCACTCACCATCAGATCATATAAGTCCTTCCAGGCCTCTCTGAAGTCTTCTTGTTCATCATTTCTTATGGCACAATAGTACTCCATTACACTCATATACCAGAATTTATTCAGCCATTCCCCAATTGATGGGTATTCCCTTGACTTCCAGTTTTTGGCAACTACAAAGAGTGCTGCTATAAATATTTTTGTACATGTGGGACTCTTTCCCATTTTTATGATCTCTTGGGGATATAGTCCCAGTAGCAATATTGCTGGGTCAAAGGGTATGAACATTTTTGTAGCCCTTTGGGCATAGTTCCAAATTGCTTTCCAGAATGGTTGGATGAGCTCACAGCTCCACTAACAATGAATTAGTGTTCCAACTCTCCCACATCCTCTCCAGCATTTACCATTTTCTTGTCCTGTCATGTTTGCCAATGTTATAGGTGTGATATGGTACCTCAGAGTTGTTTTGATTTGCATCTCTCAAATCAATAGTGATTTAGAGCATTTTTTCATATGATTATAGATATCTTTAATTTCTTCCTCTGAAAATTGCCTTTTCATATCCTTTGACCATTTATCAATTGGGGAATGACTTGTATAGTTATACATTTGAGTCAGTTCTCTATATATTCTAGAAATGAGGCCTTTATCCCCAAACTTAGCCGTAAAAATTATTTCCCAATTTACTACCTCCCTCCGAATTTTGGTTGCACTGGATTTGGTTGTGCAAAAACTTTTCAGTTTAATGTAGTCAAAATTATCCATCTTGCATTTCGTAATGCTTTCTATCTCTTCTTTAGTAAAAAATTCTTCCCTTCTCCATAAATCTTATAAATACAGCATTCCTTGCTCCTCCAGTTTATTCATGGTATCAATCTTTATACCTAAATGATGTACCCATTTGGATTTTATTCTTGTGTACAGTGTCAGGCATGAGTCTATGCCTAATTTTCGCCAACTTATTATCCAGTTTTCCCAGCAATTTTTGTCGAACAGCTTATCCCAGAAGCTCGGGTCCTTGGGTTTATCAAACAGCAGGTTACTATATTCCTTGCCTACTGTGTCTGGAGTGCCAAGCATATTCCACTTGTCTACCTCCCTGTTTCTTAGCAAATACCAAGTGGTTTTGATAATTGCTGCTTTATAGTACAACTTGAGGTCTGGTAGCGCTAGGCCACCTTCCCAAACATTTCTTTTCATTAGTCCCTTTGATATTCTGGACCTTTTGTTCTTCCAAATGAATTTTGATATTATTTTATCCAGCTCTCGAAAATAATTACCTGATAGTTTAATTGGTATGGCACTAAATAAGTAAATTAATTTAGGTAGAATTATCATCTCTACTACATTAGCTCGGCCTACTCATGGGCAACTGATGTTTTTCCACTTACTTAAATCTGACTTTATTTGTGCAAAAAATGTCTTGTAATTGTGTTCATATAATCCCTGGGTTTGTTTTGGCAGGTAAACTCTTCAGTATTTTATAGTGTCTACCCTAACTTTAAATGAGATTTCTCTTTCTATCTCTTGCTGTTGGACTTTGTTGGTAATATATAGGAATGTGGAAGATTTGTGTGGGTTTATTTTGTAACCTTCAACTTTGCCAAAGTTGTTTATTATTTCAAGTAGTTTTTTACTTGAATCTCTGGGATTCTCTAAGTAAATCATCGTATCATCTACAAAGAGTGATAACTTAGTTTTTTCTTTGGGTATTCTTATTCCTTCAATATCTTTATCTTGTCTAACTGCTACAGCTAACATTTCTAGTACCATATTGAGTAATAGTGGTGATAAGGGACATCCTTGTTTCACCCCTGATCTTATTGGAAATGCATCTAGCATTTCACCACCTCCTCCTGCAGCCTTCCCCTCCTTCTTTTAGCCCCCCTTCCTTTTACTCCCTTTTACTCTTATTGCTTCTTCCCTCGCTTTTAGCCTCCCTCCCCTTTCTTCCCCCTTCTCCTCCTAGTGCCTATAGAGCTGGTTAGGATTGTCTACTTAAGTTTATTTTTCCCTCCTTTAAACAAATGGGATGAGAGTACCTCTCAAACAATGCTCATCTCCCTCCCCTCTTTCACTCTACTATAATTTTGTTCTTATTCCTGTGATGTAATTTGCCATTTTCTGCTTCCTCCTTTTGACATCTCCTATTACAATCCCTTCTCATATTTAAATCATATTTTTCACATAACATTATTTACTTTATACCCGTTTCCTCTATGTATATCCCTTTTATCAAAGTAGCTGCACATTTCTCAAGATTAACAGGTATCATCTTCCCTTTTAGGGAGATAAACAGTTTGCCCTAATTAAGCAACAAGTTTTGGTTTTTGTTTCCCCTCCTCCCCGTTTACCTTTTTTGTGATTCTCTTGAGACCTGCATTTGAAGATCGAATTGTCTATTGAGTTCTGGAGTTTTGGTCAGGAAGCTCTGGAAATCCCTTATTTCGTGGAATGACTTTCTCCCTGCCTGAAATGTTATGCTGAAATTTGCTGGGTAGTTGATCCTTCGTGGTCGTCCCAACTCCTTTGCCTTAGGGAATATTGGGTGCCAATTCTTTCGATATTTTAATGTAGAAGCTGCAAGGTCCTGTGTGATCCTGACTGTATGTCCTTGATATTTGAATTGTTTCTTTCTGGCTGCTTGTAGTATTTTCTCCTTTACTTGATAGATCTGGAATTTGGAAACGATATTTCTTGAGGTTTTGAGTTTGGGATTCCTTTCGGGAGGGGAACGGTGGATTCTTTCGACTACTATTTTGCCCTCTGAATTTAGGACTTCTGGGCAGTTTTCCTTGATGATTTCCTGGAAGATATTGTCCAGACTCTTTTCTTCGTCATGGGTTTCTGACAGGCCAATAATTCTTAAATTTTCTCTCTTGGATCTATTTTCCAGGTCAGTTGTTTTTCCAATTAAATATTTTACATTTTCTTCTATCTTTTCATTCTTTAGATTTTGATTGACTGATTTTTGCTGTCTCATTGAGTCATTAGTTTCTACTTGCCCAATTCTAATCTTTATCAAATTGTTTTCTTCAGTTAACTTTTGCATCTCCTTTTCCATCTGACCAATTTTTCCTTTTAAGGAGCTATTTTCTCCACTTAATTTTTGTGCTTCCTTTTCCATTTGACCAATTTTCCCAATTAGGTTATGGGTTTCCTTTTCCGTTTGATCAGCTGTTTCTTTTAGGGAGTTATTTTCTCCAGTAAATTTTTGAACTTCCTTTTCCATTTGTTCAATTTTCCTTTTTCAAAGAGACGTTCTCATCAGTGAATTCTTTTTTTTTATAATTTTAGAATCTTTGGCTAGTTTTTCTTATATTTCCCTCTTCAGCTGTTCGAGGAGAGCTGCTTTTGCTTGCGAACAGTTCGTAGTCCCTTCTGAAGTTTCAGATGGAAGTACAGTCTCAGCTCTGACCTCTTTGGTGTTTGATCCTTATCCCCATAGAAAGATTCTATGGTTTTTTCACCCTTCTGCTTTTTCTTGTTCATGATGTTGATTGAGTATTGTGGCTTCTGATTCTTTCAGTCAGAAGCTGCAGAACTTTGTGTTGTGCTGATGTGTGAAAAACCTAAGAGCAGGTTTCTGTTTTGCGTTTCCCCGATCAACCCTGGGGTTGGCTTTTTAAGTGTGGGGGAGGAGTGGTCTGGTCACAGGAGATCTTCTGAGGCGAAGGCAAGCTCAGGGGATTTTGATCCCAGCTGCCCTATTGTCTTCCCGTTTCCCCTGGAGGGCTGAGGCGCGCCTAGATGCTAATGCGTGTTCCCACCTCTCCTGGGGCTCCTCTCCTGGCCCTGAGGCTTGCCTGGGTCCTAGTGCGAGTTTTCTCTGCCCTGGGTCCTCTGTCCTTCCAGTTTGCCTCTGCCACAGTAGGAGCAATCCCCCATAGCTATTTTCCTAGCCTCAGGTGTTATGAGACTATTTGCCCCCTTCTTCGGTTCCAACTGATCCAGGATTTTTCTGGGGAAATATTTTATGGTTCTTTCACACTCATCAAGGGGGGAGGAGAGAGCATTTACTGATCACTCCGCTATCCTGGTTCCCGGAAGTTCAAGTAGGTGACTTCCTGAAGTTTAATCTTCGGGCTGTAGGTCTCAGGAGCTGCTGCTCTGATATCTGGCGCTCAGTGGCTCTCACTGGCTCAGTTCGGCTTGTCTCATGCTCTTGGTGCCACTCCTCCTGTTCTGCCTGCCGCTCTCAGGTTTCTTGGGTCCCTTCTGCTCTGCTGGATTGACTGCACTCCATTGTGCACTGAAGGCTTATCCCTGCAGAACAGATCCTTCCCATGGACCTTCCAGTCCAACCTGGGCTCCGAATCCGTCACAGTCTGTCTCCCACTGGATTCCACACCTCCAAAATTTAGTCAGATTCTCCTTTCAGAGGTATCCGAAGGAGTTTGTCCAAGAGCTTAGGTGAGTCTTTGCTCTCACTCTGCCCTCTTGGCTCCACCCCCCCCCCCCAGTTTTGAAATTATTGATAATTATTTTGACTGGCACCATTCGTGGTAAGCAGATTATTGTTTTATGAAGTGCACCTATTTGTTGGACAGATGTTATACTTTCCATCTTTCAAATCATTTCTATATACGTTATCCATGAGAGTCACTTAACCTGAGCTAGGTTCAACATCTCAGTCCTCTTTTAAGGAAATGATCTTCCTCATCTCCAGTATAGGAATTTATTTTCATGGACTGGGCACATGTATTTCAAGGGCCTTCCCATCCCTCCCCCTCCGCGTTCCTCCCCCCCAGTTCCCCTCCAGTATTAACGTTATAGGAATAGGAGAAGTGGAAGAAAATTTTAATAAAAGCTAGACAATTGAAAAATGTAATGTAGACAAAGTAAAAACAGTTATTACTTTTAGATGTCAACTTGTGTTTATACACACACATTTGTGTACATATATGCATATATTTCCATGCAGTATTTATTTGTATTCGCACATACTATGATATAAGATAATACATAATAAATCCAAGATTGTGTGTAAAATACGAATATCAGATTTTGTTATTGCTCTTGCATTGTTTCAGTAATGTCAGACTCTGTGACCCCATTTGATTATATATATATATATTATATATACATACATATGTGTGTATATATATGTGTATGTGTGTGTATATATACACATATATGTATATGTGTGTGTTTGTGTGTGTGTGTGTGTGTGTGTGTATATATATATATATATATATATATTTGCAGAGATACTGGAATTCTTGGTCTTTCCTGCTCCAGATCATTTTACAGATGAGGAAATTGAGTCCAACAGGGATAAGTGATTTGCTCAAGGTTACACAGCTAGTAAATTTCTGAGGGAAGATTTGAATTCATGTCTTTCCGACTGCAGGCCACTCACTTTATTCACTGAGCCATCTAGTATCCCTAAAGGATATGTCTCTCTAATATGAAGCTCATTCTTAACTTTGTTTGTAAAACAAATATTACTAGCAAGACCTTGAAAGAAAAAAAAATATTCAGCTTATCTCAGCCTTGGTAAGAGAAGCTTGTACTGAATGGTGGTGATATTTTTTAAGAGGTTCAGAGATTCCTCAGGGACTAAACTACAGCAGAAGGTAGTCAGAGATAAATTCAGAGAGTCAAGCATTTTTTAAGTCAAGTGGGCAAAGGGTTATTGTAAAGTCAATATGGAGGCAGAGCTTCATAAAAACTTGAATTCCTTAAGGAAGTTGCAACCTAAAATGAGTGATGCTAAAGTTTATACAGGAAAATGAGTGGATTATCTGGCAGATATGGTAATTAGGCTATAACATACAACCTTAGTCACAGGCATTATTCATTACTGAAAACGAAAGGAATGGGTTTCACAGGCATGTATTTTTGGTCTGTTACATTTCTAGCAGGATGTCTATACCTTGACCTTTGGATTGAATACGATAACTCTGGTAACCAAGACATAATAATTCTGTCCTTATAAGATAGTCTTGTTTTTACAAGAGAATGTCTTGAGAGACGAACTTGTTCATGTGATAGGGTAAGATCATTTGTTTCACTGGGGCTTCCTGAGGAGTCCTTGCCAGGCACTGTGTATTTGGCTGTGGAGAAAACTGTCAGGGACTGTTTTTGGAAGCTGGGGAGAAAAATGATCTGGGATTTGGTGTCCATGCACAAGCACCGCATCAGTGGTGTAAAAGGTGTGAAAAGTAATCATTTTTTCACCTGGTTGAAATGTGTGTGTGTGTGTGTGTGTGTGTGTGTGTGTGTGTGTGTGTGTGTTAAACATCATGAAATCTCATAAGAATACAAAGAGGAAAATGTATTCAACCCCATCCCAGAACATATTGAGCCTTGATTCATTGTAGATAAATAACCTCACTGGGGCAGTTTGTTACCAGCCTCTGAGGGGAAGGTGGAGTCCTTTGCAGACATCACGGGACACTGGACTAAAAGGTCATGTGAAGACAAAGGACAGAGTCCATTCAACGGCCCTAAGAGAAGACAAGGGGTCACAGGCCTTCCTGAATATACTGCAATTGGGGAAGGTATCCTACTGAAGGCGGGGGCAGGGGTGGGGAGACAGATTAAAGTGGCTCCAACCACAGGCAGGACCGACCAGGTGTCTGAGTTTCTGGGGGCTCCAGGAGTGACTCAAGAAGCCCCAGGTTGGGTCACAGAGACCTGGGAAGGCTGGGGGGAGAGGGAGGAAAGGAGAGGTTGGGGGCAGGGCATCCTTCATTCTGGACATGCTTTCGCCTGAGAAAAGTCCTCAGAACAAAGGGGAACGGGAGAGGAGTGAAGCTCAGGCTAGCTCACCTCCTCGTGACTGCACTTGCAATCCTTGGCCTTCAGCACCAAGTGGAAGGCCACACGTGCCTCAAGTCACGAGAACAAGGCCCGCACTTTGGACGCCCCGTGCTCGGCAGCAGCAGCAACAGTCTGGGGAGGCACTCTTCCAAACCCTTCATACCGCTCCGCCTGCCGGGAAGCGGTCCAGCTCATTAGCCTTGGGCCGAGGGCCATGTGATAACGACTTACTAGAGCTCACTCGACTGCTACCAGCCCCCGGGACACAAAGGCCCCTCACAGTGGCACCACAATTGGGCCCTAGCAACAGGGCCGGGAGAAAGGGGACAGGGACGAGGGACAGACCAGCAGGACCTAGACCCTGTGGACTCTGACCTGGAGACACAGCAGATTCCTGTAAGTCCAAAGCCCGAGGGTCAGCCTCAAGTTCTCCTCCTTGGCCTCAGTGAGAAGGAGTATCCAGGTGGCTGTGAGAGCCGCTTGTGCGAGGCCCCCCCATCAGTGCTCCTGAACCTAAAAACACTTGGGTTAGGAAGCGATGGGGGGACCAAGCCCAGCCCACGTGCAGATAGGGAAAGGTACGGGGGCATGGGGTAACAAGGACCACGTGGTGGAGGACTGCCCATAGTAGGGTGACCTGGGGGGATGGGGGCTTGTTAGGTCATGTCGGGACAACTTGGAGGGTGATGGGCCTGAAGACAGGAGAGAGTCAGGAGAAGGCTTTTGATTTCCAGACTCAGAACAATTAAAAAACACTTCATTTAGTTATTTTCAAAGTTACAAACCATCTTCAGTTTTCATTTTCAAAGCTGAGACAGGACATGTGGGTAGAGAAACAAGCTGAAGACTGGTTAAGGCTCATGCCATCCAGCATCATCATGCAGTTGACTTCTTTTCCTGGTTACACTACTGTGCCACCTGCCTCTTTGCTAATCCTTCCAGGTTTGTCAAGCCACCAGACAGGGTTACTCCTTAGTCAGCTAGCTCGAAATTTAGATTTTCATAAGTTTATCATTTAATGATGATTGATCACTCCAGCCTTCTTTGTGAAGAGAACCACTGTTCCCTCATAATAGTCCTAGCCTTGAGGAGAAGGGAGAGGATGCTGTTCCTCCAAGTTGCCAGTCTGGTCTCCTGACCTGGAGCAATGATAATATCAATGCTTCTTCCTACAACACCTTACTTTCTCACCTCATCTGCCGAAGGCTTTGACGGACTATCATGGGATCGCAAACCTCTGGATGTTGAAAAGTGTGCTGGCATTTTTTATTTAATGAGTAACTAATTGTCTCTGGTCATGTTATCTATATGAGAGTGATCCTGAATGCTCCCAGCTATCAGTCCCAGTGTATAGAATGGGAGCAAAAAGAAGAGGGCAGCCCAAATTAAAATCGTGGTTCAGCTTCCCTCTTGAAGATAAATGACCCATAGGGATTAGTAATTTTACTAAGATGTTTGGAAAACAAGGGTAACAGCTCAACAAACATGAAATCATCAAGGATTTTTTTCCCATTTGGTGAGCAATCCTGAGGTTAGAAGAAATCAGGGGTGTCACATCATGCTAGGAATTTTAGGAGAAATAGGCGGATTTCTCTTACTGTGTTTGACTCAGTTAGATGTCCACATGTTGAAAATAACAATGAAACACTTCCAAAGGGAAAGAGGAAAAAGACAGCAGAATGTGAAGGGAAAAAGAGAAATTCCTTTCCAAAAACACAAAGAGGAACGTTCTGGAAAATGTGTTAATAGAACTGAAGTCATCCAATATGAAATGATGCAATTGGCCTCATACTAATGACAACTGAGAGTTTTCAAGAAGACTGAGTATGCCTCAGTTATTGCATGTTGGATATTGGTGTGCCTCTTTGGTTCCTGATTTGAGGAACTCAAACAAATTTTTCAGGTTCGTTTGAGGAATTCAGTTGGCTTGGGTGAAAGTAGAGGGCTAGACTGGATTTGTTTTGCCCTCGAGCAATGTGACTCTGGCTCCAGGTGAAGGGAGCAGTAGGTGAATTTTGGTGACAGGTACAACACCCAACAGGCTATTGGTTTTATCAGACTTTGAAAGACATTGTGAAGGACCACCTATCTGGTGCTATCCCCCAAATGAAGAAAGAACACATCCCTTTACCAAGGTGGTGTTCTAAGTGAAAAGCAACCATATTTGGGAAGTATGAGAAGAAGTAGTGGTGCCCACTGTGTGCCCTAAGTTCAATTCTTGACCCTGACTGAGCCTCTGGATTTAATGATCCAGGATGGAGTGGATGAAGGCCTGTATATGGGCTGTTAAAATTATAGGGGAGAAAACAATGAGAAGAATATGCTGGATTTGTTCTTGCTAAAAGTGATCGCCACTTGATGGTCCATGAAGCATATAGTGGGGTTAGAAATAAGAAGATGTGGACGATGACCTCTGGGTTGTTAGGTTGAGTTACTGGGATTGGGTGGTGCCCACAGTCATGAATCAGAGTCAGAATTAAGGTTGGCTTTAGGAGGGGAAGACTCCTCAATTCGGTTCTAGAAATACTGAGCTGAATAAATGCAGTCTTAGAACAAAATGAGAGAAACCAACACCTACCTCATATTCCAGAAAGATTATTGAAAGAACACATGAAAAATAGCTCTTTCCCTAGCAAAGACAGGAAGTACCCATCACAGGATATGTGCCAGTATTCTACAGTGGAAAACTGGGCCCACTTCTGTAACCATGGAGACAAAGTAAAAACGTGGCTTTCTGATTTCAGCAACACATGGACATTGGCGTTTGAGAGTAGTGCTCAATGAAGAAATTATAATATCACTTGATCCCCCTTTGAGTGGTCCAGCAGCAAGTCGGTGAATATTTGCTCCCTATTTCTGTTCCTTTCCTTGTGATTTTTATCTCAAAATTCAAGTTTTTTTCTCAATTGTTTTCAATTTCTTACAATGAAAGCCATTGTATACTGGCAGGGAAATGAAAAGAGTCCCAGTGTATAGAATGGGGCCAATATACAGTCTGCTTTTCAAGTGAACATGGAATTCACAATCCTCTAAGAAGTTTTCTGAGGAAATGTGGCTATAAAACAACCAAGGATACATGAGGGGAGAACATGAATGTTGATTACTGTCTGCTTCTGCGCCCACAAAGGGAAATCTTGTGCTATATGAATATAAGCCTGGAAGGATGCTGAGGTACAAGAGCAACAGACAGCAAAAAGAAGATGGCTGCCCAAATTAAAGATTTGGTTCTTTTTCCCTTTGGAAGATAACTAACACAAAGAGGTTAGTTATTTTAGTAAGATGTTTGGAACACAAAGCTAAGAACCCAAAATACATGAAATCACCAAGGATTTTTTTCCGTATACTGGAAAATCTTGAGGTTAGAAGAAGAAATCAGGAGTATCACATAATGCTAGGAACATTATGAGAAATAGAAGGATTTCTCTTACAGTGTTTTATTCAGTTAGTTTTCCTCAGTATTGAAAATCAGAAGGAAATATTTCACAAAAGAGAAACAGACAGCAGAATGTGAATGGAGAAATACATGACAGGAAGAGACGTTTAATCTTAGAAATTCCTTTCCAAAAACTCAAAGGTGAGAATTACGAAAAAAGTGATGATAGAATTGAAGTCATGCTGTATGAAATGATGAAATTGACTTCATGCTAATCACAAATGAGTGTTGAAGAAAATTGAGCGTGCCTCCATTACTGCATCTTGAATAACGGTATGCCTCGATGGTTCCTGTTTTGAGTGAAGGATTCTTCATTGCTGCAGCTCTGTTTTTAAGCTTTTTTGCACTCTCATGTCTCCTATTATTTTTTTTTTGAATTATGACTGTTTTTATTTATTACAAGCTGAATTATAACTTTTTATTGATTAATAAGCTTCAACACCATGAAGAAATTTCCACACATAAAAACATGCAAAAATTATAGAACTGTATATGAAACTATGAATTCTACCTCATATAATTTGATGTAAATATATAATTCTATACCTTCATTTCAAAACAGTTCTGCTTGTCATGTTGCTTGTTGAATTTCCCTTGTGTGATTTACACAAACTATTACAATAGATCTTTAAGACCAAATTTTTCTTTTATCACATTATTATACCTCTCACCATCTTCCATTAACCTCCCTTTCTTCCTCTTAATTAAGAACACGAAAAGAAGGGGTGAAATAGCAGAGTTGAAACAATTAAATCTACAATGTGGCCATGTCTAAAAATGTATGCTTGTTTTTCCATCTTATTTCCATCCCTTGTCTGAAGGCGGGCAACATTTCTAGAGTACTTTCAGGTCGTTTTTGAGACTTGATTCTTCAGATTTTCAAAAGATGTTTCTCCTCTCATTGTTGTTGTACTGTTTTAAATTCTTCTGATTTTGCTTTATTTCACTTACATCAGGTCATACCACCCAGGATTCCATGAAATCGCCACTCTTTTCCTTTCTAGATTTCTCTGAAGTCATGTGTTTGTATTTCAAACTTGCAACTCAGCTCAGGTCTTTCCATCAAAAATTCTTCAAAATCTTCTGTGGTGTTAAATGTCAATTTTTTTCCATATCGGATTATGCCAAGTTTTGCAGAGTAGCTTTTTCTTGGTTGTAAGCTCATCTCTTTTGCCTTTCTAAATATTGAATTCCAATATTTCTTCTCATATATAGTTGAAGCTGCCAGGTTATGTGTGATCCTCATTGTAATTCCTTGGTATTTGAACTCTTTGACATGGGAACTCTGAATTTTGACTATGACAGTCCTGGGAGTTTTTATTTGGGGATTTATTAGAGGAGATGACCTATGGATTCTTTCAATATTTATTCTGTCTCTTGGTTCTAATAAATCCGGCCAATTCTCTTTAATGATTTCTTGAAATACAATATCCAAACGTTTTACTATATCAGTGTTTTCAGGGAGCCCAATAATTTTTACATTCTTTTCTTGACAGTTTTCCGAGTCAGTTGTTTTTGTTATCAGATATCTTACATTTTCTTCTTCAAGTTTTTCAATTTTTTCATCTTGTTCTAAAATTTCTTGCTATCTTATGGAGTGATTGATTTCTGTTTGATCTATACTTGATTTCAAGCACTTCACTTCTTATATAATATCTACCATTTTCTCTTCTAAGTTGTCTATTCTACTTCCAATTTTTCCCTTCAGGTCTTTAATTTTATTTTGTATCTCTTCCTTCGTTGTTACTAGGAATTCACGTAGTCCTTGTGAAAAATCCATTTTCTCCTTTTAATCTATGTTTACAGTTGTTATGGAATTGCTTTCTTTTTTTGGAGGATCTGTAGGCTTGATCCTAGTTAATGTTTTCATATTTAATGTACTTTTCTCTCCAAGTTTAGTTTCTGAACTGAGGATTTGTGGTAGGGTCACGATTGATAAGCTACTTATGTTAAGTTTTGGAGTGACTTTACTAACCAAGCCTGGTCTTAACACCCTTACTTCCATGGGTTCTTGCACTGACTTCCACCTCCTGGGATTAGGCCTCATTCAGTTTTTGAGATTTAGAGCTGGAACCTCAGCACTCTAGCACTTTCAAGCTCTCCACTCCAGGGATTTTGCAAAGGAAAAAGTGCTTTTGCAGGGTATAGTCTACATGAACCCCTTGGTTAGACTGGGAGATGTAGAGCCTAGTTTTTGTGTTCCCAGGCCCCTGTTTTCTAATGCCTGCATTTTCTTTTATTTACTTATTTATTTGCAGTTCACGGGTGGAAGAATTCACTGACTTTTTGTTTCTCAGTTCACAGAAGACTTTGTGGATTGCTGGAGGAGATATGCAGAAGGTAGGTGGTCTACCTTGAGTATCAAAATCCAGACAGCTGACTCGAGATACTAACTTGTTGGAAATGTTGGAGAAGAAATTCTTATTCAGAAATGAGTTGGCTTAGATGACCTCTTCGAACTATGAGACTCTTTAACTATTCAAATAAAGTGATCTTGTAAAAGTTTCTCCTCTGTCTGATGTCACAGGAAGAATTCGTATTTCCAAATTCAGTTCCCTGAAAGAGTAAGAACGGTGATTTTTCTGAGACGAGGAAGTGGAGTAACTATCACAAGACTTTTGAAAGCTGAAATTTACCTCACTGTCATTTTCCCCAGACCAGGTAGGTGTCTTTTAAGTCTCTGCCTCTCAGGAAAGGATGCCTTTCACTGCTTTGCCCCTCCAAACAAATTCTTTGTCAGTGAAGTCCCCTCCTCCAGGCCAATAGAATTCCAAGGCTCTAAGAGGGTTCCCCAATCCCATGTCTCCTATTCTTATGCCCAGCGCTTCGCACACTGTCTGTACCAAGGTTGAGGAACCTGGGGCCTAGTAGCCACATTTTGTTCTCCAAGATACACGTGTGTGGCTTTTTGATTGAGTCCAAGTTTTACCAAATAACTCCCTTCATTATAGGAATTTCTTGTCTGAAGTTTGGATTCAATCACAAGGCGAGACAACAGGACCCAGAAAGACAAATTTGAGTTCCCGGCCAAAAGTTCTCAGTCTTTGGACTATCTCCAAAAGAATGGTCAGTTTTTCCTTTTCTGTGTGAGACAGGATAGGTGTGTAGACAACTTCAAAAGACAGAAATGAACTTGATAGTATTAGTAAAACGAAATAAATCCAAGTCACCGCACAACAAAACATGTTCATTCACATTGCTTTCTTCAGACTATGAAAGATGTTGAGAAGGCTGGCCGATCTGCCGTTATCCCCCAAATGAAGAAAGAACATACACCTTTGCCAAAGTGGTGTTTGACTGAAATGAAGCCCTATTTGTGAAACAACATTGTGAGCCCTAAGGAAACTTCCTGAACTTTCCTGAGCCTCTGGATTGGACAAAGGGAGAGAGGGTTGGTGTGGAATTCTCTGAGGACCTTTCTCGCTTTGAATGTACACTGTCTCAGAGGAAAACAACTAACTGGCCTCAAAATATTTGTATGTTCGAGGTGTTATGCTCATGGACGATCAGATGATGGAGGACTTTGCAGACCTACACAATTTTGTAAACGTAATCAGGCTTGTTTGAGGAATCCATCTGGCTAGGGTGAAAACAGAGGACTAGAATGGATTTGTTTTGCCCTCGTGGAAGGTGACTCTGACTTCAGGTGAAAGACACAATAGGTAAATTTTGGTGACAGGCACAGCACTCAGCAGGCTATTGTTATAGTGCAGGGTGGAGGCTATGAAGGCCTGTACATAGACTGTTACAATTTTAGGGGAGGAAACAATGAGAACAACAGCCTGGATTTGCGGTTGCCAAAAGTGATCACAGTTTGATGGCCCACAAAGCATATGTAGAGGTTTAAAAGAATGTCAACACAATATTTTGAGAAGTTCATTGAGGGAAGTGATGGTGAGGGTCAGTGTCAACCTTCCTCGTCCAAGGAACCTTTGAATCTGTTAGTATAGGTCGTTGAAGTAAAACCACATTGGCAGAGAATAGAGGTGGAGAAACATGGGAGGTTTTTTTAAATGCTCAGGTAACCAGTTTTTGATCTTGTATAATTCCTGAAAATGGAGCATCACAAAACTGTGTTCTTGGAATCCTTGCAAGAGTGAGATGGACAATGTGGAGGGGTTTTTTTGGAGAATACTCAGGAATATCTGCTTACTTCATCATGCTTTAGTGTATCAGGAAGAAGGTGCTTCTGACTGTGTTAGATGTGAAAAGGCTGCTTCAGGAATTGGTAGTCAAGGATGAGTGACTGTGAAGGAGACAAATTTATTGCTCCAGAGAATTGCCATTTCATTATCAATGGATGCCATCACATGCTAGGGTTGAAAAGCACTAGTTTACTTAAAGTAGAAAAACAGCTGAATTGGCATTCAGGGACTATTCCCAACTTATTAGCAGCAAATGCTAATTAGATGCCTCTTTTGGTAAGTCAGAGGGGACTGCAAAGTAATGCCAAAACAAACCATACACAAATTGGACACATTTCAATCAAGCTTTAGTGAGATGAAATCTGAGGATTAACCCTTGGTCTCCTACAGATAGGAATGGGGCTTTCAAAGTGTTTTCAGTTCAGGGTATGTGGCTCTAGGTCTTAGGGGGTGTCTGGTATTAGACACACTGCTGATCCCAAGTGGTATAAGTGCTAATGACACAGAGGAAAATCCCTGAAGCTTGCAACAGTCTAATGGTGGGGCTGGGTTCTATTCCTCTATGTAGAAATAATAACAACACTGATGATGATAATAACTCACATTTATGTAGCAATTATCTATGTGCCCGGCACAATGCTAAGCACTTCATGAGCAATTTATAATTACTTCATTTGATTCTCACACCTGTGCGAGGTAGTTGTTATTATCATCCCCGTTTTAAAGTTTAGGTAATAAAGGAAAAATTATTTGTCCAGGGTCACCAGATCAGACGAAGAAAAAATAAGAGGGTTTTGGAAAAATATTAATGTGAAGGAGGAATGGTGGCATTTAAATTTATAATTAATGGTCAATTCATGAATAATATTCATGTTACAATTTCGCATTCCCTCAGTAAGTTCCAGGGGAAGCAGTATAACACACTGGTCTCTGGAGTAAGAAAGTCTACTTTCACATTCTGCCAGTAAAACACACCAGATAGTTAACTTCATCTTGAATCCTCTGGGCAATATTCTATGATCATAAATTGGAAGATAATTGCTGATCCACTGAATGTTAGAAGTTTTCTCACTGAGAGTTCCCTAGTCAGCTACCATGAAGGAAAACCAGATTCAAACAAAGTGCAGCCTCATAACTTTGAGAACTCAGATACTAAATATTCAAATAATCAGTAGCATACTTTATTTTTTCTGTATTCATATTCATATACCTCATTCTAATATGAGATTTTTCCGACTAAAATAATAGAAATAATAAGGCATTTAAATATATGTATGCATACACACACACACGCGCGCACACACACACACACATACATGGAATTCATTGGTTCAGTAATGGACAACGAATTAATCTACATCTAATTGGGGCAGTTAGGTGGTGCAGTGGATAGAGCACCAGTGTAGGCATCAGGGGGACCTGAGTTGAAATCTCAGACTCTTGACACTCAATATCTGTGTTACCTTGGGCAAGTCACTTAACCCCAATTGCCTCATCCTGGATCATCTCCAATCATGCTGATGAATATCTGGTCACTGGATTCAGATGGCTCTGGAGGATAAGTGAGGTTGGTGATATGCACAGCCCTCCCTCACTCAAAACAAAGTCAAGTGCCAGTCACGTCATTATTTCTCTGATGGCATGGTCTTTGGCAACGAAGGAAGAATACACATCTACCTCTAATTACTTCTACTAAATATATTTGTGTTTATGTGTATGAGAAATCACCAATTTTATTTCCCCACACTTTGGATTAAGCACCACTATGTCCAAGACACTGTGTTAATCTCTTAGCTAATATTTCCTTTGATCCTCACTACTGTAGGAGATGGGTAGATTTATTTTCATTTTACTGTGTCTTGCCCAGGGCACAGCAGTAAAGGGCCCGAGGACAGGTTTGAACTTAGACAGTCTTGACTCCAGACCAGCTGCCACCTAGTTGCCCTCATTTCATAGAAAGGTAGTTTGAACAGAAAAGAAGGAAAGCTATCTTTTACAAAGTAAATTCAAGAAGCACAGTGATTTTGGTTGTTGATTTCCCCTCCTTTTGCCGGAAATGTGTGTGGAGAAGTATTTCACTCTTTTATTCATCAATAAATATGGGAAATGGACAAAAAAAATCATTAATGAGAAAATCTCTTTAAATAAGATGCATACAATGGAGCACAAAGGTTGCTTTATACAAGTTTGAATGATAAGATTATATGTTTTAATAAATATCCCTTCTTGGTTCTTACTGTAAAGAGAGCTCAGATTTTGAAATGAAAGCATTCTCCCCACATGTCATTTTAGGAGTTTTCTTAGGAAATAGAGGGGATCATTGCTGATTATCTCTCCTGGCAGAAGGTCCCCCCCCCCACGGACAGAGTGAATGAGAGAAAAGAATTAGGATATAACATATTCTTTTCACTACTGCTTTTAAAAAGGCTAGGTGGGCCTACAGGGTGAGGGGAAGGGGATATTTTGATCAAATATCTAATTGAAGAATAACACATTCTCTACAGAAACGTTTGTCATTACTTCAGCATCTCTTGTCTTATCCTTGAATTGGGGTTGAAAATTTAATTTGGTGCAGAGACAATATGCATAAACACATATATGCAGCAGACATGCATATTTGTGTATGTGTGCATGTTTATGTGGGAATATAAGTAGATACAGATTAGATACAGATATGAAAATAAATATAGATATATATTTCAGATACCAATTATATACTCATAGGGCTAGGAATATAAGGACATGGATATAGATACACATACAGATATGTGTACCATATATACCAATATGGACATAGATACAGATGAGATATCGATATGGACATAAATATAGATATAGATAAATGTAGGTATAGGTACAGAAACAGATTGGATATATATGTGGAAATAGGACCATATACAGATTAGACAGGGATATAGATAGGGACACAGATATCGATATAGATATGACTATAGATGCACTGATACAGATGTGAAGATACATACAGATACAGTTCAGATATAGATCTGGACATGAATAGATATAGAAATAGATAGATAGATAGATAGATAAATAGATAGATAGATAGATAGATAGAGATATAGCTACAGACACAGATTGAATAGATATAGAAACGGAAACATAAGCATATTAGAGAGGGATATAGATATGGACATGAGTATAAACGTACATACAGACAGATATAGGTATAGACACAGATGAGATAGATATGGAAATAGAAACATAAGTAGATTATACAGGGATGTAGACACGGATATAGATATGTATATGAATATAGATACACTGATATAGAGATATAGATACAGATATAGATTAGGTATAGATATGTATATGTCTATATATGTGTATATATATGTATAAGTATGTGTATATATATGTATATGTATAGATGTAAAACTAATCTTGGAATTGAAAGAGCTGGGTAATGGGTTAAATTCACGAGAACACATTAACACCAAACCCTTTCAATGTCCATGTCCTAAGGGAAAACATCAAACCTTCTCTCAGTCTTCAGGTACTGAAGGTTGAGTCTAGCCCTGTCCCAGGCCTCAGCTTCAGGGGAACATGAAAAGGTTAATAACTTGCTCCTCTACTGACCACTAAAAGTGGCTCACCTTTTCTCTGGCTCACCTTTGTTGATCACCTCAGATACATGGAGGGATTGGGGCTTCTCTCACCACTACTACCAACTAGGATGGCGGGGTGTTCTTGGACAGAAGGAAGGTGGTACAAGCATGTCTCAAGCCAGGGGCATCAGGAATCGGGGACCTCTGGGAACTGAGTCAGTCCCACTTACTGGGTGTTATTCTCTTGGAATCAGCAAGAGAGGAGGAGGATTCTCATAGGCCGTGAAATCTTAAAATCCAAGAGGCTTCTGCTGGGATGCCAAAGCCCATGCCATTGTCTTCCCCTGCTTTAACCTCGTCCTCCAAGAATCCCCAGCATCCTTGTACAACTCCTTCTTGATCATCTTAGAGATGGAACACAGCAAGGAGAGGATCGTGAATGTGGCACTGGGGGTGAGGGGGCAGATGACCTAGGCTCTTTCTCTTTCCCTATTATCACCCCCAAACCTGAAGATTCTAAATATAGAGGGCATCTTTTGATTTGGGGAGGAACCAACTGGCACCTCATTGGTCTGAAGTGACTAAACAGAATGCTACTTACAGCAATTTGGGGCAGAACTTGTGGGGGCACCATAGAAATGGTTATCGGTCCAGGGTCTAGGTGTGGATGGTGGTCTCTGACCCTTGTGCTGCTCACAGTCTCCTCCTAACCACAGAAGGAAAGCTGTGGAGCAGGGGTTGCAATGAGCTGGTGCAGCTGGGACACGGTGATACCAAGAAAGTGGAAGCCCCCAAATTCATGGAAGTCCATAGCAAGGAAGTGATGGTGTCCGCTGGCTGTGGGAGGAACCACACTCTGACTTTGACAGAAACTGGTTGTGTGTTTACTTTTGGAGAGAATAAGATGGGGCAACTTGGCCTTGGACGATACCAATGCCGTCCTGAGCCCTGCACAGTTAATGTACAATGGCCAGCCAAATACCAAAATGACTTGTGGCGAGGAATTCAGCAGGATAAAGGACTGCAAAAGAAAATTCTACTCCTTTGGGTGCCCTGAATATGGTCAGCTGCGACACATTTCTGACAGGAAATTCATTGCCCGGACTCAGAGGATAATATGTGACTGTGAGTTGGTCCCCTGCTAGTTACCATGTGCATTGAAAAGACAAAATATGGACAGATTTTGCCAGTCCCCAATGTCGTTGTCTGCGAGGTTGCCTGTGGCACTAATTACACTCTGGTTCTAGAGTCTTAGAAACCTGTTTTTTCTGGGGCATTTGGAGGGGATGGCTTGTTGGGCCATACAGAGCACAAGGATGACATGGTCCCTGGTGTGGTGAAGCTTTTCAATATCCTGGGCCAGGAAGTCAGGCAAATCTTCACTGGCTACACCCGCTACTTCGAAGTCAGTGAAGTTGGTGGCCTGTTTTTCTGGGGTGCTACCAACACTTCTCTGGAGTTCACCATGTATCTCAAAGCTGTTCAGGACCTCTGTGGCTGGAGAATTACAAACTTAGCTTGTGGGAAGAGTAGTATTATCCTGGCTGCAGATGAGAGTACCATCAGCTGGGGCTTGTCTCCCACCTTTGATGAATTGGGCTACTGCTATCACAAGCCCAAATCTTCCACAGATGCCCAAGAAGTGGAAACCCTTGATGGCATTTACACAGAGTACATTGCTATATGCTACTCACACCCCTTGGAGAATGCGAGGGAAGAGAGGGAGACTAAAAATTAAAGTCAAAAACCTCCCTGAATATAATTCCTGCATCTTCTCTTGATGCTGGGGGCAGCAAGGATGCCACCAGGCTCTCCACGCCCCTCCAGGCAGTCGGCATTGTCATTGTGCCCTGGATCGGTAAGAAGGAGGATGAGAAGAGATTCCTCAGTGAAGAAGTCGCAGATGCTCCTATTTGTTAGTCTTGCCAGGTTCACTCTTATAAGCAAATTCAACATCACCTACCTTTTTACTGTAGAATCTCCAAAGCGTTTCTCACCCCCTTTCTCTCTTTTCTCCCTTCCCCTATCCCAAATGTTCAGTTAAAATATTTGATTTCAGTTGAGGACTTAGGATTCCTAAAATAGTCAAAAAACAAACAAACAAACAAAAAATAAACCTCCTTCTTCCAAGACCATCTTTGTTAAAATTCCCACTTCCAAGAAAGTCATTGTAAAAAAAGACTCCCTCTTCCAAGTGCATCCTCTTGCTCCAAATGGAAACAGATACCGCAGAGGTTCTTTGCAACTAAATATACCTATTCATGCAAGTTTTCCTTTCATATGACTCCAACAATGACGTTGTGCAGGGCTAGCTATTGTGCTAACAGCCTATCAACTGAAATTTTATTCATTTTCCTAAGTAGGAAGTTTTTTCCTAGAAGAGACATTTAATCATAGAAAGAATAAAATAAGACTTTTACAAAGCGTTGAAAACAGCATTGACTTATGACAGAATACATGGCTACCAATATCCTGTGACATTTAAGAGATACTGAAAGATCGTTGCACTCAAAATCCATGCTCCTGTCTGCCAGCTAAACGATTTCAATCTATTATTTTTCGAGAGTCACAGAATCAATATTGGAAGGAAAATCCAAAGTTTCTCCCAAGGAATTCATACAACTCATCAACAGAGAGTCTTCAAGAACTCTCCCAAGTGGTCAGAAGCACAATGAAGGGGAATCTCTGTGGTTCCCTACTTCATCAGTACTTGAACTGAACCTGCCCCTTGATTCCAGGCCACAGCCACCCTTAGCCACCTGTCCACCTTTCACCTTCAGTAACCCCCACTTAGTCTGTCCTCTCGTTCCCGCACCAGCCTCCTGCTCAGCTACCTAGTCCCCCTGCCTCATCTCCCTCTGCCGCCAAACCAGCTTCAGCCCCAGTGGCTGCACAGCCTTCACTGCCCCCATGACCACATCATCCTCCTCTCACGTGCAGCAGACCCAGCACCAGGACTCAGAGGCCACCATCAACTGCCAGATCAACCTGGAGCTCTACACTGCCTATGTCTACCTGTCCATGTCTTACTACTTTGACGCAGATTATGTAGCGTTGAAGAATTTTGCCAAGTACTTCCTCCATCAGTCCCACTAGGAGAGGGAGCACGCTGAGAAGCTGATAAAACTTCGGAACCAGCACAGTGGCCGCATCTTCTTGCAGGACATCAACAAACCCAACCAAGGAGACTGGGAGAGTGGGCTGAATGTAAAGAGTGTGCTGTGTACTTGGAAAAAAAATGTCAATCAGTCGTTACTGGAATTGCACAAGCTGACAAATGACAAGAATGACCCCCATGTATATGGTTTCCTCAAAACCCACTACCTGGACCAAAAGGTAAAGTCCATCAAACAATTGGGTGATCACTTAACCAGCGTGCGCAAAATACTCTCCCACAGCCCCTCCCCCCATTCTGTCAGGATGGAATATCTTTTTGACAAGCGCACCCTTGGAGACAGTGACAATGAGAGCTAAGTGGCTCCCCAACACCTGGAAACTGTGGGCATGACTCCTCCTGTCTTTCAGGGCACTCATATTTTGGTTATCTGACCATTATCTGTACCAAAATCTACCACCATATACATCCCAATAAAGTGACCTGGTACTTATCAGAGGAAAAAAAAACAAAACAATACCCTCAATCAATAGTAATTTCAAAGGTCTGAAGATCACCGCTATGGTGAAGATCACCCATGAAAACCTGACGAATCCCATTGCATTTTCGACAGCTCTCCTTATCAGAAAGTGTTTTCTTTGCATGGAGCTGAAAACTCTACAATATATTACCTAAGTAAGTGGATTTTGTTTCTGGAAGATGGTGTTCATATGCAAGCATTCCTGGGGATGGGGTGAATACATTAACACTTGGAACTTATTTGAGTTTCTCTAGTTTATGATTGTCCCTTAGAGGAGTAGATAGGACTGTGAAAGGGACGTAGACCTGTTAAATTTTGGTGTCATAAGGCTAGGTCAGAGGCAGGGAAAAGGTGAAGAAAAAGGGTGGAAAGAGGATGAGTAACATTTCAGGATATTGTGAAAATCCAGAGCTGCTCTTTTGGAAATGAAGGGGTGGTGGTTAGGTGGCCCAGGCAGAAAGGATGTTGAATCTAAAGTCAGGAAGACCTGAGTTCAGATCCTATCACAGACATTTGCTAGCTTGTTTACCATGGACAAATCACTTATCTTCAGTTTCTTTGTATGTAAAACTGGGACAATAAATGCACCTACCTCCCAGGGCTCTTATGAACATCAAATGAGAAAACCTCTACAATCCTTTAAGTCCTTTGTTAATGGTAACTTCTTATTTTCTGTACAAAAAAAATGAATTTTCATAAAATAAATCTTCTTTTCTTATTTGTCTTATTAATATCATTAGGAAATACGTTGTCCTTGCTTCCTGTTCATGAAGAAACCTAAATTAACATCTTTGAGAGCAAACGCTGGTGTACTAAGGAAGCCACCAGTCCAAAGAAACACTGCATTGGTTCCTTTAGAAAGATGAAATTCCCACTAAATGACTGGTTTGATAGTCCTAGTTTCCTTTAGAGTTTACAGGAATCTTTCGGTGGTCTTTGATAGGAAAATGGTGAGTGAACATTGAGTCACCCTTCTCTCCAGTCCTTTGCTGCTGTCAACAGAGACTGATACCCGAAGACCATCCCTACTAAATAAAAACTGATCTCAGATGCAGCCAATTGTGGGCTAGGCAGGTGAAGGAAGAATGCATCCATGTTGTGTGGCTTTCATCAGGCTTAATCACCTTCCTTATCCTGAGTCCTATCTCTAGATTTCAAAGCCTTGGAAGAAAGTAGAGAACAAAAAATCAGTTGTTTGCTAATTAGCGTCAAAGTATATGAATAGGGGACCTGCTGCCCAATGTCCTGTGCAGGTGAGCTTCTTAATATAGAGCCCTGAGTGTTCCAGTTTGGATTACTTTGCCCCCCTCCCTCCAATTGTGTTTTGACATTTTGTGAACAGGTTCACAAGTGACCAGAGGCTGTTCGTTAGAGACTTATCTCTTATACTGGGGATTGGGTGTATATATCACTTACTCCAAACTTTGTTCATAGGCATTATCATCCATTCAGCAGCACAGGACTATTCAGAGAAGCATTTTTTATCCAGGTGGCTAGGTGGGGGCAGTTGAGTGTCATTGATGGGGAATGGAAACATCTCAATAGAGAGATGGATGAAACACTTACTAAGTTCTTGTTTACCTGTGCTAGGATCCGTGCTATAAGGAAAGACTGATGAGGAAGAGAAAACAGAAAAGGAAAAAGGAAGAGGCACAAAAAGGTCAAGAAAGAAGAAAAAGATAAGGAAAACAAGGCAAAAGATAATAAAAAGGAAGGAGATAGTAGGAACTGGAAAGAGAGGAGGCAAGGATGCAAAAGTGTTGGAGAAAAGGGAGCAGAGGAAGAGGAATATGGTGATGAGACAAAGATGAGGGGGAGGACGGCGAGGAGTAAAAGCAGGAAGAGAGGATGAGAAGGAAGAGGAGGAGGAGGACAACCACACCATCTGCAAGGGAAGAAGAAGGCATGGCCAGGCAGCTCCCAGCAAGGGGAGGGGTTTGGCGGCCTGTGAGAGACCCCCTCCCTTCCTGTTGGCACCGGGAGTTTAGCACTCAACCAGCAGGACTGATTTAGTTTCTGGAGATTTCCCAACTTGGCTTGGGACAGCCTTCCTTTTGTTCAGGAAGACCTTAGTCACCCCAGTTTGGAGTGGTTGTGACAGTCGCCTCTACCCTTTCAGTGTATCTGAGGTGTGCTAGACATCAGCATGGGACGCCCTTGGTGGTCATCAGATGGGTAAGTTATTGACCCCACCATGACATCCCCTAGAGGTGGGGCCTAGATCTCAGCTAGACTTAAAAAACTTTCATTCCCTGGGGTGGGGGAGTGGGAGGGGCAGAGTTATAGGGGGCTGGGTTGGTGATGAGAGTAGGAGGAAAGTTAAAAGGGATAGGGTAGATTGTGAAGGGAATGTGAGGGAAGTTTTGGTGCCCTAACTTGGTTAACTCATGGACATTGAAACCTGCTTTAGTATTATTTTATTTACACCCTGTTTTTCTATTTTAAATATATTAACCATTTTCACCTCTACAGTGTAATTTTATACAATTAATTATAAAAAGTAACTCACATACTGTCCCTTCCTTACCTCACTCCGGTTGAATGAAGTTACATTTATATGTAACTTTGAAATTTTCCAAATCCTTTACACATATTATTACATAATAAATATGGCTTAATCTTTTGAGGAAGAAATTCAAAGGACTTGAGTATTCATTAGAATAAGTTTCAGTAGATGTGAACCCTCAACCAAGCTTAAAAGCTTGTGAGCAGCTAAGGGGCCACTTCATGGTGTGCTTTTGTCTCTGGGATTTTATTTTTCAATTGATAGTCATGTGTGGAAAGCTCTAGTCCATAGTCAAAAAGTTCTGAGTATTTTTTCCACACTAATATTCTTTTTGATTATACCAGTAGCTGTGCTGTGTGTCAACATGCAAATTGCTCAGATAGTATTGTTCATTTCATTTAAACATTGGGCTCCCTGTGCTTTGGAGATCCTGTGCTCTGTAAAAAGGCCCAGTGCTTGGGCTGAACAGCTGGTTCGTGTAGCAGGTGTGCAGTCACCAAGAGGAAGATATGGTTGAGCAAGTCATGCTCTAGACATTTTGAGGAGAATGTCAAATGCAAGATGGGACATATGAATAAATAAAAATTGTATTTGTTAACCTTTATTAAAAGTTTCTCTATGTGGGCATTCCATCATCGACAATAATTGCTGCTAACGAGAATTCTAGGGAGCTATTCAACCCTTTGCTGCAATCAGAAGATGGCAAGAAAATACAATGACATCCTTCTGAGAGAAGAAATAATCCCAAATCACATGAGAGGTCTGCTAATTGAATAAGCATCACCTTGACAGTTCTTGATTTACGGTCAAAAGTATTCTTTGGAGGGCACGACTCAAAGAGTTACTCTATGTACAGCAAGTGGTTATATCAAACAATTTTTTCCACCTTACAGTCTGTAATATGGTGACCACGTCATCCCCAGGAACCCAGCTTCCAAAGGAACAGGACAGAAGAGACTAGAAAATGAAGCAGATAAATTGAATAAAAAGAAGACAGAGAAGACTTCAGATGTGTGAAGAATTACAGAGACTGAATTTGGGGAGGAAAAATTTAGGAAAAGTTTAGAAACAATTGAATATTGACGTGAGCTGATGGAACAAGAGGTAGGCCCCATCTAATCAGGATTCCAGATGGAGAAGAATCCAGAAAAACATCTCAAAGGGAGGAAGAAAACTCAAGGAAATGCAAAAAGGTACGTAAAAGAAGAAAATGAAAATGAAAAACATCGATAAAGATGTAAGAAATATTAAAATTTGACGAGTCTGTCTATCTGCTGCTTAGAGAACTCACAGAAATAATTGGATGAGACTGTCAAGTTTTTACGTGGTTAAAAAGTAAAGTGAGTCAACCATAAAGGAAATAGAGAACATGGAGGGAAGAGTTGTTAAAGGAGTAAATCTGTAAGGAAAGTAAACTCATAAAAGGTAGTATGAGGTGATGCCATGGATAGGGTATTAGATAGGGAGTCAGTATGAACTGAGTACAAATTCTGCCCCAGGAAATGATTAGTGATGTGACCATGATCGACTCACTTAAATTTCCATAGTCTCAGTTTCCTCATCTGAAAAACCAGAACAATGCCTTCCAGCTCCCTAGATTTTGAAAAGATCAAAATTTTATGTATATAAAGTGTGTGCAAATATTAATTCTCTACATATATGCTAGACATAGTAGTAATAGTAACAGTAGTCGTAGTAGTAGTGGCAGTAGAAGTAGGAGCAGTAGTAGTAGTAGTAATAAAGGGGATATGCATGCAAAATTAATATACCCATTAAGTAAGCAAAAACGTAAATCTTATTAGTGTAGTAAAGTAGTAATAAAATCAAAAAGCATAGAATCTTATTTTGGTAACAAGGAAGATAAAAACATACCAGAAGAAGAAGACAACAAAGTCAAAACTCCTACATCCAAATGTTGCAAGAAAAATATTAATTGGTCACAGGACCTGCAAGTCGTGAAAAAGGATTTTGAAAATCAAGTAACAGAAGAAGAGGAAAAATTGGGAAGAGAAATGAGAATGACGGAAGAAAATCATGTAGAATGAGTCAACAGCTTGAGAGACCCACCCCCCAAAAATACTGAAGAAAATTATACCTTAAAATACCCAAATGGCAAAAGAAGTCCTAAAAGCAAATGAAGAGAGGACTGCCTTAAAAATCAGAATTGAGGAAATGGAAAAGGAGGTCCAAAAGCTCTCTGATGAAAATAATTACTTAAAAATTAGAATGGAGTAGATTGAAGCTAATGACTTTATGAAACATCGAGAAACTATAAAACAAAACCAAAAGAATGAAAAAATATAAACAATGTGAAATATCTCACTGGAATAACAAACAACCTGTATAACAGTTCCAAGAGAGACAATTTGAAAAATTTTGGACTACCTAAAAGCCATGATAAGAAAAAAAATAACAACAAAACCTAGGTATCATCTTTCAAGAAATTATCAAGGGGGTCTGCCCTGATGTTCTAGAATCAGAGGGTAAAATAGACATTGAAAGAATCTTCACATCACCTTCTTAAAGAGATTTCATAAGAAAAACTTCTAGGAATATTGTAGTCAATTTCCAGCATTCCCAGGTCAAGGAAAAAATATTGTAAGCAGTCATAAAGAACCAAGTGGAGTATTGTGGAAATACAATCAGGATAACACCAGATCTAGCAGAGATACTATAATATACAAGCTGCCAGATTTGTGTTGTCCTGATTTTATTTCCACAGTACTGGAATAGTGTATTCCAGAGGTCAGAGGAACTCTAGACGTCAAACCAAGTAATACCTGGGGGGAAAATGTACATTCAATAGAACAGAGGCCTTTCACATCTTCTTGATGAAAAAACCAGAGCTGAATAGAAAATTTGACTTTCAAATACAAAAATCTACAGAAGAATGAAAAGGTAGAGACAAAGAGAAATCCTAAGAGGCTTATGAAAGTTGAACTGTTTATATTCCTAAATGGAAAGTTATTTGTAACCCTTGAGAGTTTTCTCAGTATTAGGATAGTTGGAGGGAATATTGTGTGATATTGTATATATATATATATATATATATATATATATATATATATATATATATATATATATATATATATATATATATATATATATATATACACATATATATATGTATATATATATACATATACATATATATGTATATATATGTGTATATATATATATACACACACACAGCTGTATGTATGTGTATGTGTGGTGTGTGTGTATGTCCATGTGTATACACACATACATACGTGTATGTATGTACACATATATATGCATATAGCCATCAGATCAAAACCCAACTGAGAGCATATTAGCCATTACAAGACCAATGGAGAACCTGTGCAACAATGTATCCAATAGTGTATCCAATGTATCCCCATACCAAGCAGAAAACATGCCGAATGAGAAGAAATCAGTTATTCTGGAACATCACAAGTGTGAGCTGCCCCTCCACATGGAACCCAGACCATACTTTTCCTACAAGTTTGCCCTTTAGGTGGGATCCTTACATATCCCTCCTATGCCCACTCATGCTGTGTCTATATATGAGAGTATATGCTCTGGTTTTATTGGGGGGGTGCTATTACGATTTGTCTTTCCATGTGATTTAATTTAATACCTTTCCCTTCTAGTACTCCTGTCTTCAGGGAAGTCATACAACCTGAACATTGCAGTCCTGCTCTACAAAACACACAGGGTTCCATTTCTCTTTCCTTCTCCTTCCTCTGCCCTTCCTCCCTGCCCCTTCTCTCTCTGTACACTTATCCACACCCTGCCCTCTTTCAGTCTCCTCTGAGTTCCCTTGAAGTCAGTCCCTAGTTTTCTCATTAGAGACCAAAGAGACAGCGGTGCCATTGGTGGCTCCTGAGTGTTCAATGCCTTGATATTCAGACAGGTGACCCTGTGCTGTAAATACAGAAGATGGAGTCTGGAGTGAACTGAGCTATGTCACTCCCAGGGGAAGCTGTACAGTCACTGGCACCAGCCTTGATTTAAGCTTACTTCTGCCCTTAAATAACACATTCACATTTACTATCCTGCCTGGGTTCTCATCAGGGAGTCAGTGTCCTAAACAAATAACCCTTAAGTTATGAAACACAGAGGCATCTCTGCAGAACTGTTCTGCATGAGCTCCAGAGATCAGGACTCAAACCACCTATCATTTCCTTGGAGCAAGATTCATTTTTGTCTTTCTTCCTAGTGACCTGGAAGAATTAGGATCTGATTTTGCCAAAGGCTGACAAATGTGCTGATTTAGGGGAACAGAGATTTCAGCTGTGTGACAGATACAGAGCTGTCAATGGCATTTCCAAAGAAAAAAGACTGAAAGAAAAAGTCTACTGTGTAATTGTGGCTTCAGCTCAGAAAACCTCTGATAGAACCAAACTGCTGTGCCTTATAAAACCAGGGCATATTCTCTCACAGAGACATACCATGAATGGGAAGAGGACCTAAAGGGCAACATGTGGGGAACAACAGAGATCATTGTTGAGGTCTTCAGCCCATGACGGAGTTGTGTTAAGATATTCTGGTGTGACAGTACCACGCATGAAAACAGACCCATAGGAAGCCATCCAATTACAAGAAGGTGGAGATCTATGAAACTTGAGAGTCTACAAGATTACCCAGGATAACAGATAGATCCACACAAAGACAATAAATACCTTGGAACCACCTATTGCCTATTGAGGACATAGCAGACTTCTTTGTGGACAGAATCAAAGCAGGGGTGGAGAGTGGACCAAGACAGCCTTGCAGACAAGAGAACCCCTCATCAGTTGCAGAGAAATGGCCAGGGCAAGGCAATGGTTCAGAAGAGAAAGTCTCCCATGAAGATACAACTAGGTATTGCTGCCCATTCCCCAGGGTAGATGGGATAAAATTAAAGGAAGGCAGAAAAAAAGACAGAGCTGCCCAGTTATTACTCTCTTTCTTTTTTCTCTGCTTCTAAATCCTTTGAAGAAGAAAGGACAGAATGAAAATTGCTGATTAGCAAATTAGTACAAATTAGATAATATATAATATATATTCATAAATTTGTACAAATTCATTAGCGAATAAAGTAAGGAAATCAAAGATATCCTTGACAAATTCAGATCATGGAGTCTAAGAAAATTATCTCCCTGGGAAGTGACAGAATTGCTAGGTGAGATTTCTGGACCACTCTTGGTGATATTTGTAAGGCTGTTTAGCATAGGAAGGCCTTGAGAAGAATACCTACTGTCTTGATTGTTGTTAGAAAAGAATAAAAAAAAATGGAAAAGTTCGTGATTGGCCTCGAATATTGTGCTAAATTTAATAAGATTAATTTCAAAATTTGAGAAATAAACTTCTGAGTTAGTATGTCATTAGCAGTTTGCCTGGAGAAAAGATCTGAGGGTATTAGTGAACTTGTAATGTCAAGAGTGGTAAAGCTTCTGAAATAAGGTAGTGATGGTCCCCTGGTGAAAGCCCAAATAGAGTCTAGTGTTCATTCCTGAACCCCACATTTTCAGAAGGGCATGCATTAGGTGTCCAGACATGTGCAGATTCTATAATAAAGAGCTTGGGGCACATGCTGCCTTGGGATTGGTTGAACAATTGGTTGAATTGTTTTTCCTGGCAAGATAAGACCACGGAGTAACAGAATAACTCTCTTTAAATACCTGAAAGGCCAAACAAATGGAAGAGAAATTTGATTTGTTCTCTTTGACCCTCAAGGGCAGACCTGGGACCAATGTATACATGAAGCCTAAATTTCAGTTTGTTCTAAAGAAAAATGCTCAAGCAATTAGAGCTATCCAAAAGTGGGATGACTACCATTGTGAGCAGTGGAAGGTCTTATTGAAAGTCTTGAAGCAGAGGCTGACGGTTAAGTTGCAATGATCACCCTTTATCAAGTATGTAGTTTGAATTAAGTGCTCACTGAGTTTCTTTTCAACTCTGATAGTCACCACTTCTCCTTTGACAATCACTGCTCATGACAACGAGCCTCTCAACACAATATTTTGAGAAGTTCATTAAGGGAAAATATGGTCAGGTTCAGGGATCAACCTGCCTTTTTCAAGGAAACTTTGAGTCTGTTAGTATATGTCGTTGAAGCAAAATCACATTGGCGGAGAAGTGAACTGGAGGAACTTAGAAGGTTAATTTAAGTGCTCAGGTGAGTAGTTTTTGATCTTGTGTAATTCCTGTAAATGAAGCATCACAAAATTGTATTCTTGGAATATTTGCAGGAGTGAGATGGAGGATGTGAGAGTTTTTCTGGAGAATATTGAAGAATCTCTGCTTAGTTCATCAGTTCTTTTGTCCATGAGGGAGAAGGTACTTCTAACTGTGTTACGTGTGAAAAGGCTGTTTCAGTAGTTGGTAGTCAAAGATGAGTGACTGGTTAGGAGATAAATTTATTGCTCCAAAGAGTTGCCATTTCATTATCAATGGATGCCGTCACATAACAGAAGTGAAACTCACTAGTTTACTTAAAATACAAAACAGTTGAATTGGCATTCAGGGCCTCTTCCCCACTTATTACCAGCAAATGCTAAATAGGTGCCTCTTTTGATAAGTCAGAGGGGACTGCAAAGAAATGACAAAAGAAACTATACACAAATTGGACACATTTCAAGCAAACTTTAGTGGGATGTAATTTGAGGATTAGCCCTTGGTCTCCTACAAATAGGAACGGGGCTCTCAAAGCACTTTCAATTCAGGGTATGTGGCTCTAGATCTGAGAGGGTGTCTGGCATTAGACACACTGCTGATCCCTAGTGGTAAAAGTGCTAATGGCACACGGGAAAATCCCTGAAGCTTGCAACAGTCTAATGGTGGGGCTTGGTTCTTTTCCTATATGTACAAATAATAACAACCCTGATGATGATAATAATAACTCACATTTCTGTAGAATTAACTATGTTCCAGGCACAATGCTAAGCACTTCATGAGCAATTTACTATTACTTCATTTGATTCTCACAACTGTGGGAGGTAGATGATATTAGGAAAATTTACTTGTGCAGGGTCACCACATCAGACAAGGACAAAACAGGATGGCCTTGGAAATATGTTAATGTTAAGTAGGAATGGTGACATTTAATTATATAAGTGGCCAATTCATGAATATATACTCAGGTTACAATTTTGGATTCCCTCAGTAACTTCCAGGAGAGGCAGTATAACAAACTGGTCTCTGGAGAAAGAAAATCTGAGTTCAGATTCTGCCAGAAAAATGCACTAGACAGTTAACATAACTTTTCAGGCCTCTGAGCAATATTGTACGACCATATGTTGCAAGATAATTACTGATCCCCTGAATGGTAGAAGTTTTCTCACTGGGCATTCCCTAAACAGCTACCATGAAACATATCCAGACTCAAACAAAAGGCAGCGTCATAATTTTGAGAACTCCCATAATAAACAGTTAAATAATGAGTAGCATATCTTTATTTTTATTCATTCATATACGTAAACCTCATTCAAATACATAATTTTTCCAACTAAAATAATAGAACTAACAAGGCATTTAAATATATGTGTGAGTACATACATATGTATGAAATTCATTGGTTCAGTACTTGGCAATGAATTTATTTTCCTCTAGCTAATTCTAGTAAATGTTTGTGAGTGTGTTTATGAGAATATTCCCCCACTCTTCGGATTAAGCACCACTGTGTGCTAGATACTGTGTTAATCATTAGACCAATATTTCCTTTGGTCCTCACAACTGTAGGAGATAGGTATTATTATTTTCATTTTCTTGTGTCTTGCCCAGGACACACCAGTAAAGTGCCAGAGGCCTGGTTTGAACTTAGACAGTCTTGACTTCAGACCAGCTATCACCTAGTTGCCCTCATTTAATAGAAAAGTAGTTTTTACAGAGAAGAAGGAAAGATCTCTGTTACAAAGCAAACTAAAAAAGCACAGTGATGTGGGTTGTTGTTTTCTTCCCCTTTGGCCAGAAATGGGTGGGGAGAACTATTTCGCTATTATATTCATCAATAAATTTGGCAAAAGGAAAAAAAAAGTATTTAATGAGGGAACTTCTTTAATTAAAGATGCAGACACAGGAGCCCAAACACCGCTTTATATAAGTTAGGATGATAAAATTCTATGTTTTAATCAATATCCCTTCTTGGTTCTTACTGACAAGGGAACTCAGATTTTGAAATAAAAGAAATCTCCCCCTACACTGTTTTAGAAGTTTTCTTAGGAAAGAGAAGGGATCATTGCTGATTATCTCTCCTGCCAGAAGGCCCCCTCACACCGACAGAGTGAGCTGAGTTTAGCAACGGAAAATTTATATGAATGAGAGAAAAGAAACAGGATACAACATATGCTTTTCACTACTGCTTTGAAAAAGGCTAGGTGGGCCTAGAGAGGGAAGGGTAGGGGACATTATGACCAAATATCTATTTGAAGAATAACACATTAACTAGGGAAACTTTTGTCATTACTTCAGAATCTCTTGTCTTGTCCTTGCACTGGGGTTGAGAATTTAAATCCATGCACAGAAAATATTCATATACACAAACATGTAGGAGACATGCATATTTGTGTATCTGTGTATGTTTATGTGTAGATAGAGATAGATACAGATATAGGTACAGATTAGATATGGATATGGACATTAATATAGATAAAGATTTCAGGCACAGATTTTCTATGGATGGGGATATGAATATATGAATATATCAATACACATAGAGATATCATATAGACAGATAAAGATATAAATATAGGTACAAACATGTATACAGATGTGATATCCATATGGACATGAGTATAGATATAGATAAAGATAGGTATAGCTACAGATGCAAATTGGAGATATATATGAAAATAAGAACCTACAGAGATGAGAGAGGTATGGATATAAATATGGATATGAATATAGATATACTGATACAGATATGTAAATACAGATTAGACAGAGGAATGGATATGAATATAGATATAGACAAATATGCCTACAGATAAAGATTGAATATTGATATCGAAATAGAAACATAAGCAGATCAAACAGTGATATAGCTATAGATGCGGATACAGATATATATATATGTATACACATATATATATATATATATATATATATATACACTGTATAGATATGGAGATATATATAGATACAGATACAGATACAAATTAGATATAGATAGGGATACGAATATATATATATACATATATAGATAGATAGATATACACATAATCTAAGTATTGAAAGAGCTAGGTAATAGGGTAAATAGAGGAAAAAACATTAAAACCAAAGCCTTTCAATGCCAATGTCCCAAGGGAAAACACTAAACCTCCTCTCAGTGTGTAGGTACTGAAGGTTATGTGTCTAGCCCCGTCCCAAGCCTCAGCTTCAGGAGATCATGGAAGGTTAGTAACTTGTTCTTCTGCTGACCACTAAATGTGGCTCACGTTGCTGTCTGGCTCACCTTTGTTGATCACCTCAGATACACGGAGGTATTGGGGCTTCTCTCACTACTACCCCCAACTAGAATGTCGGGGTGTTGTTGGACAGAAGGAAGGTGGTCCAAGCACGTCTCAAGCCAGGGGCATCAGGAATCGGCAACCTCTGGGAACTGAGTCAGTCCCGCTGCCTGGGTGTTATTCTCCTGGCCTCAGCAAGAGAGGAGGAGGATTCTCATAGGCCATAAAGTCCTAAACTCCAAGAGGCCTCTGCTGGGATGCCAAAGGTCATGCCATTGTCTTCCCCTGCTTTAACCTCCTCCAAGAATTCCCAGCATCCTTGTAAAAGTCCTTCTTGATCATCTTGGAGATGGAGCACACAAAGGAGAGGATTGTGAGTGCAGGTCAGGGGCCAGGTAACCCTGGCTCTTTCCCTCTCCCATTATCCTGAAGGCTCTAAAGGCAGAGGGCATCTTTTGATTTTGGGAACAACCAATTGGGACTTAGTTTTCAGAAGGAAGTGACTACATAGCAAGCTGCTTACAGCAATCTGGGGCAGAACTTTTGGGACCCCACAGAAACGCCTGTCTCTCTCAGGTCTGGGTGTGGATGGTGGTCTCTGACCCCTGTGCTGCTCTAAGTCTCCTCTTCACCACAGAAGGGAAGTGTGGAGCTGGGATCACAATGAAAAGGGATAACTGGGACTGTGTGACAGCAAGACAGTGGAAGCCCCAAAACTCATGGAGGTCCTCAACAAGGAAGTGATCTTTTCTGCTGCCTGGGAGGAACCACACTCCATGTTTGACAGAAACTGGCTGTGTGTTTGCATTTGCAGAGAATAAGTTGGGGCAACATAGCCTTGGCAACCAGACTAATGCCATCCTCACTCTTGCACAGATAGGTTACAATGGCCAGCCAAATACCAAAATGTGGAGCTGAATTCAGCATGATGATGGATTGTAAACGAAACCTCTACTCCTTTGGGTGCCCTGAATATGGTCAGCTGGGACACAGTTCTGACTGGAAATTCATTACCCAGCCTCAGAGAACAGAATATGAGTGTAAGCTGGTCTCCGGCTGGTTTCCATCTTCATTGAGAAGACAAAAGATGGACAGATTTTGCCAGTCGCCAGTGTCGTTGTCTGCAGTGTTGCCTGTGGCACCAATCACACTCTGGTTCTCGACTCTTAGAAATGTGTTTTTTCTTGGGTGTTTGAAGGGGATGGCTGACTGGGTCACGCAGAGTAGAAGGATAATATGATCCCTCGTCTGGTGAAGCTGTTCAATTTCCTGGGCCAGGAGGCCAGGAAAATCTTCACTGGCTATCCCTGTCCCTTCGAAATCAGTGATGTTGGTGGCCTGTTTTTCTGGGGTGCTACCAACACTTCTCTGGAGTTCACCATGTGTCTCAAAACTGTTCAGGGCCTCTGTGACTGGACAATGACAAGCTTGGCTTCTGGGAAGTGTAGTATTATCATGGCTGCAGATGAGAGCACCATCACCTGGGGCCTGTCTCCAATATTTGGTGAATTGGGCTACTGCTTTCACAAGCCCAAGTTTTCCACAGCTTCCCAAGAAGTGAAAACCCTAGCTGGCATTTGCACAGAGCAGGTTGCCATAGGCTACTTACACTTCTTGGTGAAGGAGAGGGACCACAGCAAGAATGAAAAAGAAAAGTAAAAATGCCTCTCTGAATATAATCCCCACACCTTCCCCTGATGCTGGGAGCAACAAAGCTGCCAGCAGGCTCTCCAGGCCCCTGCAGACAGTCCACCTTGACAATGTTCCCTGGAACACAAAGAAGGGAAATGAGCAGAGATTACTCAGTGAAAAGGTCGCCTGAAGCTCCTATTTGTTAGTCTTCCTGAGTTTCTGTTTTATAAACATGTTCAATGTTAACTACCTTTTTACTGTACGATCCTCAAAGTTTATCGCTCCCTTTCTCTCTTTTCTCCCTTCCTCTAGCCTAAATGTTCAATTGAAATATTTGCTCTTCGTTGACGACTTAGCATTCCTCAAAAACAAACAAACAAACAAACAAACAAACAAAAAGAAACCTAAAAAAATCACAAACCCTATTCTTCCAAGAGCATCCTTGTAAAATTTCCACTTCCAACAACGTCATTGTAAAAAACAGCTCCCTCTTTCCAAACGCATCCTCTTGCTCCAAAAGGAAACAGATTCCAGAGAGGCTCTTTGCTGCTAAATACAGGTATTCATGCAAGATACGCTTTCCTATTGACTCCAACAATGACATTTTGCATGGCTAGCTGTTGTGCTAATAGCCTAACAACTGAATTTTTATCTAATTTCCTAAGTAGTAAGTTTTACCTAGAATAGGGATTTAACCATAAAAATGATATTAGCCTTTTCTAAAGCTTTAAAACCAAGAACTGACTTACGCCAAAATACATGGCTGCCAGTATCCTGTGACGTTGAACAGATGCTGAAAGATGGCTCAGATCAAAATCCATGCTCCTGTCGACCAGCTAAACAATTTCAATCTTTTATGTTTCGAGAGTCTCAGAATCAATATTGGATGAAACACCCAAAGTTCCTCCGAAATGACTCATATAACTCATCAACAAAGAGACTCTTCAAGAATTCTCCCAATCGGCCAGAAACGCAGGGAAGGGGGAGTCGCTAAGGAGTCCTGCTTCATCGGTGCTTGTACGGAACCTGCTGCCCGGAATTCCTGGCCAGAGCTGCCCTTAGCCACCTGTTCACCTTCACCTCCACTAAGCAACACTTCCTCTGTCCTCCTGTTACCGCTGCAGCCACCTGCTCAGCCTCCCCAGGCCCGCGTCCTCCCTTCCCTCCGCCGCCGCCCAAGCCTCAGCCCGAGTCTCACCCCCAGCCCCTGCACAGCCTTTGCGGACGCCATGACAACATGCTCCCCCTCTCAGGTGCTGCAGACTTACCACGAGGACTCGGAGGCCGCCATCAAGGGCCAGATCCACCTGTACCTCAACGCCTCCTATGTTTACCTCTCCATGTCTTACTGCTTTTACTGAGATGATGTACTGTTGAAGAACTTTGCCAAGTACTTTCTCCACCAGTCCCGCTAGGAGAGGGAGCACGCTGAGGAGCTGACGAAACTTCGGAACCAGCGTGGTGGCCACATCTTTCTACAAGACATCAAGAAGTAACACCGAGATGACTGCGAGAGTGGGCTGAATGCAGTGGAGTGTGTTCTGCCCCTGGAAAAAAGTCAGTCAGTCGTTACTGAAACTGCACAAGCTGGTAAATGACAGAAATGACCCCCATTTAAATGGTTTCATCAAAACCCACTACCTGGACCAACAAGTAAAGTCCATCAAAGACCTGAGTGATCACATAACCAACCTGTGCAAAATGGGAGCCCTGGTTTCTGACACAGAGGAATATCTTTTTGACAAGCACACCTTTGGAGACAGTGACAATGAGGGCTAAGCCACACCTGGCTTCCCTCACACCTGGGAACTGTGGGCTTGACTCCTACTGTCTTTCAGTGCATGCATATTTGGGTTATCTGACCATAATCTGTATCAAAAACTGACACCATTTACATCTGATGAAAAAAACCAAAACAAACCAAACAAACCAATGCGCCCAATGAAGGCTCATCTCAATCTTTTGAAGATCACCACTATAGTGAAGATCCCCCATGAGGACCTGAGGAATCCCATTCCATTTTGGACAGCCCTCAATATTAGAAAGTCTTTTCTTTCCATGGAGCTGAAACTCTCCATAATTTATTCCCTAAGGTAAGTGGATTTTGATTCTGGAAGATTCTGTTTATATGCAAGCATGTCTGGGGAAGGGGTGAATACATTAATACGGAGCTTAATTGAGTTTTTCTGGTTTCTGCTTGTCCCTTAGGGGAATAGAGAAGCTGTGAATGGGATGTAGACTTGGGACGTGTGAATGGGACGTGAATAGGCTAGGTCAGAGGAAAGGAGAAGGGGAAGAAAAAGAGAGGAAGGAGGATAAATAACGTCTGAGGATATTGTGAAAATCCAGTGCTGCTCTTTTGGAAAAGAAAGCATGGTGGCCCAGCAGGTAAGGGTGCTGAGCCTAGAATCAGGAAGACCTGAGTTCAAATCCTGCTGGGTTACACTGGACAAATCACTTTAACTTCACTTTCCTTGTATGTCAAACTGGGCAAGAGTTGCACCTACCTCACGGGATCTTGTGAACATCAAATGAGATCACCTTTACAGTGTGCTTTGCATTCCTTTAAGCCCTACATAAATGATAACTTATTTTTTCTGTAGAAAAAATGAATTTTCCTACGTTAAATCTTCTTTCTTAAATCAGTATTTGTCTTATTAACATCATTCAAGAATTAGTTTTCCTTGCTTGCAGTCCATGAAGAATTCTAAATTAATATCTTTGGGAGCAAACAGGAATGCACTAGGGAAGCCACCTGTTTGAAGACACCCTGCATTAGAAAGGAGGAAATTCCCACTAAATGGCTGGTTTGATAAGTCCTAGTTTCTTTTAGAGTTTAAAGAATCTTTAGAGGGCTTTTGTTAGGAAATTGATGACTGAACACTGAGTCACCCTGCACTCCAATCTTTTGCTGCTATCAACAGAGACTGGTACCTGAAGGTCATCCCTACTAAGTAAACAACTGGTATCAGATGCAGCCAGTTGTGGAAGAGGCAGGTGAAGGAAGAATGGGGTCATGTTGTGTGGTTTTCATCCTGCTTTCATCACCTTGCTTAGCCTGAGTCCTTTCTCTAGGTTTCAAAGCCCTGAAAGAAGGTAGAAAAGAAAGAATCAATGGGTTTTCTAATTAGCTCCAGGGTATCTGAACAGGAATAATGCTGGCCCATGTCCTGTTCATGTGAGCTTCTTAATACAGAGCCCTGAGTGTTCCAGTATGGATTACTCTGGCCCCTTCCTCTAGTTTTGTTTTGGATTTTATAAACTTGTTCACAAACGATCAGAGCCTGTTGGCTACAAGGCCATTGCTTATACTGGGGCTAAGGGGTATGTATATCACTTAGTCCTACCTTTATTCAAAGGCATTATCATCCATCCTATTGGACGGGAATAAGACTATTCAGGCAAGCAATTTTTATCCATGTGCTACTCTTGAGTGTGGGTGTAATGGATGGGGTTGGGGGCGCAGTTCAGTGTCACTGATGAGGAATGGGGATATCTCGATAGAGAGATGGATGCACACTTGCTAAATTCTGGTTGCTTGTGGTAGGGTCTATGCTATAACTTATCTTTAATAAGGTGGGGGCGGCTCCAAAGAATTGTAGGCATCTTATTCTGCAGTAACTTGAGCCAACAGAAGCCAAACAATTCACCCTTTTGAATCTATCCACTATGTCCAGATGGATGAAAGGTTCCTGTAGTGTGTCTCTCTAACTTTGCATCTATGTGTGTGTATCTGGGAAGGAAATAAGTACATTAATTCAGACATTCATTGTACAAGCCCTTTAGGTAGATAGAAACAACTCCAGTTTCTGAGACTCTTAAAGTTTGGCAAGTACCATTCTTCCAGCATATCTCTGAGATGGGTAGCCTAAGTTGGCTGTTTCCCTTCTTGTAGATGATGAAACAAGATCAGAGAAGTTAAATCACTTACTCAAGGAGATATAGTTTGAGAGTATTAAAGTCAAGATCTGATGTCAGCCATCACTGGACTCCAAGGTAAGCATTCTTTTTGTTATGTCATCCTACCTCTGTAGATAATGGTCGAAAAAGCCAGGTAATGACATTTATGTGGCACTCCCAATTATCCTGTGAGGTAAATAGAGTAAAAATCATCACCGCCATTTTACAGATGGGGACACTGAGGCTTTAATAGTTGAAGCGCATAGTCCACGGTCACTCAGTTACTGAGTATCTGAATTAGGAATCGAACTGAGCTGTCTGGAGTCCTAGTCTTACCACTATTCCATGTTGCCTAGGCTAATTTATGCCTGATTTTACAAAGAGAAATGAGTGAAAATGATTGCATTGTGACTTTAATATCGTAATTGCTCAATCTAAATGTTTGAAAGCTTCCCTAAGGGACCTGTAAATTATGATTCTCAAATCTGGATCTGCTCAGATCTACCCTTCTTTTTTGTCTTTTTTTGCTTCCCTATTCCCCGTCTCCATCACATCCTCAGAAATAACTTTGACAGGAAAGGAAGCAGGATTTTGTAAGTGTGAGGAGGGAGGAAGCAATATTCGTTTGCCTTGGTGACGGTAGGATGGTGTGGCACTTTCATAGCTTGGTTCGATGGTATGAGCCTCAAGGCCTTTTAAATAGCTGTATTGGAAAGAAATCTTCATGTTTCTCACGTCCTCCTGAGCTGACTTAAGTCAACAGCACAGTCTGCCATGGAAAACAGAATGATAAGTAAAAGCAGGGGAGAAGAGCAACGCAGGTTAATCAGACAGATATGAATAAGCTCAATGGTGATATATGTGATATATGACATGTAGAAAACCCGGGACTGCCAGAATCAATTAAACACTGAAATAAGAAATAAGAAAAGAATTGCAGGCTGGCAGAGTGTAACGGGGTGGGGAAATGATGAATTGTTTAGAATCCACTCAGTCAACAACCATAAGGAATATGCTAGGCACTGCGCTAAGTGCAAGCTAGATATAGAAGCAAAAAAGTGATCTCTTCTCTCATGTATCTCCCATTTGGATGGGGGAAGACAACATGCAGATATCTGTGTATATGCACAGATACATACAGAGGAGAAGGAAGGTCATCTGAGAAGGCTGGAGAAAATGGGGGACAGAAGAATGAAAAGCCTTAGAAGGTGGAGTTTGGGATGAGTCTTCAATCTAAGAAGCAGAGATAAGAGCATTAGACACATGGAGCACAGCCAGTGAAAAAGGCATGGGGTTCAGAGATTGTCTTGTCTAAGGAGCAGCAAACAGCCTGTGGTTGGATTTTAGACTCTGAAGGGGAATAACATTTAAAGATACTGAAAAATTAGGAAGAGGCTAAGCTGAAAAGACCATTAAGTGCCAGAGAGATGATTTTTATTTGATTCTTCAGGTGAGAGGGAGGCCCAGTCCTCCTACGTTGTAGAAAATTTAATTTCGCAACTAGATGGAGAATGAATTAGGGCAGGGAGAGACTAAAGGCAGAGAGAACACTTAGAAGACTATTGTCAAAGTCCAAGCAATGAAGGCCTGTACAGTTGCCAAGTTACATAAGAGATGTTGTGAAGGTAAAATGGCAAGATATGACAATGTTTACGTGAGGTGAGTGAAAGTGAGGGGTTAAAGATGACACCAAAGTTTCAACCTAAGTGACTGGAAGGATTATTGTGCCTTTTCACATAATAGGAAGTAGAGAAACAGAGTTTTGGTGGAATTAGTTGTGTTTTAGAGTTTAAGATGCCTAGTTGTAGCTACACAAGAGATGGAGAAGTGGGATGGAAGCTTGAGAGAAAAACTTGGCTAAATATATAGATCTGAGAATTGTCTACATTGAGATTGTAGTTGAACCCCTGGGAGCTGATGAGATCACCAATTGAGTGTCAAGAGGGAGAAGAGAAGACTAGAGAAGAGAGCAGAAGACAAAGCGTGAGGGAATGCCTAGGGATAGTGACCTGGATAAAAATCTGTAAAATGAGACTGACAAGATGGAATAGATAGGAGGAGAAACAGGAGAGAGCAGTGTCATGAAAATCAAGGAAGGAAAGAGAAATTAGTGATTAACGGTGTCAAAAGTTGCAGAGACATCAAGAAGGATAAGAAATGAGAAAAGGCTATTAGATTTGCAAATTAAGAGATGTCTGATGACTTTGGAATGAAACATTTTATTCATTATAAACCTGAACACCTTGTTAATATAAATGATACATATATATATATATATATGTACTATACTGAGACATTATATATAATAATATAAAATCCCATAAATATTATTATAAATGGAGGAGGAGATAAGAGGGAAGACTCAATGGTCTCATTAACTTAATCATAACAAGATGGGTTGAGGTATAGGAGCTAGCTAAGTGGTATAATGGTAGAACACTGGGCCTGGAGTCAAGAAAGAGTCATATTCCTGAGTTCAAATCTGGACTCAGACACTTACTAGCTTTGTGACCCTAGGAGAGTCACTTAACCCTGTTTGGCTCAGTTCCTCATCTGTGAAATGAGCTGGAGAAGGAAATGGCCAAGAAAAGCCCAAATGGGGTCTTAAAGAGTCAGACACTACTGAAAAAACGATTGAACAACAGATAGCTCAGTGGATTGAGTGCTGAGCCAGGGATCAGAAGATTTGAATGCAAATTGGCCTCAGACAGTATTGGTTGTACCACCCTGGGCAAGTCACTTAACCTCCATTTGCTTTAATCCACTGGGGTTTGGAAATAGCAAACCACTCCAGCATCTTTGCCAAGAAAATCCCATGAATTGTATGGTCCACAAGACCACAACCAGACACAAGTGAACAATAACTAGAAGAGGTATCTCAAAGAACCCAATGAGCTGAGAAGCAGTGAGCCCGGACTAAGGTCTGGGATCTTACACTTACTAGCTGTGTGACCTTTCTGGCTCTTACATCTGTACTATCCCAAACTGGCAGGCTGAATAAGAGACCTTAAGGACTCTTTCACATATTACAATTCTAAAGTTTATTATAACTGAACATTCGAAGATTTAAGTTTGACTTGGCTGAATTTATATAACTGAGCAATTACATATTTCAGTTCTGGTATTGATAATTCTCTTGGCTTTAATTAGGTATAACAACGGTAGGTGTCCTGTTTTACATTTAATAGAATATTTCCCATGCCACCTGTGTCTGCAGATTCCTTTGATTCCCTTTAATTAAGCTCCCTAAAGGAGGAGAGCATTCTTAGGGCATTAAGAATCCTATGCTTTGACCCGCTGAACTCACAGTAGTTTCTCCTTGGTGATGACGTGCTCAAAGTCTTAAAAAGTTCTTTTCTTTTCAGCCTCAAAAGAGCCTGGAGCCATGTCGTTATCGGGTCTGAATCTCTGCTGAATACATGAAAATTTTGCCTCTGAAAGTTTATCCACATTTTATGGCTATTGAGGTATTCTCGGTACATTGTATCAGAGCGAAATATTTCCTGGTTCCTGCAATGGTTGATTTTAAAAACAAAAAATACTAGAAGCTAGAAGAGACCTTGAGTGATAGAATATATTACACTAGAAAGCAATTTAACACCATAATGTGGTGGAATGAATCTTAGGGCTTATCCAAGCCAACCATTCTTTGAAAAATGAAGAAATATGCTATGAAAAATCATAAATTTCAACAGCAAATTAAGATTTGCAAACTTCTTTCCTCCCAACAGCCAGGTTGAGCTACAAATGTCATTGTCTCCATGCTACAAATTAAGGAAATTAAACCTGGGTGTCTGAGCCCAAATCCAAGTTGTGCAATCTAGCTCCTAGGGAAGGATGTCTCCAACCCCCAAAGTAGAGAAATGCCTTTCTCAGTGTCACATGGTGCTTCAATAGCAGGGAGCCAGAATTCAAGCACAGGCTTCTGATATGCAATCAAGTGTTCTCTACAGTGACCTGCCTAGCCTTCCATTGACAAAGACCTCCTGGCTGCATTTGCTTTGCATAATTAAGATTTCTTGAATTCAATTAAATTGAATTGAGTTAAGCAAATATTCTTCAGCATGTCTTGCTTCATTCAACAGGCCTCTGATCCACTTCCATTATTTAGAAGAAAACCATGCAGGCATTTGTCCTGAGGAGTATGTTGATGTACAACATTTGTAGATCTGAGCAAGGCCTTTGACACTGTTAGTTGTGAGGGCTTATGGAAAATTACGTCAAAATTTGGTGGCCAAAGAAATTCATCAATATTGTACATCAATTTCATGACGGCAATTTGCTCCGGTTCTGTACCATGGACAATGCCCTCGTGCTTCCCAGGAACTAATGGAGTGAAACAGGGCTGTGTGCTTGCTCCCATGCTTTATAGCATGATATTTTTCTCCGTATAGACAAATGCTTTCCGTAAGGATAAACATAGTATCAAGGTCGACTACCATACTTATGGCAAGTTCTTCAATTTGAAAAGGCTACAAGCCAAGACCAAAGTGGAGGGAGTGTTGGTGCATGATTTTCTGTGTGCAGATAATTCTTCATTGCATTCAATGCAGCCTCTGAAGCTGAGATGCAACGAAGTATGGATCAATTCTCTGTTGCATGTGCTAATTTTGGCCTAATAATTAACACCAAGAAAACACAGGTGCTCCATCAGTCATCACCACACCATCAGTTACAACAAATGGAGAAGTTTTGAAAACTGTGGATAAGTTCACTTACCTTGGTAGTGTACTTTCCAGGGATGTACACATTGACAATGAGGTGGATGCACACATTGCCAGAGCTAGCTCAGTGTTTGGGAGGCTCTGAAGAAAAGTTTGGGAGAGGAGAGGTATGAGACTAACTACCAAACTGAAGATCTACAGAGCCCTTGTGCTGACATCATTGTTGTATGCTTGTGAAACGTGGACGATCTACCAGCGCCATGCCAGGAAACTGAATCGCTTGCATTTGAACTGTCTTAGGACGGTTCTGAGGATCAACTTTCAGGATAAGGTAGCAGGCACTGAAGTCCTTGCTCGAGCTGAACTGCCTGATATTCAAACTATGCTTCCGAGAGCGCAACTCTGATGTGCTGGCCACATGGTTCAAATGCAAAATGTACGCCTGCCAAAAAGACTATTTTATGGAGAACTTTCATTGGGGCAGGCAATCACCTAGTAGCCAGACGAAACGATATAAGGACACTCTCAAGGTCTCTCTCAAGAACCTTGGGTTTGACTGTGCAACATGGAAGACACTGGCACATGACTGCTCAGTATGGCATGCCCACATCAGAAAGGGTGCTATGCTCTTTGAGCAAAACAGAATTGAGATAGCACAAAGTAAACGCAGGATGCCCAAATTTGGAATATTCCCCTCAAATATTCACACGCACTATATATGCCTAACCTGTGGTAGAGCATTGCGAGCTCAAATTGGTCTGATCCTTCACAGTCAGACACACTGAAATTTCACTTTATCATGGTTATATTATTTTGGTTCTCTTTGAAGACAAAGGATAACAATCAAGCAATCAACCAACCAACGCTGATGTTGCCAATTGCTGGTAAGTGAATACCCTTTTTTCAAATCCATTGTGGACTGAGAAATATCCAACTGGCTTAAAAGATGTCCTGTTGAATGAGGCCTTAGTTTTACTGGAAGGATGGGAGGAAGGGGAGAACTGGTGAGAAAAAGGTGATAGTTCCCTCTAAGTTCCAATGAAGAAAGAATTTTCATATATATTGAAAGTCCATGATGGGCATAAATGACTTGAGCATTTGTGGCCTGTCTACTTTCCTGAAGTTCCCCACCCTCAAACCAACAGAAAAATTATACTCAGACCTCGCTATATTCATGCATTATAATAAGACTTCACCATTACATCCTTTAACACTTAGAGTATCTGAACTCATTGGTATGGGTTCTCCTGTCCTTCATAAGTTAGCAGATGGTTTCATGTGACAGTTTACTATGAAAAAAAGAAAAAGAAAGAAAAACTATTCTGGTAGCCAACCAACATCCTTCTAATGAACCTCCCCAAACATGGTTGGGCTGGTCCTCAAATAACAGAAATACATCCTACTCAGAACTCAAGATTTTCCATTTTAGAAAGATGCCTGCCAGTGTAGCCACAGGCTTTGGGGCCTCAGTTTCCTTCTCTGTAACCCAGAGACAATAATACTCATCATCAAACTTATGGTGAGGATTAAATGAGAGGAATGTTGTGAAAGAAGGCAATATAATACCATGGAAAGAGTATTCTCTCAAAAGTCAAGAGCCCAAATCTTGCCTTTGACATCGACTTGGAGAAATAATTTTCCTGGGCTCCAATACCCTCACCTGTGTAATGTGGGAATGGGGGGTGAGGACTGAGTTTACCAGATGGATTCTGGGGTTCCTTATGACTCTAGAGCTATAAAAGAGCTTTGGAAAATGTGACAAGTTCTACACATATAAGATCTTGTTATATGTAGAACCACTAACTTACAGAATTTTTAAATTAATTTTTAACTCTACAAATTATCCATCTTATCTCTTCATTCATCAGTTTATTCAAACTATCTTTTATTCATCTTTCTCTGACCATGTGACCACAACTGAACTTTAAAACTTCCTGCTCAATGTGTTCTTCTTGATCAAATAACACATTAGATCCAAGCTCCTCCAGTGTTCAATGACATACTGCCCATTCCTTCACATGGTATGTTCCTTCCCACTTCTGTGCCTTTACTTGGGGTTTTTCTCTGTGCATAGAAAGCCCTCTCTCTTCCTCTCTGCTTGTCTTAGTTCAACAATGATCCTTCAAGTCTCATAAGCTCTGAGATTCAATTTCTGTAATTCAATACTAAGTAGAATAAGTGCCTATTGTTAAAGTATGAGAACCAGGCTAAGAGTCAGCAAGAACTTGGTTCAATTTCCTTTTCTGAAACAAAATGGTTGTATAATCAATTCATTTAATCTGCCATTAACAGGCAGCCCTATATGTCTGCAAACTATGGATGAGTTGCTATCTATATGAGTAAACGGTATCTCCTTACTTGGAGGTCCCTATGACACAAGCAAAATTACAGGTCCAGATCTTGCAAAAATATTCAAGGAATTATTCTTGGTTCTACGTATGCAAAAACAAAATAAACAGTGCTTTCCCTGCAGGAATTTATATTCAAATGAGGACTGGGCAGAGATAACACAGGCCAATATAAAGCCTGGTCAAAATATTCCAGACTACACTGATCTCTCTTTCTCTGAAGTAGAATCAGAGGAATTTAATATTGAGAAGAGTTCTTTGAGGTTAAAAGAAAATCATTTAACCAGCAAGAGATCTGAATAACTTCTAACTACAAAACCAGAACATCAAAAGAAAGGAATTAGGTTACAAATAATAGAACTATTACAGCTGACTTGGTAAGATAAGAAAGTAGAAGTCTTCTGCATAAGGTAATAATTCCAAGAGGAGAAGTGAGGGTCTTACTCAGTACCCTTATACGTGTGCTCACGTGGCAGGCACACAGTCACTCACACACACACACACACACACACACACACACACATCCAATCAACTCCACATGCCCATAGAAGTGACTACAAAGGAGTTAATAAGCTTAGAACTCAGTGTGTTTCCTTAAAGATACCACACCGCAGGTCCTCTGCCTAAAACCCTCCCTGATACAACAAGAATCAGAAGACACTGAATTTACCCAGTCACATAGGAAAGAAAAATGATGTCCGGTGAAAGTCTTGGGGGAGGGTAAGAGACTTGGCACATTTGATGCTCTGAGTTACAGTAGCATAACACTGCATTGAACCAGAAAGAGGGGACTAGAAACCAGCAAAGTCTGACAACCAATGGTTATCAAGATTAGGTTTCTCACAACCTAGTCTAACGCATTTGCTAGGTTGATGATTAATAGAGGTATTTAAGTCCATGCAGGGAGATATTCTCACCTAACAAGGATAGTTATTTTAAGGGAACAAGGGGATTATTGGTTGATTGAATGGATTGATCTACATTTTAATTCCAAGTCCAGTGTCCTACCTACACTGTACCATGTTGTGGCAACCGATCAGTTCAACACTGCTTTCAGTCTCATGACTTTTTGCCTGTAGGACTTTCTTCTTTTTTGCCCTACCTTTCTCTACATCTGATTCCTCTAAGTGAACTGATTCATTCAAAGGATCTGTTTGCATTTTGGAGCTGGATTGGAGTTGAGAGGTGACCTTATCCAATGCCCTCATGTTACAGATGAGAAGACTGAGGCCCATGGCAGCCAAGTGACTTTCCTAAGTTCAAGTAGTCAGTAAGGATCAGGGGATGAATCTGGATCCGGATTCCCTCACTCCAAAGTCGGTAGTGCTCTTTCCAGTCTGCTTTGATGTTATCTTCCAAGTTCTGATGGGATGGAAGCATTTATAACCTATGGTCGGAACATGTGAGAGTTGTTCTGCTGAAAATAAACAAAGACGACAGTAAAAAAGTAGCTCATTAACACCTACTGGAAAAAATATCAACTAGAATTCTGGAATAAAATTTAAGTATCAGTTGCATGAACAAAGTAAAAATGTATTAATTATCAAATAGAAGAAAATAATTTGCAGTTGCTTCTTCAGTGCAGAGCAGTGATTCTTACATCAGTAGCTCTTATGGTAATTAAACAGATTGTGAGCAATTACGCTGCATTTGAAGGATGCCAATGCTATTACAGGGCTTTTTTGCTACTGACTAGCACCTTAGTAGGTTCTTTCTTTCAGAATTACAATGAAAACTTACTTTTCATTGAAAGGTTTATATTTTTTTCATAATATGATGAATGAGCACTCCATGACACATTTGACCTACAGATAGAATTTCCCTAACTCTAAACAGTTTTGCACTCACTGATCATTGTAGCAGACTCCTATACAGTTTCTCCCATTTCTCATTTCCCATTACCTCATCTCTCAACCATCCTTCACATGTCAGCCTGACTCATCATCCTAAGGGATAGCTCTAATCATGTCACTCCCACTGTTCATAATTCTTTCATGGATCTCTTTAGCCTCCCAACTCTCCACATATGACACTGTTGATCACCCTCTTTTCCTGGATATCCTCTTCTCTCTGGGTTTTCATTACACTACTGTCTCCTAGTTTTCTATCTAGTAGTCTGATCACTTCTTCACTGAATTACCATCCATATCACACCCAAAATCAGTGTTGGGTGTATCCCAAAATGCTGTCCTGGTTCCTCTTCTCTCCACTCTCAGTGAAACTATCACCTCTCATGGGTTTAAACACCATCTCTCTGCAGATGACATTCCCACTTTATATTCAGTCTCCAAAGCTGACCTGATCTACAATCTCACATCACTAAGTGAACAGGATTTAGTGGGGGCCGTTTACCCCAAGCCGACAGGTTTATCTGACCAGCAGGGCCTGTCGACCCTGAAGGAGCTCGCTGTGAGTAACGATGAGGCGGGAGGCAAAGATGTAAGGCAACTCCGTTTATTCAAACTAGCTCAAGCGCTTATATAGTATCATGTACTCCTTAGATAGGTAAGCAGGACAAGCAAGATTAAACTAGTTTAAGCAAGTTTTGCTACTGCTTTCCAGCCACGTTTCAGGAAGTATCTGATGGTGAACAGGGGCAGAACCCTTCCTCCCAGAGCCATCTTCTTCATGCCTTACCAATCTCCCCTCAGATTACCTGAACCGTGATTGTTGTACGCCATGCAAGAGAGCTGAGGGTTGGCAATTCCCTTACAACTAAGTACCTATTAGTCATTTCAACCTGGATGCTCAGAAACATCTCAAACTGAATATCTCTATGCTCTAAAGAGACAGGTGAGTAGGACAAGATGCCTTGGGTGGCCACTGTTTTACCTCCTTATATTAGGACAGTCTCCCCATCCCTGATATCCATACACATGTGTTTCCACTGCATTTGTTCTCTTATCCCATACCTTGCTTGACCATCCCTACAAAGTAGGGTGATTTTCATTAAGATTTCAAAACCTTTCCTTCCAATCTCTTTGTCCTAATAGGCACAGAAAATGAGGACACACCTGACCTTCCATTGGGAAGGACTCAAGGACGTCCAAAAAATATAAGTGAGAGTCTTTTGAAGTTTTTATTTTACTAAGTGTAGCTGAGAATGGAGAGGGGGAGATTGTTACAGAAGGGAAAAATACACCTTCCTATGAGACAGGGAAAGAAGAAGTTCGTTTTTCCTGATGGTGAAGGAGTTAAATACTGCTTTTGAAAAGATTTAGAGGCTTTTCTTTCTCTTGAAAATTCTGCCTCTTGGAATGGAGCCTTTCTCCATATTCATACCTCGGATTTGATGGGAATACTCTCCCAACTTATTCCATTGTGAAAACTTCTATAAACGTGTGCAGGGTTGAGGTGTCCCAGGATTGCATAGTCTAGTGTCTGACTATCCCTAAAGGTAGGTCTTTAGGACTAAGGGTATCTAATGACTTTTGGTTGTGCTTTTTTTGAGCAGGGAAGTAATTTTCACCATCCTGTCTGCTAAGCCAGGTATTATAAGAGGTTGAAAAAGCCTTCTGAAGTCAAAGATACCAGTGCTATAAATGACTGATTTGACACAGACAGTGTAAAAAGTTTATCCAGCCGTTAGGGGATGCATCTTACAGAGCAAGGATACTTGATAGTTTTGGTGTTGGTTCTGGTTCTAGTGAGCACCCGAACCCCTTTGTCTCCCTATTCATCGTGGAGATGATGCCCATAATGGTAGGTGGTTAAGCTTTCTCAGAAAAGAGGAAACTTCCTGAAGGTGCAGAATTTGGGGGCCAGGTGTTTTTATCACTGTAAAAATGCCATCCACTATATAACCAGTATAAAGTGTTTTGTCAATAGCAGGTCAGTAATCATCTCTAGCTCCTATGGGACTTGGAATTCTATCTGTTCCATATTGTAGACATTTCTCTGTTGCAATTCTATCTCCTTTCCATTCTGCTCCCTCTTTTTTCAAACATATAGACTTGGCCATATGTATGTTTTTCTTTCAGCTTGTTGGCAATCCACTTACAAGGACTATATAACAGTCCTTGGTCCTTATATAACAACATGCCTTCAGTCAGCTATCCATGCCAAGGTTCAGCTGAAAGGGCTTAGCATCTCAATTCATTTATAGTTAGCACCCTCAGTTTAAGACTTTCTTTTTTACCCTTTTCTTGAAGGGCTGGTTAGTATTAACAACTATTTCAATTATTCCCTCTTCCCTCTTTGTAATTTTAATGTTATGCCACAAGTAGATGATACTTGCACCTGATCATTGGCAACATCTCCCCCCCAACAAACTGTCTCTCACATCAACTGTCTTACCTTCCTGAGGGTATTATAATGCCCATTACTAAGCCTTCTCAAGGTTCTAGAAAAATGGTCATCTTATCATTGAACTATATCTTTATACAAACTTATTGTTCCTTTCACAATAAACACATTTTCAAAAAATCTTTCCTCTTTTCTTACATAAGATAACAGTATTCACAAGGGCATTTAAAGATGTGATAAGTGTAATGTTCTTTTTTGGTAAGTTGAATCCCTGGTTTCTAAGGATAGAGGTATTTTTTCTTTTTTTTTTTTTTGAGGACTTTCTTTCTTTCCTTCTTTCTTTCTTTCTTTCTTTCTTTCTTTCCTTCTTTCTTTCTTTCTTTCTTTCTTTCTTTCTTTCTTTCCTTCTTTCTTTCTTTCTTTCTTTCTTTCTTTAACTTTTAACATTCATTTTCACAAAATTTTGGGTTCCAAATTTTCTCCCCTTTTTTCCCCTCCTCCCACCCCAAAACACCGAACTTTCTAATTGCCCCTCTCTGCCAATCTACCCTCTCTTCTATCATCCCTCTCTGCCCTTGTCTCCATCCTATACGCCTTTACCTGTATTTCTTATTTCCTAGTGGCAAGAACAGTACTCGAAAGTTGTTCCTAAAACTTTGAGATCCAACTTCTCTTCCTCCTTCCCGCCGCACCCCTTCCCTTTGGAAGGCAAGCAATTCAATATAGGCCAAATCTGTGTAGTTTTGCAAATGACTTCCATAATAGTCGTGTTGTGTAAGAACTAATTATATTTCCCTCCATCCTATCCTGGCCCCCATTACTTCTGTTCTCTCTTTTGATCCTGTCCCTCTCCATGAGTGTTGACCTCAAATTGCTCCCTCCTCCCCATGCCCTCCCTTCCATCATCCCCCCCCACACTGCTTATCCTCTTATCCCCCACTTTCCTGTATTGTAAGATAGGTTTTCATACCAAAATGAGTGTGCATTTTATTCCTTCCTTTAGTGGAATGTGATGAGAGTAAACTTCATGTTTTTCTCTCACCTTCCCTCTTTATTCCTCCACTAATAAGTCTTTTGCTTGCCTCTTTTATGAGAGATAATTTGCCCCATTCCATTTCTCCCTTTCTCCTCCCAGTATATTTCTCTCTCTCTCTGCTTGATTTCATTTTTTAAGATATGATCCCATCCTCTTCAATTCACTCTGTGCACTCTGTCTCTGTGTGTGTGCGTGTGCATGTGCATGTGTGTGTGTGTAATCCCACCCAGTACCCAGATACTGAATAGTTTCAAGAGTTACAAATATTGTCTTTCCATGTAGGAATGTAAACAGTTCAACTTTAGTAAAGTCCCTTATGACTTCTCTTTGCTATTTACTTTTTCATGCTTCTCTTCATTCTTGTGTTTGAAAGTCAAATTTTTTTTTCATCTCTGGTCTTTTCATCAAGAATGCTTGAAAGTCCTCTATTTCACTGCAAGACCAATTTTTCCCCTGAAGTATTATACTCAGTTTTGCTGGGTAGGTGATTCTTGATTTTAGTCCTAGTTCCTTTGACTTCTGGAATATCCTGTTCCATGCCCTTCGATCCCTTAATGTAGAAGCTGCTAGATCTTGTGTTATCCTGATTGTATTTCCACAAAACTTGAATTGTTTCTTTCTAGCTGCTTGCAATATTTTCTCCCTGACCTGGGAACTCTGGAATTTGGCCACAATGTTCCTAGGAATTTCTCTTTTTGGATCTCTTTCAGGCAGTGATCTGTGGATTCCTTGAATACTTAGTTTGCCCTCTGGTTCTAGAATCTCAGGGCAGTTTTCCTTGACAATTTCATGAAAGATGATGTCTAGGCTCTTTTTTTGATCATGGCTTTCAGGTACTCCCATAATTTTTAAATTGTCTCTCCTGGATCTATTCTCCAGGTCAGTTGTTTTTCCAATGAGGTATTTCACATTATCTTCCATTTTTTCATTCTTTTGGTTTTGTTTTGTGATTTCTGGGTTTCTCATAAAGTCATTAGCCTCCAGCTGTTCCATTCTCATTTTGAAAGAACTATTTTCTTCAGTGAGCTTTTGAATCTCCTTTTCCATTTGGCTAATTCTGCTTTTGAAAGCATTCTTCTCCTCATTGGTTTTTTGAACCTCTTTTGCCAATTGAGTTAGCCTATTTTTCAAGGTGTTATTTTCTTTAGCATTTTTGGGGTCTCCTTTAGCAGGGTGTTTACTTGCTTTTCATGCTTTGCTTGCATGTCACTCAATTCTCTTCCCAGTTTTTCCTCCACCTCTCTAACTTGATTTTCAACATGCTTTTTGAGCTCTTCCATGGCCTGAGCCCATTGAGTCGGCTGGGATACAGAAGCCTTGACTTCTGTGTCTTTCCCTGATGGTAAGCATTGTTCTTCCTCATCAGAAAGGAAGGGAGGAAATGCCTGTTCACCAAGAAAGTAACCATCTGTAGTCTTATTTTTTTTCCCTTTTCTAGGCATTTTCCCAGCCAGTGACTTGACTTCTGAGTGTCCTGTCTACCCCCACGTTGCCTCCAGATCCACCCAGCCAGTGCTTGGGGTCTGAGATTCAAATGCTGCTTCCCAGCCTCAGGGCTTTGGGCGGGGGCAGGGTTGCTATTCAGTGTGAGATTAAGTTCAGGTGCTCGGGTGGGGGCAGGGCCGCCTCACTGGCTCAGTTCCCTCAGGGGGTTTATGCAGATACCTTCAACAATGGATCCAGGCTCATGCCTGCTTGGGGAGCCCCTGTCTGCTCCCCCCTCGGTTGCTGCCTCCCGGGGTGGGGGCTTGAGATATGGGGGCACCCCACACCCCTCTCCACCCGCCAAAGAGACCCTCTCACTGACCCTTGTCACCTGTGGGTCGGGAACCCACGCGGCCGGTGGAGATTCCGTCCCTGAAGCCCACTCAGATCCACTCCTTTCCGCACAGCCAAGGCAGGATTGGGATCTGCTCTGGGTTCAGGGTGGGAGGGACCTTTTGCGGGAGGTTTTCAGGCTCTCTGGAGCAGAAATCTCCTCCGCTCTGTTGTTCTGTGGCTTCTGCTGCTCCAGAATTCTCCGGTGGTTCTTTTTTTACAGATATTTTATAGGCTGTGGGTTCGGAGCTAGCGTATGTGCGTCTTTCTACTCCACCATCTTGGCTCTGCCCCCAAGAGAGATATTATCACTGTTGAGGATACTTGGGCTTCCATTCATTCAAAAATTTCACTTTCTTTACACCATCTGAGAGGATTCCAGGGGCCCAGAGGGAACAATGGAGGAGATGAAGTTTCTTTGGAGATCTGCATACAAAACCTGGAAAAATTTTAGCAGATTTATTCAGAGACCACTTTTTTCTAACTCAGTTGTCGCAGGTTTCCTGATTGATCATGTTATATAAAAATTAATTGAAAGAACTGGGAATGTTAAGCCTAAAGAAGAGAAGGATGAGATTGTCTTATAGAAGAAACAGTAGATATGACCTGTGAGGTCAAAACGAAGGAGACAACACTGCAGGTGAGGATCAGTGTAGGGACAAATATTCTAATTAGAGCTAGCCAAAGGGCAGAGGCACTGTCCTTGGAAAGAATGGGTTCTTTCACTGGGAGCCATCTAGCTTTGGCTTGCTTCAGGAAGTCACCAAGGAGACTTGGGTTTGAATCCTGGTACTGTGTGACCTTGGACAAAATCATGTCATCTGTCTGGGCCTCCATTTTGTCATTTGTCAAACTAAGAGATTGACCTCAAAGATCTCTAAGATTCTTTCTAGATGTAATATTCTGTATTTTATACCCCAATTTCCCTTCTGTAGTCTAACTGTAAAGAACACTATCTTCTATTTCATGCTCATTCTTCAAACTCTGGTTCTAAATATAATTTGCCTAGAGGGAGGCAGCTATATGTGACCCCTCTACTGGGGAAAAATACATACTACATGCTACTATTAATCCAGAGCTGGAAGTCCCTTTAGATGTACTCTAGTACAACCCCATTGTTTCACAGAGGAGGAAGCAGGTCCACAGGGTTAAGCAGGTCATACAGCCAGTAAATGCCAGAAGTTGAGATTTGAATTCAGGTTCTTTGAGTCTGAATCCAGGGCCCTTTCCAATTTAACAAGCTGATTTGTTATTCTAGTAACAAATAAAGAAGTAGTTCTTTCCTCTAACTCCTCAAGTTTTAATTTTCTCCACAACCATGTGTCCAGTTGTTGTTTCCAGAACTGAAAGAGTTATGAAGACGCTGCTGAATCAGACTGCAGCCAAGACCAAACGAAACTTTCCACCGGTGTCTCTTGTGACAACCTAAACGTTACTTGTGGTGAGTGAAATTCATTTCACTAAGACTGAAGTATCCTGGATAGGTACATCCTGGATAGGATGGTGATTGCTGTGTAACTGGTGTGCTTGGGGGATGCAAACAACTTCCCTTCCTTCCCAGGACACCCACTGTCCAGGGGGCACACAGGTTGACCCAAGGGATTTCCTGTCCTATTCTATCACATTTTCTGGGACTGAGACCAGTTGGAAACACAACAGTGACCAATTAGATGGACATTGTCCTGGCATCCTATTTATAGCACCCATTCTTCCCTCATAGAATTCAAACGATATAGACCAGGGAGGGATCAAAGAGGTGAGGTCATCTAAAGGGAAGTGAAGCGAATTGGGGAATTTTCTCAATCCTCTCCATTTGTGTCCATCTCTCCAGATTCCAAGGATTCTTGTGAATATCTTCTATGTAACTGTGATAAAAGTGCCATTGAGGGTTTTCTTCATTCACACATCAACTCCTCTCTCAGTGGTCTTGATGTTGCCTTCTGCATGCCCATGGTCACAGGTAAGAACAACCAGATTGGGTTCCTCAGTTTCCTCGACTACATTTGTGGTAAATCATTGGGTTTCCTTCTTTTTTTGTTAGTTATCCTTTGTCCAGTACAATTCAATGACAAGTATTGATGAATAGCCTGCTCGTTTGTAAGCCCTGTGCTCAGTTCTGGGAGAGACATTGGTCCTCACCTCCAAGAAGCTTAAACTCATAGGGACAAGAACACAAATAGCTGTGATAGCAGAAAACGTGAGACTAGTGGAAAAGAGATAGATCTAGGCAAAGTATGGTGGAAAATATAAGGAGGGAGGGATCATTTCCTTTGAGATAGATAGACAGAGCTTTTATGAAACACTTACCATATGCCATTCACTATCCTAAGATCTGGGAATACAATCTAATTTGGGAAGATAATGCACGAAAGGGAACTGAAAAGGGGGAAAAGTAGGGAAAGTGAGGTTGAAAAGATGGGGATATAGGAGGAAAAGTCAGGAGCTGAGCCAAAATAGAAGAGAGTGTGAATGACTTGGGTATCTATTGAGCACATTAATCAGGTCAACAATCATGAATTTTAGGTTTTTGTATATTTATATGTTCTTCCTTGTATTTTTTCTATTGTATTCCATTCATTTTTTTTTTTTTTACAAACCTTGCCCATGCTTAGCAGCAGCCACTTAATAGTCCAACCATTCAGCTGACTTACCTGGAAACCTTTACTTTGCTCTGTTTCCAACCTGAGCTGGTTCACCTTCCTTAGGTAGCCCATGTCTGTTCGCCCCTTCTAGGGACTCATTATATTGGTGCATATCCCTAATCAGCATTACCCTCATGGAAATTTAAAACTCCTAAACTCATGCAATCCACCAAGCTCACCTACGCAAATAACAAGGAACACAGCTGTGAGCTATTAAGCCAGACTCAAATAGCATTTATCAACTTATGATGGATGTGTCAGGCACCACAGCAAACACTGCAGATACAAAGAAAGGCAAAAACATCCCCCTGCTTTCAAGGAACTCACAATCTAATGGAGAATACAGCATGCAAACAACTATGTACAAACAAGTCTTAGACAGGACAAATTGGAGGTAATCTCAGAGGGCACTAGAATTAAAGGGAACGAGAAAAGGCTTCTCACACAAGGTGGGATTTTTGTTGACATTTAAAGGAATAGGGGAAGAAGAAACAAGGAGGGAGAACGTTTTAGGCAGCCTTAACAGCCAGTGAACATATATAAAGTTCAAAGATGTCATATATGAGGAGTATGTGATTATGAGCAGCTAGTGATTAAAGTACAAAAGAATACTGGTATGAGAGTTGAGATGTGGTTTCCAATTCTGTCTGTTCTGTAAAATTGTTGAGTGACTCTCAATTTCTCCAAACCTCAGTTTACTTATTTATAATATGGTGATAGTTTTTACTGTCCTATCTAACTCCATGGGGTTTCTGAGAATGAAATAATAAAATGTGTCATTGTGGGAAAGCAGAAAATAACATGTAAATATAAGCCATTATTATCATGACATGTTTTGCAAATAGCCCTTCACCTACTGACCGTAGGTGAGTACACATTTGTGGCTGATGAACAGGAAATAAAAATGTTTGTTTCATTTATTTTATTCCCATTGGGGACTGTGGGAGAACAAAGGATTTGGGGTTTTTTTGAAACCTAAAATCTCAGTAATTCTTTTAATAAGTGGATTCATTAATACCATTTTGTCCTCTTTTCTCAAAGGGTGATCTCTTATTGTCCAGCTGGCTTGCTGCATTCAAGTGACTTTTCCAGAAAGTTTAGACTGGGCAGCACTAGTATAACAGGAGGAGGACTGAATCTGGGGCAAGAGGATCAGTCTCTGAATCCCAGCTCTACTTAGTGGTTCTGTGTCCATGAGCAAATCACCTCTTGGTTCTTCTTGTTGTTCAATCTTTGTAGTCATGTCCAACGCTTCATGACCCTATTTGGTGTTTTCCTTGACAAAGATACTGGAGAGATTTGACACTTCCCAGAGTTAAGTGATTTGCCCAGGGTCACACAGCTCATCACTGTCTGAGGACAAATTTGAACTCAGATCTTCTTGACTTCAGGCCCTGACTTATCTCTGTGAGTCTCCTTTATAACATGGGAATGCTGATTCTCACACTATGTCTATCTCAAGACCTTTTTCAGGAAAGAGTTTGATGAACTCTCAAGTACTAGAGTAATGGGATCTTCCCCTCCCAGCTTCTGTGTTGTCACCACCCCACGTACACCTGCCAGGAGTCATCCTTCCCTTTTCATAGAATTCCTTTCCGAATGCCCTAATCCAAAGGTGTTTTAGTTAAGAACTGAATTCTTAAGGCCTTTTCATCTTCTTTCTCTCAATGTTTGTCCTGTCTCACTATTCTATAGTTGTATGATTTGGCCCTGGAAGGACTTCATACCTTGTTTCTGAATTTGAGCTTGAGAAATTGGAAGCTCATCTCTCTAACATTCTCTCCCAACATGTTAACTTTTCAGATACAAACATCAAGGAAGAGATCTTGAGTTTCCCAAATGACTGTAAGTCTTTCTCATTATACCATGTCTCATTCATATACTGTGGCATTAAAACGGGGAGGTATATCTCAATGGGTACAGATGATATTCTTTTAATCTTTGAGGGGTCCTCTGGGAGTTGTAGAGTGTGGGGCAAAGCAACAAGTAAACACCTGAATGTGGAAATTCTAGTCAGAGTCCATGTTCCTTTTGGCAACACTTTCCTCTTTTGCATAGGTAATTTGTTGTGCTGCTACTAATGCCAAGGACAAGGGCATCACCAGAGGCAAAGGGGAGTTGCGGAGAAAAGTGGTTCCATTCCACACCATATTCCAACTTCACAGAATCAAGGGATTTGAGACATGAAAGAGACTGGGACCTTAGAGATCATCTAGGTCAATATTTTTTTGAAAGATGAAGGCAAAGCACTTGCCCTAAAGTCTGAAAGACCAAGATTCATACCCAGTTCCAATTAGTCTACTGAAAGTTTCAAAAAGCTTTTGAAGGGTGTAAGTGGGGCATAACAGGGGGAAAAAGATTATATATAGCACATACTGTGGCGTAGGACAGAAACACACAACCTTGTATCATGGATTCTTTCCCATCCCCTTGGCAAGGCCCTTCTCTCAGGGTGTCAGTTGTCTCATCTCTGTCCACTTATTGTAGAGACATGAAACTTAGCTGTGAAAATCCCAAAAACGCTAGGAGAATCTATAATGTAGAATGATATTCCTTTTTTTGATAACTGCTATTATGGTGTTTTGTACCTAAACAGGCTTTGATAATAACAGGTTTTCTTTTGTTTGTTTACTTATTTTTAAAGTATTTTCTTTCCTTCTACAGAGTGTTTTGGCCACAAGAGCTCTCAGGCACTATGGACATCCACTGAACTAAGAAAAGGCATTGTAGGAGAAAAATACAAAAGAAACACGATAAAAGATAATATGTTGTTACTCATTCACTTACTTACTCACTTACTTATGTCATCCCAGAATTACAGAACCTCAGAGTTGCAAGGGACTTCAGGGACCATTTAGTCCAATCCCTCTGTCTTACAGATGTCTTAAAGAGGACCCAGGGCAACATGACTTGCCTAGAATCACACAGAGTAACTGGCAGAGCTGGTATTTGAGTGAATCTCTTTAGATTCCAAGTCCAGTCTTCTTCTGCTTTAACACCTTTTATGAGTCTTAGTTTCATCATCTGTAAAACAGGAGGAATAATTTCTGCCTTACATGTTTCACAAGGTAGTTATGAATAAGTCACATTTGTAAACTATATATATATACATATATATATATATCATGTGAACTTTTTAATATTTCTACCCTGTAGCATCTAGTCCCTCTCAATTTTCCCCCCTTCTTGATGCTCCTCTATACCCTCCAAACACCCAGATTACTGGCTAAGGGCTCATTTGTATTTTCTGTTTGGAGTAACTGGTACCCAAGTAGGTTTAAAAATAGTAATGAATGTCACTGAAGCAGGAATCGCTAACAGAGAACTTTGGTAATGTCAAACTAAGACTTTGGAAAAGTAAATACTTCCAAGTGTCTAAAGAAAAGAAATCCCATGTTCTATAGGAAGTCTTCCTTAATATGCCCCACCCCTTAATTCTATTATCTTCCTTCTGTTAATTATCTTCTATTTATCCTCTATGTAACTTGCTTTACTGCATGTTGCCCCCACCCCCATTAGATTGTAAGCTCCTTGAGGGCAGGGCCTGTCTTTTGCCTATTTTTGTATCTCTACCAGTTAGCATAGTGCCTGACACATAGTAGACACTTTAAAAATGTCTGTTGATTAATTGACTGAGGGTAACTGGGGCTCTGATACAACCAGAAAGGTCTAAACTGAACATCTGGATGTCACCATAGAAGTGTTGCTGAATTTATCAGTGGTGATTTCCCTTGTCACTGTGGGCCTATGATACAGGTCCTTAAGACTTAAACTAGGACTGAAATGGTCCTGAAAATGAGGAGGGCATTGTATAATGGCATCTTAGAAAAAATGAGAGTCGATTAATATGTCAATGGCACATGAGAGCTAGAAAGGGCCATGGAGTTTTCTGGCCCAACTCTCATATTAAAGATGAGTGAACTAAGGCCCGAACTCTCTACAGTCTTCAAGAATTGCCCTTCTTTTCCCAGAGTAGGCAAGACTTATGGGAAGAGCCCTGGGTTTGGGTCTCCCATTGTGTGAACAATGGGACTGCTTTAGACAAGATATTTCACCTCTGTACCCTTCTCAGTTTTATCCTTTGTTAAATGAGGGGATTGGACTAAATGACCTTTACAGGTCTAATTCCTGTGAGTCTTTGAGAAAGTAGCTTTGGACAAGTAACAGATGAGTTACTTGCCCAAGATGATACCTCCAGACAAAGTTGTTATGGTTCTAGGATCAAAGATGTTCATCTGGAGGGGTCCTCGGAGGCCATCCAGTCCAATACCCTTACATTACAGATGAGGAAAAAGATACCTAGGGAGGTTAGGTGACTTGCCCAGCATCACAAAGAAACAGTGATAATAGGTAGGATTTTGAATATGGTTCTCCTAACTCTATAGTGTTTCCATTGTACCACATTTCTTCTCCACTTTAAGCTCAAATTTTTCCTTATGTTGCGTCTGTTGCCCCTCTTGAGAATATCTAGTATTGTTCCAGGCCTGACCATTTGGAAACCATCCACATCACACCTTTGAGAAGTATGGCTGCTTCTACCTTTTCTTGGACACTTTCACTCCATAATTGAAACAGAGAATCTCCTGGCTAGAAGAGATCTTAGAGATCATCCTTCCAAACTGTACACAGCTACCTGAGAATCTCCTCTACAATATCCCCCATAAAGTCTCATTCAGTCTTTGATGAAATATTACCAATGAGGAGGAACCCACAGCGTGCTATGAAAGTTCATTTTCCTTCTGAATACCTCAAATTATTATTTTTTCTGACACTGAGTAAATCTGCCTCTGCTTCTAGTTCTGCCTTCTATAGGACAAGTTTGATCCCTTTTCTGGAACAGCTACAGGGTGCAGTGGATAAAATGTTGGTCCCGGAGTCAGGAATGTTCTTTCTAAATTCCATTCTGGCCTCAAAAACGTACTAGTTATGTGACCCTGGCCAAATCACTTCACCCTGTTTGCATCAGTTTCCTCATTTGTTAAATGAGTTAGAGAAGGAAATGGCAAACCATTCCAGTACCTCTGTCAAGAAAACCCCAAATGTGGTTACAAAGAGTAAGATACAAAAACAAAACTGTTTTGTGTATGATAGTCCTTCAACTATGTGGAGTCAGTCTTAGTCTGCTTCATTGTAAATGTTCCTAGTTCCTTTCACCAATCTTCATATAGCATTCACAGAGGCTTTCACCATTCTCATTGCCCTCCTCTGAATACATTTATCTGCTGCATGGAGGAGGAGGAGGAGGAGAAGGAAAAATAGAAAGAGGAATAGTGGTAGTGGATAAGGGTGAGAGTGTGGTAGTAATAGCCACCATTTATTTACACCTTAAATCTTACAAAGCAATTTACACATAGATTATCTCATTTGATCCTCATCACAACTCTGGAAGTAGGCATTATCATTATACTCATTTTATACAGATGGAAGAAACTGAACCTAAGAGAGGTTGTGACTTTCCCAGGACCTCATGACTAATTAATTTCTGAGAAAGGATTCAAACTCAGGTTTTCCTGATTCCAAGCAAAGCCCTCCATGTACTTCACCAGACATTGTACTAGGTGCTGGTGATACAAAGGCAAGACCAAAACAGTCCAAGGTGCTTACTTCTATTGGGAGAAGAAAGCTACAACGTGAATACAGTTAAGTGCCTACAACAGACATAAAAAGTCAATACAAAGTAATTTGCTGCAGTGGGGAAGGTACTAGCACGTGGGGAAATCAGGAGTGGCCTCAAGTAATAGGTGAAAGTTTAACTGAGTCTTGAAGGAAGTTAGGGGTTCTATGAGACACAGGTGAGGAGGGAGAACATCTCAAGATGGCGGGGAGACTGGGCAAAGGCATGGAATGTTCTGTCTTGAGAAAACTGAGGAGGCCAGTTTGTGTAGAATACAGACTGGGTCAAAGAGAGTAAGATAGAGTGGAATCAGATTATAGCAGACTTTCAAAACCACCCCGAGGAGTTCGTTAAAACGCTTCTGTCCAGGGTGTGTTGCATGCCCTCTGGATTTTGTTCTCTTCTCTGCCAATCTGATAAATCCCCCTGTTCAAGGAGACTATTGAGTGTTAAGGTGGTGTTACAAGCCAAGAAATAGATTTTTATTTTCATAGGGGTCATTCCTACATGTCAAAAAGAACACCAGACTAGTCGTCAGAAGATCTGTATTATTTCCCTGGATGTACTACTAACAAGGGCAATGATGTTAGAAAAGTCATTTCACTTTTCTTGGCTAGTTTCTTCACCCATAAAATTATGGTGTTGGATTATAAGAAGAGTTCTTAACATTTTGTGTATATATGTGCTTGTCCCTTTGGACATTCATGGTTCTCCCAAGGGGAATAGTGAACCCTAGGAACCGTTTTTAAAATAATGTTTTGAAATGAAATAAAAGTCACAGGATGACAAAGGAAATTTGATCATATTGAAGTAATTATCAAAACATGTTTTTTTAAAAATAAAATGTGTCAAAGTATATATCAATAAAGGGACACAAGGTGGTGTCATAGTCCATAGTGTCTGGCCTGAAATCTTGAGGACTCATCTCCCAGAGTTCAAATCAGGCCTCAGACACAGTGTGACTCTGGGACAGTCACAGAAACCTGTTTGCCTCAGTTTTCTCATCTCCAAAATGAGTTGGATAAGAAAATATCAAATGATTCCATATCTTTGCCAAGAAAACCCCAAATGAGGGCATGAAGAGTTAGAAACAACTGAACAGCAAGTAATATATCAAATATACCAAAAATACTTTTTAAAAAAGTTCATTGACCCCAGTTTGAGAATCACTAGATTAAAGATTTTTCCTGAAGTCTCTTCTACCTCGCTAATATTCACTTGCCTATCTTGGCATTTACAGTAAGAGCGGATTATGAATTCAAGCTATGGGATCTCTTTTCACAGTCATTCCTGAAGTCCCTACAGACAGCAACTTAAAGGATTCCTCTGTGGAAAGTAAGTAGAAGGGATTTTCCTCAGCATTATTTATCAAGTCTTATAGGGAGATATGTCCATTCTAATTCTCCTCTACTGCCTAATGAGAGTGTGTGGGCCTTCTCAAAGAAGGTAGAGGTAGACTGTAAATTGCCAAGCAGATTCTACAAAGCTAGGCAGGTTTGAGTTACAGCCCAGTGATAGATTGTGTCATCCTTCCCACAATCTGAAAGATTTAAAGATCTTAGTGGACTTGCAAGTTCAAGATGAATTAAGAATATGATAGCTGACATAATCTAAGGCTTCACAGAAATTATGATTGAAGCAGGAAGCCTGGCTCACACTTGAAGCAGGCAACCCCAAAGCCCAAGCTCTCGAAGCACGGGATACGGTCACAACCCTGGGGGCTGGTGCACCAGATCACATTGGAACAGCTTTCCACATACCCACAAAGAAGGGCTTTATGATGCTTGTCAAAGACTTAAAAGAGGCATAGTTTCTAAGTCTCTAAGTGAAGAAGGACAACAATGTCAATGTACTCAGTCCTAGTCAAACCCCAGATAAAAGTACTGTGTTCATTTCTGGGTGTCATGTTTCAGGAAAGTCATTGATGAATTAGGAAGTATTCAATGAGATGGAATGGGATTGTAAAAGGCTAGGACATCTGGCTGTTTGATGACCAATTAAATAAATGACAAAGTTTAGCCCATCAGGGAAGGTTTCTGGTTGAGGTGACACTTGCCTGGGCTTTAAAGGATGAGTAGAAACTCAACAGTTAAGGAAGGGGAAAAAAAAGAACATCTGGGAACAGGAAGAATCTTTGCAAAGGCAAGGAGTGGGGAGAGCTCTGATTGTGTTTGAGAGGCAGTGACTCATCCAATAGCACATGGAGAGGCAGGCTTCTACCATGTTGTAGAGGGCCTTGAATACTATGTAGTAGAGTCTGAAATTTTCTCCATCTTCCTCCATTTAATATTTTCTGCTTCTGAAAGTCTAAGGGGAAGAGGAGGGCATGTGTCATCCTTATTTTGGCAGAAATGAACAGATATATGATCTTGTTGATGTAGGGAACTCCTGGTGGGAAACTCTCCATCAATGCAGATGAGCACCTTTTTGGCAACATATAGTGTTAGATGATTGCGTCAGGTACTAAAAGGTTAAGTGATTTACCTAGGGTCACCTCATTGATACGTGTCAGAGGCAGCACCAATCAGCTTTATGCAAAAACAGTTAATGTTAGAGTCTGAACCTTGGTTTTCCTGATGCACATTATACTGCCTAGAGTGCAGCATATGGTGGTGCATATTATCCTCATTTTACAGGAGAAATTGAAACTCAGCAAGATTAGCTTGATTTCCCTAGATCCAAGGATCAGCAATGACCCTCTCTCCCCACAAGACTCTATTTTTCCTGGTGTGCTTTTTCACTTGGTTCAAAGATCTTTATACATTTAGGAAGAGAAGTGTCTGTTTCGTCATTTTATTCAAGACAGATGAATTTTACCCTGGCCTTTTGCTTCAGCTGGTTTAAAGACCAGTTAGTTCCTGCTGGTCTTAATGAATGAACACTTATTTGGATTTTTAGTCACGTGCTTTTCACTGGCCCTATTGTCCCAAGTTCATGGAAACCCATACATTTCCCAGGAAGGATCCAAGGAAAGGTCTCTAATTGTCTCCCACTTCTATCATAATGGATTCTACCTTCTGAGAGCAGAGGTGAGGTGGAAAAATCAGTTTTCATGGTGGGTTTTTTTTCTTTTCTTGCTCAGCTGTTGCCAGAGGCCATGAAGGCACGGGACACCCAGAGGCTGTAGCACTGCTATGTAAGTGGTCCATGAATTTTTTTACCTAAGATAATTTTATTCCCTGCATATGGAACAGATTAATGAAGCCAAGCATGTTGGAGTGTGAGGGCCAGGGAAGAGAAAATACAACACAGGTCATACCACAGAGAGAGAAATTGAAATCATTAAGGCAGTCAGGAAAATGAATGTCAAATAAGGAAATATAAGTTGAGCAATGACTATGAGCAAAGCACACAGTAATTATTATCCTTAGCATGGGGAGGTGGGCTCGGTACTGGGAGTATAAAGCAGAGACAAGGACTGGGAACCACATGGAGAAAGGGCCAGAGTTGCTGAGTTGGCCAACTATTGTGAATCTTATCAGATATTTGACTGAAAGTTAAAAATAGGTACAGATAACAGATTTTACATTTTGAGCAATATTTCATTTCATTCCTCAGATTAATTTGTCTGGCTCTCAGGGAAATGATTCATGCTGGTTATCACCAGCCCTGTTGTAGGCTTGCGTCTGGTAGAAACAACCTAGAGGATTACGATAGTGAATAGTTATAATAGCGTACTAAGGTTTGTAAAGCACTTTACAATTCTCTCATTATAATCATTGTTATTATCATCTCATCTTATTCTCATTACCACCTTGAGAGGTAAGTATTATTCTTATCCCCCAATTATAGATGGGGAAACTGAGGTAAGCAGCTTTTTTTAAAGTAGCTTGTAGAGAATCACAGAGCTATTAAATGTCTAAAGCAGAATTTGAACTGGCTTTAAGTCTAGTGTTTTACACATTTTTCTACTTAAGGAGAATACTAAAGCCTTTAGCAACATCACTGAGCTAGTGAGTGAAGAAGGCCATCTGCTTCTGAGCACTTCTGTTGCTGTACTCCTTCTGCAGATGACTACTACAGTGACGCAGGCCCTACCACAATGGCATGGCTAACACTTGGCACTATGCCTGGCCTAGGAATGAATGCTCATTCGATGACTGATTGATTGATTGATTTCACAGGGTAAAGTGACTTCCACAGGATCACACAACTAGTAAGGGTCAAGTGTCTGAGACTGGATTTGAACTCAGGTCCTCCTGACTTCAGACCTGGTGCTCTATCCACTGTGGCACCTAGTAACCCCAACATGGTATCGTTGACAAAATTAAGCAAGGTGGCACTTAAGCCATCAAGCCAAAGAGTCCCAGACAGAAGGAAAATCATTAATAACCAGCCATATAGGGCAAAAAAAAAAATGCAACCAGAACTCATTTTTATGTTTAATCTGTTTTATTAGCATTTTTGCCATTACTTTCCAGATGAAAGATAAAAAAAGAAGCCCTGATTTGTAGTATTTGTTGATTTCCAAGGTGTAAATACTTAACACTGAACATTTAACAACCAGCTCTCATGAACGAGTTTGAGCTAGCCCCAGCACACCTCTGATCCCAAGTAGGGGACAGAAGGAAGAGGGAGGGTCACAGGGAAAGCATTGGTTTTGCTTTGGATCCTGTCTATGTGATCTCAGGTGGGAAGAAACTGAGATGGACTGGATGAGAGTCTATATTACTATGCTCTATGCCCTGTCCAAATATGAAAAATAAAAACCTTCCAAAAACTCCACTCTGGTCCCTCCTCATGGCACAAGGGAGCCCTGGGTTCTCTATGACCATGCACACAGAGTGCAAGATTTGGCAAATTCTGTCATATAAATAGCGGATTTTTGAAGGGTCACAATGACACATTGTAGACAGTTTGATTAAGTAGACCAGTAGGACCCCTGGTAATGGAAACACATGAAGAAAAATTATGCATAAAACTGTTCCTAGTTTTATGGGGGCCCCTTCTGATTCTACATCAATAATAGAACTTAAAAAAACCTAAAGGCTTTAAAGGGTGCTAGAGTCATACAAATTTTAGACTTTTTATTATCTTCAAGTTACTTCTCAATAAAAGTGAGATCCTTGCCTACTGACCAATATATTAGAGGAACCGAATAATATAAGTCTTGGCATGTTTGCTAACAATGATACTAGAAGACAAAAGAAAATTTAAAAATTTCTCCTTAGAGCATTTAGAGGTTGTGTGGTTTGCCCAGGGTCACCCAACTATCATGGATCAGATATGAGACTTGAACCCATGTTGATTTGGCTTTAAGGCCAGCCTTCTATCTACCATGCTAAAACATTTTTCCACAGAAAATGCTTACAATTAGGATCCCTTCAGTGACTCTATTTTTTTTAAAGTACTAAGAATAGTTGCATCATTTTTGAAAATGGGAACTACTTTAATTGGTTAAAAGATAAACTTTTTAAAGAATAATCTAACTTCTTGACGATTACAGCTTATAGAATTTAAGTGTTCCATTTTCGAATATGATAAGAGTGCTTTAATACTAGCTTCAAAAAGTGCAAATAAAGGACAGTATTGTATGAAAGGTTTAACACCAGAATGTGCAAAAATATTTAATTTTCTGGGTCTTTAATGTTTCTTCCTTCCTTCACTTAATCATGGCATCCAATATCTCCCCTTCTTTTCACTGTCTAGTTACGATAGTGATTGATGTTCTCTCCTCAGATCCTTTTGTCTGGCACTGGTGTAACAGTACAATATCAATCCCACAATATCAATGATACCTTAACTGCTAAATTCCATAGCCTTTTTCACAGGCTTCCTCCTTCTTGACCTTATATAGCTTCAGCCACTGCCTCAGGGATAATTTTCTTGGATATTATTTGTTTTCCTCTCTCATGATTTCATTATGATGTGGTCAGAACAGGTTATACCAGACTTTCTTCACATATTGACTACGTTATCAGACTGGCTGACCACAGGATTGTTCTCAATATAGTTTACCTGAATTTCAGCAAAGCATTTGGCAAATTCCCTCGTGCCATCTTTGTAGACAAAATGACAAACAGAAGTTAAAGCACAAGAGAGAACTAGTATGGATACACACATTTTTGCCTAATTTTCTTGGATTTTGTTAGACTATGTGATCAATATGAATAAATATAGCAGCCATAAGGGCTAGAGCAAATTTAGATTTCATTAAAATAGATACAATGTTCAGAACAAGGCAGATGTTAATCTGGCTGGACTCTGCCTTGATTCACACCTTGGTTTTGGACACCATACTTTAGGACTGGCTCCTGGACCTCTCAGTCTGTATGATCTCCTTGACCTTCAAATTCACCATGAACAAGCCTGAACTCATCGTTTCCTTTCTTCTCCCCTCTATCTCTGAAGTCAACAGTCCTTTAATATTGCCTATCTTTGTTAAAAACAGACCATCTTCTCAGTCTGAACTTTTAACACTTCCTCATCCAAATCTGTGTGTGTGTGTGTGTGTGTGTGTGTGAGTGTCGGTAGGCACCTTCATATCTAAAAGTTGCTAAGTCTTGTTGATTTTATCTTCTTAGCATCTGTCATCCTCTCCCATTTATTTTTTCCTAAGTTCACCCTCCTACTTCAGGAACTCATCAACTTTTACCTGAATTTTTGCAGTAAATTACTATCCATTCTTTTCATCGCTGGTTCTTATCTTCTCCGGTCCCTTCTACACAAAGCCATCAAGGAATCTTCTTAAGGCATTTCACTGGCCATTCTCTTGCTCTAAAACCTTCTCTGCTACCCTACTGCCTCAGTCCAGAGAGTATCAGACCTGTCACACCTTCCTTTCTCAACCATTATCCTTTTTCATGTTCTTGCCCACTCCCAATTTTCCTAGAGCTCTATTATTCTTATCGTTACCTCCTTTACTCCAGATATAGTTTGTATGTTATATCCCTTCATGGAAAGTAAATTACTTGAGGCAAAGGACTGTTTGTTTTATCTTTGTATCCTACAGTAACGCGGCAGACATTTGAGATGCACATAATACATATTAGTTGCTTGATGGTTATTAACTTGAAGTGGGAGAATCCATACATAATTGGATTTATGCACCTTCATGCAATACAGAATAAAGCCAAGAGGAATAAAAATGCTACTTGAAATATGGTGTTCAAAACACAAAACTAAAATTCTGAACACTACTGGAAATATCTTCTATTAGGTGTGATTTTTAAAAAATTCATTGATTCTTGTATTTGTAAAGAAGAGGAAAAAGGACAATACCATCAATCACATCTTCACCATCTAAATCTAATTCTTCAATTGAATCTGTAAGACAAGTGAGGAGAAAGGGAACAAAAAAGAAATATGAAAATTGAAAATTGTTCTTTGCAGTAAAATACAAACTAGTCTTCTCTTCTCTACACAAAAGCATCAAGTTATCTTCTTAAGGCACTTAACCAGGCCATCCTCTAAAGCCTTCTGTGGTACCCTACTCCCTCAGTTCAGCGGGCATCAGAGCTATGAAACTTTCCTCTTCAACCAATACCCTTTTACATGCTCTTTGCCCCATCAAATTTCCTACACCACTGTCATCTTTCACCTTTCCCTTACCTCCTTTCCTCCAGACATTGTAACACAGACCATAAAAATGGGATAAAGTACGTGAACAAAAATATTTATAGCAACTCTTTTTGTCGTGGCAAGAATTGGAAACTGAGGGGATGCCCTTCAACTGGGCAATTCCTGAGGAAGCTATAGTATATGAATCTAAGGGAATACTATTTTCTAGAAGAATTGATGAGCAGATGGACTTCAGAAAAACCTGGAAAGACTTATATGATCTGATCCTAAGTAAAGTGAGCAGAACTTAGACGACATTGTATACAGTAACAGCATGTTTACATGATAACAAACTTGGATAGACTTAACTCTTCTCAGAAATACAAGTATCTAAGACAACTCCAAAAGACTCATGATAGAAAATGCTATCCAAAACAAGAGAAAAGAACTATGCAGAGAGATAGTATGAATACAACTTCTGAGGACATTCCAAACCCTTTACTTCATATCTGTAAATGGGAACAAAAGGAAACTGAGATTCAAAGCTATGAAGCAGTTAGTTACTGGAAGAGCCAGGACTAGCCCTCATGATCCTAAATGCTGTCTGCCATATCTATCTACACTACCGCATTTTCTCATTTGAGAACTATAACTTACTTGTTGGTGTTTCTCATTCGTGGTTCATGGTATTACCCATGATGAATTGTGCAGGAAGATGACATTGCAGAATTACCAAATTATGGTTGCAAAAAGCAAACTGGGCATCAGTCTTCAGAGAGCAGGAAGAAAGACTTTTGGATTCCAATGTTTTGGGATAATTTATGGCTGTTCTACCATAACCCTGAATTAAAATATCAAAGTAACCGTGCAAGAAATAATGGCAAGAAAGCAAGGTGTTTTTCCAGGGAAGTGAAAATTACTACCAGGACCCAGCACCATGATTCCAGTACAGTCGTACTTCATGATCAAAGTCTGGTTCCCTTTGACAATATGATCTGTAAGAAAATTTTTATGCAAAGGTTTCACTATAGAAAAAATTCAAGAAAAAAAGAGAAAGGTTGTCACTTTTTACTACCCTAAGTTTCACCCCAAAACAATGACAATTTGGTGTTTATTGCTCATTGACTCCTTAAGTTGAAAAGAGGTGCAGAGATCACCAATTTCAAATCTAATGATGGGTGAAGCAATGCTGTACTAGTACACTTACCTCTGAAATAATGAATTTTACCAATTTTTGGATGAATACAAATAAGGTGGAACAAATAAATGTCTTATGGTGGAGAATGAGTATTTAAAGAAAAGCATATATATTTTACAATAGCAAATTATAAAAATTTATTTTGCTTCATATTCCCATCCCTACTTGTTTCAAGCATGTAAAATTCTAGCATTAATACTTTTATGTCTACGCTATGATTTTGGTTTGTATGGAAAAGGTTATTGGTTACTACATATTTCTTATAGTCAGCGTCTACCTTCAGACATATGCCATGAGCATATGTATGAATAATCTTATCACTAATAAGCCATATCTTTCAATTGTTCTTACATTTAATGCCATATTCTAGACTATAATTTTTTCTTGATTGACAAACTTCACAGACCCTCCATCTTTGATAATATTCTTTAGTATAATTATTTTTATTAAAATTGGTTTTGGGATTTTAAAAACATGCACTTAAAATTTGTATATGTGTTAACATGATAAAAATTTCGGAATGCAACTGGACTTTTTAGTCTTAAAGGCTCCTCATAACAATTTCGTGTATATAGCTAGAGATGTCCTATTTTAATAATGAATAAATAAGAAAAAATGAGGTTCCCTCATCACGTAATTTGCTCAAGGAAATTAAAATGTATTTTTTTGGAGGGAAAATATATTTTTAGGCCTTGTTTACCACTGTAAGATATACTCAAAATTAAATACTTTTTCTTCTGCCATTGTGGTTTCTCCTTTCTTTTATGGAAGGGTTTACATAGCTCCTCTCTTTCAGATATATACTTTAACATACAGTAGTTAAACATGATAACACTTTCCTTTAACTCTGTTAATATGAGCAAGTCACCTAAGCTTTCTGCTGCTCAGTTTCATCCCCTTTCAAAAGGGAGTACATAGAATATCCACACTACTTTTCTCACAAGTTAATGGGTTAATTGATTTGAAAAAGGAATCTCATAAATGTGGGATGAGTTCATTATTACAGGTCCGGGTTCATTAAGATTTCAAATGGCCTTGGTGGCAGTACTAAAAATTAGAAGTTAGCTCTGAAAATCTCCTCTTTTTGAAAGTCTGACTGCCTGAATCAGGAGCTGGAAATTCTTCCTAGGGTCATGTTGGAGGTGGGCACATATGGAAATCACTACCAAAAATCTGGAAACAAATATGTATTACTTTTCAGATCTCTGTTCCCTGGTCCCCTAACTCCTGTCGCTTTTGTATTGTCTTTGGTATCTCTGAAGTGAAAGCTTTATGAACATTTAAGAATTGTGGAAACGTTTAAAATGCATACATTTCCAAAGCTTAGATAAGTGATTTACACAGAGTGAGAGGGCTTTGTTCTCCAGATGCTTTACTCTTTTATCTTTATGTGTCCAAATATTAGATTAGGTCATCTGTGTGTGTGTGTGTGTGTGTGTGTGTGTCTTTCTGTGTGTGAACATGTTACAGGTACAAGAGGCCCTTATATATTTATTTTTCCCATGTTTAAGAATCAAAACAAATAATATTGCTCAATATAATACATTTTAGGAGTGTTCAAAACTTTTCTCACGATTTGGTTAAATGCTTTTAGAATAATGGAGAAATGTGAAAATTGTTATTGTAATCTACTTAAATAGATTTTTGGAAAAGAAGAAATTATTTACACAAAAGTCCTTGAGGTTGTTTTTGGTAAACAGTTTCAGGATACTGAAGCTACGAGGATAATTAAGTAAACAATTAATAATAAGACAAATAATATATAACGAACTATGATAAACAAAATAATAAACAATAACATAATAATAATAAACCACTTCCTACCCTTTTCAAGTATAAGATTATATGTGTGTGTGTATGACTTTTAAGATTGCTCTTTTATTATTTAATTTAATTAATTATTTCTTTGGATTTGCAATTCCTACGTTCTTGATCCTTGTCAGGTCCACCCAAAAGAAATTCTGGATCAGAAGCCCTCTCTGAACTGCAGATTTGGGGTGAAAGAGGCTGATAAAGTTCCTTTTGTTTTCTACGTTCACGAAGCACTAGGTGATGCCTGTGTATAAAATATAAAACATAATATTTCTACAACAGTCGAGGTAGAATTATATGCACTAAATCTCTGCATATCTAAAACCTTAAATAATGAGATTATGACCAAATTTTTTTTTTATTCATTTGATAAAGTCTGTAGCGTATCAGTTCATTCAACCAAGACATAATACACCTGAACTCTGAGTCATACTAATGTAGAATTACAGATTCAGATCTTCAGGTCATCTGTTTCAATCTATTTATTTTACAGATTAAGTAAATAAGTGCCAGAAAAGATCATAGTTGTCTAGGGTTATACATATCTAGAGAGGCGTGATTTCTCCCAAGGTTCCTGTGACTCCAAATCGAGCACTTCTTCCCCTGTACCGAATTACCTCTCTGTAAAATCTAATGGTGACTATTAATATTTATGATTTACTCTTTTTAGTTATCACTCATTTGCAGGCATCCAAGATATGATGTGATTTCTCCTAAAACTAAGTTTTGGTCTATTACAGTTCAGAGATGCCAGCAAAAATTAAAAAACAAACAAGCAAACAAAAAACCTACCTTGCTAAATCAGACCTTATTAACAGAAAATTATAGAACTTTTATGAATATCAAATAATAAAATGTATGTAAAACATTGGAAAAACTTAAAGAAATGTACAATGGCAGCTATTACCATCATTACTATTACTTCTGAAAATTCTGGTCTCAGAGTACCTAACTCTACTTTGTAACCTGCCTTTTGCTTATGTTCTCCTGGACTTGCATGACCTAACTTGGCCATTTGCTCAATTTCTTAGTGCCTTGAAATATGCTTGCCAGATGCTTGCTATAATATGCAACTATGAAAGTCGCAGCCAGTCTCTAGTATGGAGGAAAAATTCTTTTAAATGCAATTATGTAAAAATAATTCAAATTATCATGTTAATACTTACATCAAATGACTACCACAAAAATCATAGTCCACAGCTGTGTGTCCATATGAATCTTTATGAGAGAAGTCAATATTATATTGAAGAAGAAGACTGGCAACATGCATTTGGTTAGAACAGGCTGCAATCATCAAGGGTGTTCTACAATAACAAAGAAACACCTCACATTTAAGAAATTAAACTAGTCACACATAATTAGATTTTCTTTGACAGTGTTTCAATAAGAGGATATCTCCTGTACGAGTTAATATGCATGTGGAACATGAACATTTGTGAGTATTTTTATTGCTTACCTGTAGCATGAAAAATGGCAATTAAGACCAGAATGAAACATAAGGATGAGAAGGGTTTTTTCATCCCCAGAGAGTTTTAGCAGAGGCTTTATGACAGAGAAGAAGAGGATGTTTAAAAGCCACTTGTGTACAACAGTGAAAAACTTTCAGAAGACCCTTACACAGAGACTCCACTTTTTTGCTCAACTTCAAAGTCAAGTGGAGGCTTTTCGAAAATAATCTTAGCAGTTCACTCCACTGCCACTATTCCCGTGCGCTTCAGAATGTGGAACTGACCCTTGGTTGTCAAAGGCCAATCCAGAACAAGCTATTCTAGGTCTTAACAAATATGAAAGTTTGTGAACATGAATATAGCAATGAACTCTATTGTTTAAGGGCAAGCATAAGTAAGTCCAGAAAGATTCATCATCAGAAAGCAAGCAACATTTGATTTGAGGTAGACCCATCAATTCCTAAAGAGTAAGTGTGATTACACTTTGCAATAGTAGAGAGAACATTCACAATGATGCTAACACAAATCTCCAGAAATACCGAGTCTGTAGTATGCTGAATGATACACGGACTTTCTGCCTCAGGTAGCATTGTAGGAATATCCGTAACGCCAAGAAGAGATTTGCTGTCCCTTGACTACTTAGTGATAACCAAAACAGCAGGCTGACCCTGTGAAAGGTTGAAAGAGTGTAAAAAGTATCCTCACTGGTGAAATCATGCGTATTTTATAGGTATTTTGAAGTGTTCATGAGCTCTTCCTTTTAGGTAGAAATGTTTGTTCCATTTAAACATTTTTATCTGACCCAAACTCTAAATAGCAAACATAAGAAAAGCCCAAAAGGAATCTCTGAATTATATTTGAGTGGGAAATAAGGGACAATGCGAAAGACAGAAACAGATGGAGTCATAAACTCTGCTATTAGTAGTTAATATTGTCATATGTTCTGAAATGTTAGGCTTTTTTTTTTTTAAAGATAACATTTAGTTCTGGGAACCAAGATGTTGGAGGAAGCAGTAAATTGACATAACTCTCCTATATTTACATCCAAACAACCATAAAATAGTGCCCCCAAACAAATCCTAGATCAGCAGAAGCAGTAAAAATACGGAGTGAAACAATCTTTGAGCCCAAGAAATTTGGAAGGTTGGCAGGAAAAGGTCTTTCTCACTTGGGTAAAAGAGAGCGCAGTCCAAGAGACAAAGTGTCCCAGAAGACTAGCTGCAAGCCCCACCTTAGCAAAGCAATGCTAGGTCATGAGCCCCAGTATGGTCGAACAGCCCAACACCAACAGCAGGACAAACTATGTGTCTCAAAATTAGTGAGGGGAATGGGGTAGACTCTGGCTCTGAGAACCCACATGCCTCAGCATAACCCCAGGCAAAAAGGCAAGTTCCATCCTTACAGGGCTTAAGCACATAGGGAGTCACCAGTGACTACAATGCCAAGTGCATCAGTGTATCCCTAGGGAAATGCAAAAACACTCCACCAGTCATAGCACATGCCAAATATCAGTACTGGAACTCCAGGGCCACATCATGTAAGCTGCCAGAACCCTACTACTTACAGCAGTGCCAGTTATCCCCAATCCCACCCCCTTAGCACAGCTCCAGACCAGAGGGTCTCCCATGGACCTCAGAAGGACTTTAGTGCAGCACCAGGTAAACAGCTAGGGCCTGTAGACCCTCACACAAGAAGCCTGAAATGGTGCCTTTTCCACACTGTGAGCAGAAGTCAAATTGAAAAGAAATTAGCATTGAAAAGAAAGAAAAAAGACCAAAAACCATAAACAAAAAAAAAAACACAGTTTAAAAAATGGAAAGTTAGAGTGGTTACAGAAAATGTGGAAGAAAAAATTCAGAAGACAGCAATGTGAAAACAATTATAGGCAAAACCCCAAAGGAAAACGAGAAGTGGTCTCAATCCCAGAAAGAGCTCAGGGAAGACCGCAGAAAGGAATTTAAAATTAATATGAGACGTAGAAGGATAAGTGGGGAAAAAGGTAAGAGTGATGCAAGAGAATTATGACAATATATGCTACAGAAACCAATCAACTACATGAACACAATGACAAAACACTTTTCACACAAATAAAGTCAAATCTAAATAACTGGAAAAAAAAATATCAGTTCCTCATGGGCAAGCCAAGTTAATATGAGAAAAATGAAAATTCTACCAAAACTAATTTACTTATTCAGTTCCATACCAATCAAACTACCAAAAAATTTTTCAGAGATAAAAAAATAAAATTCATTTGGAAGAATAAAAGGTTTAGAATATAAAGAGAATTAATGAAAAGTAATGCAAGGGAAGGTGGCCTAGCTCCACCAGATTTAAAACTGTGTTGTACAAAGCAGCACTCCTCAAGAGTAGTTGGTACTGGCTAAGAAACAGAGTGGCGGATCAGTGCAATAGGTTAGGTATCCAAGATACAGTAGTCAATGACTACAATAATCTACTGTATGATAAACCCAAGCACTATATCTTCCGAGATAAAAATTCACTTAAAGAGGAAGGATTAAGGAGAAGAATGAACAGAGACTGCTGGGACAACTGGAAAAATAGGCCCATGACAGAAACTGTTATCCACATCCAGAGAAAGAACTGTGGAGTCTGAATGGAGATTGAAGAATACTATTTTCTCTTTTTTTGCTTTTTCTGTCTTCTGATTTCTCCCTTTTATTCTAATTCTTCTCTCACAAGATGACTAGGAAAGGGGAAGGAATGGAAAATAAGGTGGGTAGGGAAGGAAAAAACTTTTAAACTTCAAACCTTAAAAAAGGCAAAGTTGAAAACTAAAAAATAAATCAATTTAAAAAAAGAGAGAGAGAAAACAAGTGCTTTACCCAGCTTCAAATACTAAAAGAATCAGGAGAAGGCTTCAATGTCTTTCCTGGATCCTCCATGAAGAATTTATGGCATGAAAAGCAAATATACTATCATGTATGATAAGAAGTCATGGCAGAACTAAAATCTGAACCATTGCCATGATAAAATCATGCGTCCATCGAAGTCATTCAAATTATTTTTGCATTGATTTCTATTGTCAATGCACATATTATTCAGGACAATCAAAGGAAGAAGGAGCAAAAAAAGGAACATTTCAATGCTCGTGGCTCACATTTCATATAGAGAATCAATTGTATCCTCAGTGCAAAAATTTTCTATGTGATTTATCTTCAGTAAATTTAAATCGAATAGGGAATATTGCAAACAGAAATCACCAATTCACATCGGATGGCATGCTCACATAAACTGCTTTCTTTGTTGCACAGTCACAAATGATAGGTTTTCTTTTCAGACTTGATGTTTGTGGACATTCTCACCCTTTCACAATGATGATTAATTCCAATTATTGTTGTTCACTAGGAGTTTCATGATTTAAGTTGTTCTTATTACTCTAGAAACTTTTCCCTCTTTTTTCTTTAGAGTTTTAGTTATTGTACCTGTCACGCACATCTGAGGTATTCACATTTGCTCCATTCTTTAAGAAAAGATCTACCATATCTGGGTTATTTTTCATAACTGCAAGCAAAAGTGGTGTACAGCCATCCTGCGAAATCATATGAAATATTATGTTAGAGTGTGCAAGAAATATTTATATACTTCAATTCAGTTTAAGGTATTTTGTGAACATTTTGCTAAAGACATGCTAAGGAAGTATGGTACAATGGAACTTTAGAGGAGAACAGGGCATACATCCTGCCCCTGTTTCTGTGTGATCAGAAGCAAATTATTTCATTTCTCTGAGTCTTAGTGTTCTCATATGTAAAATGACAAAATGAAACCTGATAGCTTCTGAGATTTCTTCCAGCTATTAATTTGGGATCAGAACATAGAAACCCAAGATTTATAGAGACTGTTTCATATTATTTTAGGAGTATTTCCCATTCTAGCTATCTTCATGTCATGACCAATTCTTGCCTGCATGCAGGCAGTCTTATTTCCACTGTACTCTGAACCAAGTTGAAACTATACTCTCCTCAGTTTTAAAGTTGCCTAATTCTCTTCACCCACTCCCCTGAAGTGTGTACAACCAACCTCAAAACTCTAGAAAATCTTGCCTCAAGGTGGTCAAACCTGGAAGAAAGTCATTCTCTTGACATTTTCCCTTCCTTCCCATCCCTTCTAATGTATACTCTCTGTTGTTTTCTTTCTCAAGTATCAGTGACTGAGAGTTAACTTTTTCTTAAAATTCAGGAGTTATTCAGAGACTCTAGAAAGGAAATGGTACAGTGCTGAGGAAATAGAAAAAAACAAACCAACATACAGGAAAGAATTTGCTTTTGTGAAAATTCTACGTAGTTTTATGCTTAATAGGAATAAATATTTAAAAGATTTTTTTTAAAAATATTATCTCATTTCTACAAAACAAATTAACATGACGTTATCACAAGTAAAGGTCTAGATGTAGAAAAGCAGTGTAGGTAAATACAGGATGGAATCATTGCATTCTGGGGAGCAGACCCAATATAGTAAGCAAAGAAAATTCTACAGAGACAGCTGTGATGGAATGGATAGAGAGCTAGCCTCAAAGTCACTAAGGCCTCGATTCAAAGCCTGCTGCTGACACACCTATACTGGCTGGGTGACACTGGGAAGAGCGTTAACATTTCAGCATTCCAGAACACTCCCTAAGTAAGGATCTTTTAACATTTTTTTGTGTCATGTACCCCATTCCAGAATAATGCTTTCAAATCCCTAAAACATAGAGATGGCAAAGGAAGCCAATGACATTGAAATAATTACAAAATCAACGTTGATTATTTTAAATTAATGGATCCCAGGTTGGGAATCCTATTCTGAGATTAAATATTAGAGTAGGCGTTGGTCTAAAGCAGTAGATGGATGTTCCTCATTAGGAGGTCTGAATGAATGAAATCTCCACCTCTCTTCCCCCTTGCCATCAGAAAATTCCAAAGGCCAATAAACTTTGACTACAAAATCATTTTATATTATATTCTTTAAAGAAATGCTTACAAGAACATATGAACTATAAATATGTGAATTGGACACTATCTAATTTACACATTTTAGTTCAAAAAATACTTTAATAAGCAAGAGGTGGGATTCTACCTTGTTTTTTGCTTCCATTAGTACGTTATATCTAAGCAGCTTGGATGCTATCTTTATGTTAGGTAAACACGCAGCACAGTGAAGTGCAGTGCTTTGGTAGGTATTCATAGCACAGGCGTCTGCACCATGTTCAAGCAGTATAGTTGTACACTCCTCCTGCTGATACTGTACTGCCTGTCAATATAATGTAGAGAAAAAGACAATAAATACTCTAACAAAAAATTAGTATACTAAAATATCCTTAATGATATTTAAATTAGTTAGTAAAGCATATTTTCTTAATCAAAGACAGAAATCAAAACTCATTACATAGTAATGACCAGCAAGTTTAACTAGTACATACGTTCATTAAAGGTGTTTGATCCTCATTATCAAGAGGGTTTAGTTCGCATTTTCTCTCTACTAAGAGGGATACAACATCTGGATATCCATTAGCACAGGCCAGGTGAAGTGGTGTCCTATGGAAGTGAGAGAGGTGTGTGACTGCTTGATAATTACAAAAATCCAGTACTATTGTTAGATACTGTAGATTTTTAAACTATCTCTTAAATTAATTTATTCATTTTCTACTTTCTAGAAGCACTTCCATAAATCTTAGATTTTCTCCCCCTCCCTTTCCCCTCCCACCCCAAAATGGCGTATGATCTTATATGGATTCTACACATACATTCTTACTACATACATTTTCACCTTAGTCATGTTAAGTGGAAGAACTAAAATGAATGGGAGAAACCATGAGAAAAAACAAACCAAAACAAAACACCAGAAAAAATATTCTTCTTCATTCTGCAATCAAAGTCCAAAATACTTTCTCATGTGGAAAATATTTGGCCTCAAGTGTATTGGGAATATGCATGGACAAAAATTCAAAAGAGCATTCTTTTTTTAAAAAATTTATTTATTTAACTTTTAACATTCATTTTCACAAAATTTTGGGTTCCAAATTTTCTCCCCTTTTGTCCCCTTCCCCCACCCCAAAACACCAAGCATTCCAACTGCCCGCATCACCAATCTGCTCTCTCCTCTATCATTCTTCTCTGCCCTTGTCTCCATCCTCTCCTCTGTCCTGTAGGGCCAAATAACTTTCTATACCCCTTTACCTGTATTTCTTATTTCCTAGTGGCAAGAGTAGTACTTGACAGTTGTTCCTAAAACTTTGAGTTCAAACTTCTTTTCCTCCCTCCCTCCCCACCCCCTCCTTTTGGAAGGCAATCAATTCAATATAGCCCAAATATGTGTAGTTTTGCAAATGACTTCCATAATAGTCGTGTTGTATAAGACTAACTATATTTCCCTCCATCCTATCCTGCCCCCAATTACTTCTATTCTCTCTTTTGATCCTGTCCCTTCCCATGAGTGTTGACCTCAAATTACTCCCTCCTCCCCATGCCCTCCCTTCCATCATCCCCCCCCACCCTGCTTATCTCCTTATCCCCCACTTTCGTGTATTGTAAGATAGGTTTTCATACCAAAATGAGTGTGCATTTTATTCCTTCTTTTAGTGGAATGTGATGAAAGTAAACTTCATGTTTTTCTCTCACCTCCCCTCTTTTTCCCTAGCTAAAAACATCTTTTGCTTGCCTCTTTCGTGAGAGATAATTTGCCCCATTTCATTTCGCCCTTTTTCCTCCCATGTATTTCTCTCTCACTGCTTGATTTCATTTTTTTAAAGATACGATTCCATCCTATTCAATTCACTCTGCTCACTCTGTCTCTATGAGTATGTGCATGTGCATGTGTTTGTGTGTAATCCCACCAAGTACCCAGATACTGAATAGGTTCAAGAGTTACTAATATTGTCTGTCCATGTAGGGATGCAAACAGTTCAACTTTTATAAGTCCCTTATGACTTCTCTTTGCTGTTTACCTTTTCATGCTTCTCTTCATTCTTGTGTTTGAAAGTCAAATTTTCTTTTTAGCTCTGGTCTTTTCATCAAGAATGCTTGAAAGTCCTCTATTTCGTTGAAAGACCAATTTTTCCCCTGAAGTATTATACTCAGTTTTGCTGGGTAGGTGATTCTTGGTTTTAGTCCTTGTTCCTTGGACTTGTGGAATATCCTATTCCATGCCCTTCGGTCCGTTAATGTAGAAGCTGCTAGATCTTGTGTTATCCTGATTGTACTTCCACAGTACTTGAATTGTTTCTTTCTAGCTGCTTGCAATATTTTCTCCTTGACCAGGGAACTCTGGAATGTGGGCACAATGTTCCTAGGAGTTTCTCTTTTGGGATCTCTTTCAGGCGGTGTTCTGTGGATTCCTTGAATACTTATTTTGCCCTCTGGTTCTAGAATCTCAGGGCAGTTTTCCTTGATAATTTCATGAAAGATGATGTCTAGGCTCTTTTTTTTTTATCATGGCTTTCAGGTAGTGCCATAATTGTTAAATTGTCTCTCCTGGATCTATTTTCCAGGTCAGTTGTTATTCCAATGAGATATTTCACATTATCTTCCATTTTCTCATTCTTTTGGTTTTGTTTTGTGATTTCTTGGTTTCTCATAAAGTCATTAGACTCCATATGTTCCATTCTAATTTCGAAAGATCTATTTTCTTCAGTGAGCTTTTGAACCTCCTTTTCCATTTGGCTCATTCTGCTTTTGAAAGCATTCTTCTCCTCATTGGCCTTTTGAACCTCTTTTGCCAATTTAGTTAGCCTATTTTTCAGGTTGTTATTTTCTTCAGCATTTTTTTGGATCTCCTTTAGCAGGGTTTTTACCTGTTTTTCATGCTTCGCTTGCATATCTCTCATTGCTCTTCCCAGTTTTTCTTCCACCTCTCTAACTTGATTTTCAAAATCCTTTTTGAGCTCTTCCATGGCCTGAGCCCATTGAGTCGGCTGGGATTTGGAAGCACTGACTTCCGTGTCTTTCCGTGATGGTAAGCATTGTTCTTCCTCATCAGAAAGGAAGGGAGGAAATACCTGTTCACCAAAAAAGTAACCTTCTATAGTCTTATGTTTTTTCCCTTTTCTGGGCGTTTTCCCAGCCAGTGACTTGACTTCTGAATGTCCTCTTCACACCCACTTTGCCTCCAGGTCCGCCCAGCCAGAGCTTGGGTTCTGAGATTCAAATGCTGCTTCCCAGCCTCAGGGCTTTGGGTGGGGGCAGGGCTGCTATCCAGTGTGAGATTAAGTTCAGGTGCTCAGGTGGGGACAGGGCTGCCACAGAGGGCTCAGTTCCCTCAGGCAGTTTATGCAGATACCTTCAACAATGGATCAGGGCTCCTGCCTCTTTGGAGAGCCCCCGTCTGCAGCTGTCCCCACTGCTGCCTCCCGAGGGAGCTTGAGTTTTGGGGGCACCCCACTCCCCTCTCAACCAGCCAAAGATACCCTCTCACCAACCCTTGTCACCTGTGGGTGGACGGACCTGCACGGCCACTGGAGATTCTGTCCCTGAAGCCTGCTCAGATCTGCTCCTCTCAGTGCCACACAGCGGCGGCAGGGCTGGGCTCGGCTCTGCCTCCACAGTGCGAAGGACCTTTTGTGAGAGGTTTGCAGGCTCTCTGGAACAGTAATCTCCTCCTCTCCGTTGTTCTGTGGCTTCTGCTGCTTCAGAATTTGTTGGCAGTTCTTTTTTACAGGTATTTTATGGGCTGTGGGTTCGGAGCTAGCGTATGTGTGCCTTTCTACTCCGCCATCTTGGCTCCGACCCCCCCCCCCCCCCAAAGAGCATTCTTGCAAATGCTCAAGAAGGATTGTAAAAGACAAATTAGAGAAGTACGAGACAAACTGGCAACTGATTTTAAAAAAAAATATGAAAAAGAAATTCAAGGAAGCATTTCAATGCAATTTGGACAAATGGTAAAGAAAGCACAAAATCTAATTGGGGAAACTGGACAAATGAAAAAGGAAGGACAAAAAACGAACTGGGGAAAATAACTTCTTAAAAGGAACAATGGGATAGATGGAAAAGAAGATGCAAATGTGAAGGAAAGAATACAATCTATTAAAAATTAGAATTGGGCAATTAGAAGCTAATGACTCTATGACTTATCAAGAATCAGTCAAACATTCTAAAGGATGAAAAAAACAGAAAAAAATGTAAAATACCTCATTGGAAAAACAACTGACGTGGAAAATAGATCCAGGGAAGAAAAATCTAAGAATTATTGGTCTACCAGAAAGCCATGATGAAAAAAGAGCTTAGACAATATCTTCAAAAAATCATCAAGGGAGACTACTTAGAGGTCCTAGACCCAGAGGACAAAATAGTCCTCAAAAGAATCTACTGATCACTTCGTGAAAGGGATCCCAAACTGAATCGTCCAAGGAATATCATTGCCAAATTCCAGAATTATAAAGTGGAGAAAATGCTGTAGGCAGCCAGAAAGAAATAATTCAAATGTCGAGGAACTACAGCCAAGATCACGCAGGACCTTGCAGCTCCTACATTAAAAGACCAGAAGAACTGGAATACGACATTTTTGTAGGGCAAAGGCACTGGGGCTAAAACCAAGGATTAATAATCGAGCAAAATTGAGCATAATATTTTAAGCAAGGAGATATAAGGGATTTCCAGACCTTCCTGATGAAAAGTCCAAAGCTCAATAGAAAATTGGATCTTCAAAGACAAGTCTCAAGAGAGGCATAAAAAGGTAAAAAGGGAAAAATTAAACTTGATATTCAATATGGGCAAACTCTTTACATCTCCATAAGGGAAGATAACATTGGTAATCTTGTGAATTATATATTTATTATGGTATGTAAAAGGAATATACAATGACAAGTGAGAGTGGGCATAAATTAAGTGATGAGATGATAACAAATGTGATTATGGGGTGTGAGGGGATTGTAACGGGAGATGTGAAAAGGAGGGGGCAGAAAAAGGTAAATTACATGACAGAAAGTGTCACAAAAATATATTACAGTAGAGGGAAAGAGGGGAGGGAGATGATCAATGTTTGAAATTTACTCTCATCAGACTTAGTCCAAGGAGGCAACAACACACTCAGTTAAGTATAGAAATCTAACTAGCTGCATAGGCAGAAGGAGTGGAAAAGGGAAAGAAAAGAGAGGGGAGGCCAAAAGGGAGGGAAGATGTAGGAAGTAGGAGAAAAGGGAGCAAAAGTGAGTGGGGGCCTAAAGAATGGAAGGATGACTGAGGGAGGCGGTGGTCAGAAATTAAAACTGTTGTGTAGGGGGAGGGTAAAGGGAGAACTAAAACCATAAACTGGGGAAAAGAGAATGGAGGGAAAGACACAGATAGTAATCAACCGTGAATGTGAAAGGGATGAACTCTTCCATAAAACGCAGATGGATAGCAGAATAGATTTAAAGTACATAATCCAACAATATGTTGTTTGGAAGAAACACTTTTAAAAGAGGGGGATACACACAGGGTAAAGGTAAGAGGTTGGAGCAGAATATATTATGTTTCAGCTGATGTAGCAAAAGCAGGGAGAGCTATCCTAATCTCAGACAAAGCAAAAGCATAAATAGATCTAATAATAAAGGAGAATAGGAAGGAAACTATATCCTGCTAAAAGGCACCATAGACAATGAAGCAATAACAGTACTCAACGCATGTACTGTAGTTCTAACATAAACTGTATTATTATTACTATTGTTATTATTATTTATTGTGCCTGAACTTTAAATCACTGTCAAAATAAATATAAGAGGCTACTGTTGTCACCCAAAGAACTCTACAATATGCATAAGCTCTTATTACTGGATATGGTGAACAAAAGTGCCTGGGGGGAAAATAGTAGGTAGATTAAAATTTCACTAGAGACTGGCATGGGAACTTCGCTCACTTTCTGACCTGAGATGGCTCCCCTCTCCTTGGACAACTTGATGACCCCTTGTACCTTGAGACTCACCATGCTGATGCCAGTCTTAGTGCAGACGTCCTAATGGCATAACCCACTGCAGCTCACAACTCATGGGTACAAGAGATCTTTAAGCCTCAGCCTCATAGCAGATGGGATTACAGGTGTGCATCACATTGCCTGGCTGTTAAGGCTCATAACAACTTCTTTCCACTAAGAGTATCCATAATTACAAAATATTTAGTAAGGCAGCTGCCTCAGAAAAAAAACACTTTCAAATTTGTATATTGTGTATTTTGACAAGCACATATGAAAACGTGTATGCATGATCCACTAAAGCCTTACTGCAATGCAAAACTGGGCAGGTGAAGGGGCTGTGTGTTGCTAAAGTCTACTCCAGTAGGGTACAAGTTTGTAGTAGCTCTACCATGCTGGCAAGGTAAGAGCCTGGTATGTCTGCTGTCCACAGAACAACCTAACTAAGCTCATAAAGATATCACCAGTTTTGTTAAAGAATGATGAATTGGTTATCAACAGTAAATCTCAAAATCAGCGATGTTGTTTAGTTTTCTCAGTCATGTTCTCTTAGTGAAGCCCATTTGGGCTTTTCTCGACAAAGACACTGGCGTGGTTTGCAGCTCATTTTAAATGAGGAAGAAACTAGGGCAAATATGATTGAGTGACTTGCCCAGGGCCACATAGTTAATCAATCTCTCAGGCCAGATTTGAACTCACAATGATGAATCATGCTGACTTCAGCCCCAGTGTTCTATCCATTGATTTACCTAGCTGCCTCTGACGGATCATTTACTAAGTTGTAAAAAGGTCATTATATGTATTGGTGGAGGGAATATCGAAACCAACAAAACCATGTATTTCTGAAGTTTTTCTAAATGTGGATTCATCTATGGATATTCATATAAGGATCGTTAATATTTGCTTGTTCTGCAGAACTCCCCTTTTGCATTTTCCCTCATGCCTTCTTCACATAGGTAGAGGGAACAGATCTCTTCCTTTCCCATCCTTCCAGCTGCAATGTTGATGTCCTTGGATGATGCCTGAGAAGTAAGGCAGCTAGCAAGCAGCAAGTAATCACTATGCCCCAGACACTGTGTTAAGCACTTTATAAATGTTCTCTCACCTGATCCTTGTAATAACGTTGGGGAGTAGACCCCATTATCAGCCTCATTTCATAGTTGAGAAAACAGAGACAAAGAATGATTAAGTAACTTGACCAGCGTCACACAACTGGAAAGCATCTGAGGATGAATCTGAATTCAGGACTTCTTGACCTTCCAGGTTCAAAACTCTACCCACAGTCAAAAATTATTTTCCAAAGAGAATGTTATCTTAAATGGGTAATTGCATAAAACAGGAAAACAACACTGAATAATAATACTGTATCTCTTGAAAATATTTAATAGGAAATAGGAAAAATATTTAAAGGGAAAAGGGTGGAGAAGAAATGAAGCCTTTGATAACGGAGATTGTGAAAGAAGCTACAATAAATTGGAGATTGTTTCATTCAGTTTACATTAATTCTTCTTCTTCTTTCTTTTAAATTTATTTATTTAACTTTTAACATTGATTTTCACAAAATTTTAGGTTCCAAATTTTCTCCCCAATTGTCCCCTCCCCCCACCCCAAAACGCTGGGCATTCTAATTGCCCCTATCACCAATCTGCTCTCTCTTCTATCATCCCTCTCTGCCCTTGTCGCCTTCTTCTCTTTTGTCCTGTAGGGCCAAATAACTTTCTATACCGCTTTACCTGTATTTCTTATTTCCTAGTAGCAAGAACAGTATTAGACAGCTGTTCCTAAAACTTTGAGTTCCAACTTCTTTTCATCCCTCCCTCCCCACCCCTTCCCTTTGGGAGGGCAAGCAATTCAATATAGGCCATATCTGTGTAGTTTTGCAAATGACTTCCATAATAGTCATGTTGTATAAGACTAACCATATTTCCCTCCATCTTATCCTGACCACCATTGCTTCTATTCTATCTTTTGATCCTGTCCCTCTCCATGAGTGTTGACCTCAAATTGCTCCCTCCTACCAATGCCCTCCCTTCCATCATCCCCCCCCACCCTGCTTATCCCCTTATCTCCCACTTTCCTGTATTGTAAGATAGGTTTTCGTACCAAAATGAGTGTGCATTTTATTCCTTCCTTTAGTGGAATGTGATGAGAGTAAACGTCATGTTTTTCTCTCACCTCTCCTCTTTTTCCCTCCACTAAAAAGTCTTTTGCTTGCCTCTTTTATGACAGATAATTTACCCCATACCATTTCTCCCTTTTACCTCCCAATATATTCCTCTCTCACTGCTCAATTTCATTTTTTAAAGATATGATCTCATCCTCTTCTATGCACTCTGTGCATTCTGCCTCTGTGTGCATGTGTGTGCATGTGCGTGTGTCTGTAATCCCATCCACTACCCAGATACTGAAAAGTTTCAAGAGTTACAAATACTGTCTATCCATGTAGGACTGTAAACAGTTCAACTTTAGTAAGTCCCTTCTGACTTCTCTTTGCTGTCTACCTTTTCATGCTTCTCTTCATTCTTGTGTTTGAAAGTCAAATTTTCTTTTCAGCTCTGGTCTTTTCATCAAGAATGCTTGAAAGGGGGGCGGAGCCAAGATGGCGAAGTAGAAAGATGCACATACACATAGCTCCGAAACCACAAACCACAGAACGGCTAGAGGGGACCAAGCCAGGGAGAATTCTGCACCCAGAGACCACGGAATATTGGAGCGAGGGAGATTTCTGCTCCAGAGAGACCTGCAAACCTCTCGCGGGGGGTCCTTCGCGCCATGGACTGGGCGCCGGGTCGGGGAGCAGAGGGCAGCCCTGCAGCGGCCGCGACACCGTGAGGAAAAGATCCGAGCGGGCTTCGGGGACGGGATCTCCAGCGGCCACGCGGGTCCCTCCACCCACAGAGGGACCTGCAAACCTCTCGCAAGAGGTCCGTCGCGCTGCAGACGAGGAGCCCAGCCCGGACCTGGGGCGACGGCAGCGGCAGCAGCTCCGAGAGGTACAGATCCGAGAAGGCTCCAGAGACGGGATCTCCAGCGGCGGCACTAGCCCCCCCACCAACAGGTGACTGACAGGGGTAGGTGAGAGAGTCTCTTTGGCAGGTTGAGAGGGGAGTGGGGTGCCCCCATGGCTCGAGCCCCCCCGGGAGATAGAAGCTGAGAGGCAGCTGCAGACAGGGGCACCCCAAGCGGGCGGGAGCCTGGATCCATTGCGGAAGGTCTGTGCATAAACCCCCTGAGGGAACAGAGCCTGAAAGGCGGCCCTGCCCCCACTTGACCACCTGAACTTAATTCTCACACTGAATAGCAGCCCTGCCCCGGCCAAAAACCCTAAGGCGGGAAGCAGCATTTGAATCTCAGTCCCCAAACGCTGGCTGGGAGGACCAGGAGGCGAGGTGGGTGCAAGGAGAACATTCAGAGGTCAGGTCACTGGTTGGAGAGAATGCCAAGAAAAGGAAAAAGAAATAAAACTATTGAAGGGTACTTTATCGGAGAAAAGACACTTCCTCCCTTCCTTTCTGATGGGGAGGAACAAGGCTTGCCATCAGGCAAAGACACAGAAATCGAGGATTCTGTGTCCCAGCCCACCCAATGGGCTCGGGCCATGGAAGAGCTCAAGAGGAATTTTGAAAATCAAGTTAGAGAGGTGGAGGAAAGACTGGGAAGGGAAATGAGAGGGATGAGGGAGAAGCATGAAAAGCAGATCAGCTCCCTGCTAAAGGAGAACCAAAAATATCTTGAAGAAATTGGCACCTTGAGAACTAGCCTAACTCAGCTGGCAAGGGAGGTGCAAGGGGCCAACGAGGAGAAGAATGCTTTCAAAAGCAGAATTAACCAAATGGAAAAGGAGATTCAAAAGCTCACTGAAGAAAATAGATCTTTCAAAATTGGAATGGTACAGATGGACGCTAAGGACTTTATGAGAAAGACAGATATCTCAGAACATACCGCGCAGATTTGAAAAATGGAAGATAATGTGAAATACCTTATTGGAAAAACAACTGACCTGGAAAATAGAATCAGGAGAGACAATGTAAAAATTCTGGGACTACCTGAAAACCATGATCAAAAGAAGAGCCTAGACATCATCCTCCACGAAATTATCAAGGAAAACTGCCCTGAGATTCTAGAACCAGAAGGCAAAATAAATATTCAAGGAATCCGCAGAACACCGCATGAAAGAGATCCCAAAAGAGAAACTCCTAGGAGCACTGTGGCCAAATTCCAGAATTCCCAGGTGAAAGAGAAAATATTGCAAACAGCTAGAAAGAAACAATTCAAGTATTGTGGAAATACAATCAGGATAGCACAAGATCTGGCACCCTCTACATTGAGGGATAGAAGGGAATGGAATAGGATATTCCAGAAGTCAAAGGAACTAGGACTGAAGCCAAGAATCACCTACCCAGCAAAACTGAGTATAATACTTCAGGAGAAAAAATGGTCTTTCAGTGAAATAGAGGACTTTCAAGCATTCTTGATGAAAAGACCAGAGCTGGAAAGAAAATTTGACTTTCTAACACAAGAATGAAGAGAACCATGAAAAGGTGAACAGCAAAGAGAAGTCATAAGGGACTTAATAAAGTTGAACTGTTTACATTCCTACATGGAAAGACAATATTTGTAACTCTTGAAACATTTCAGTACCTGGGTACTGGGTGGGAGAACACACACACGCACATGCACACACGCACACATACATAGAGACAGAGTGCACAGAGTGAATTGAAGAGGATGGGATCATATACTAAAAAAAAAAAAAATGAAATCAAGCAGTGAGAGAGAAATATTGGGAGGAGAAAGGGAGAAGTTATATGGGGCAAATTATCTCTCATAAAAGAGGCAAGCAAAAGACTTATTAGGGGTGGGATAAAGAGGGGAGGCAAGAGAAAAACATGAGGTCTACTCTCATCACATTCCACTAAAGGAAAGAATACAATGCACACTCATTTTGATAGGAAAACCTATCTCATAATACAGGAGAGTGGGGGACAGGGGCACAAGCAGGGTGGGGGGGAGGATGGAGGGGAGGACATGGGGAGGAGAATGCAATACGAGGTCGACACTCATGGGGAGGGAAAGGACCATAAGAAAATAGAAGTAATGGGGGACAGGATAGGATGGAGGGAAATATAGTTAGTCCTATACAACACAACTAGTATGGAAATCATTTGCAAAACTAAACAGATATGGCCTATATTTAATTGCCTGTCTTCCAAGGGGAAGGGGTGGAGAGGGAGGGAGCTAAAGAAGTTGGAACTCAAAGTGTTAGGACCAAATGTAATGTTCTTACCACTGGGTAACAAGAAATACAGGTTAAGGGGTCAAGAAAGCTATCTGGCCCTACAGGACAAAAGAGAAGACGGAAACAAGGGCAGGGAGGGAGGATAGAGGAGAGAGCAGATAGGTCATAGGGGCAATTAGAAAGCTTGGGTTTGGGGGGGGAGGGGATAAAAGGGGAGAAAATTTGTAACCCAAAATTGTGTGAAAATAAATGTTAAAATTTAAATTAAAAAAAAAAGAATGCTTGAAAGTCCTCTGTTTCATTGAAAGACCATTTTGTCCCTGAAGTATTATACTCAGTTTTGCGCAGTAGGTGATTCTTGGTTTTAGTCCTAATTCCTTTGAGTTCTGGAATATGATATTACAAGCCCTTCTATCCCTTAATGTAGAAGCTGCTAGATCTTGTGTCAACCTAATTGTATTTCCACAGTACTTGAATTCTTTCTTTCTAGCTGCTTGCAATATTTTCTCCTTGACCAGGGAACTCTGGAATTTGGCCACAGTGTTCCTAGGAGTTTCTCTTTTTGGATCTCTTTCAGGAGGGGATTTCTGGATTCTTTCAATATTTATTTTGCTCTCTGCTTCTAGAATATCAGGGCAGTCTTCCTTGATAATTTCATGAAAGATGATGTCTAGGCTCTTTTTTTGATCATGCCTTTCAGGTAGACCCATAATTATTAAATTTTCTCTCCTGTATCTATATTTCAGGTCAGTTTTTTTTCCAATGAGGTATTTCACATTATCTTCCATTTTCTCATTCTTTTGGTTTTCTTTTTGTGATTGCTTGGTTTCTCCTAAAGTCATTACCCTCCATGTGTTCCATTTTAATTTTGAAAAAACTATTTTCTTCAGTAAACTTTTGAACTTCCTTTTCCATTTGGCTAATTCTGCTTTTGAAAGCATTCTTCTCCTCATTGGCTTTTTGAACCTCTTTTGCCAATTGAGTTAGCCTATTTTTCAAGGTGTTATTTCCTTCAGCATTTTTTGGGAGGGTCTCCTTTAGCAAGGTGTTGACCTGCTTTTCATACTTGACTTGCATTTCTCTCATTTCACTTCCCAGTTTTTCCTCCACCTCTCTAACTTAATTTTCAAAATCCTTTTTGAGCTCTTTCATTGCCTGAGCCCATTGAGTGCGGGTGGGATACAGAAGCCTTGACTTCTGTGTCTTTCCCTGATGGTAAGCATTTTTCTTTCTTATCAGAAAGGAAGGGAGGAAAGACCTGTTCACCAAGAAAGTAACCTTCTGTAGTCTTATTTTTTTCCCCTTTTCTGGGCATTTTCCCAGTGACTTGACTTCTGAATGTCCTCTTCACACTCACTTTGCCTCCAGATCCGCCTAGCCAGAGCGTGGGGTCTCAGATTCAAATGCTGCTTCCCAGCCTCAGTGCTTTGGGCGGGGACATGGCTGCTATTCAGTGTGAGATTAAGTTAAGGTGCTCATGTGGGGGCAGGGCTGCCACACAGGGCTCAGTTCCCTCAGGGGGTTTATGCAGATACCTTCAACAATGGATCAGGGCTCCTGCCTGCTTGGGGAGCCCCTGTCCGTTTCTGCTCCCGCTGCTGCCTCCCAAGGGGGCCCGAGCTATGGAGACTCCCTACTCCCCTCCTGGCAAGCCAAAAAGACTCTCTCACTTACCCTGGCGCCTGTGGGTGGAGGGATCTGCCAAGCCGCTGGAGACTCCTTCCGCAAAGCCTCCACGGATCAGCTCCTCTCGGTGCCTTGAGGCCAAGGAAGGGCTGGGCTGGGCTCCGGGTCCAGGGCGCGACAGACCTTTCGTCGGTTTTTCAGGGCTTTCTGAAACAGAAAGCTCCTCCTCTGCATTGTTCTGTGGCTTCTGCTGCTCCAGAATTTGTTGGGAGTTCTTTTTTACAGATATTTTATGGGCTGTGGATTCGGAGCTAGCATACGTGTGTCTTTCTACTCTGCCATCTACACTAATTCTTCTTAATCCAGATGTATCCCATCCCTTTCAGCTATGTTTAGGGTAGGATTTCATTTTACTCATAAAAGGGACGAAAGGAAAAGGGAAGCAGGGTAAAAGAGCCTGGGTAGATAGAGATATTCCTAGGACAGCACTGATAAGAGAGGGGAAGGAATTTAAAAATGTGTTGATATACATTTGAGAAATAACAAACTTAGTTATGAGTGGTGAAAGAAATGAGAAAGGAAGGAAGCAAAACAGCCTCAAATGTTCATTGCTGGGGGAAAGATGATGAAAGTGAAAGATAGTGGGTCAGCCATCATACTAACTGAGTGGCACTATGCGGGGAGGGCTCCATGGTTACTGTGTATTTTAGGGAAAAATATAACCAGGAAGACAGGGGCGACAAAAGTCTGTGACATCTTTCAACCTCACTTCACCTGTAGTTGCTGTTAGCAATTACAACATTCAGCATTCTGGGAATGTCTCTATCCTTGGTAATTACAGTTAATCTTCCAACTAGGCAATAATTATCTAGTTGCCATACCATGCAGGATCAACGGGATAGGGTTCACTTCTTTAGGCACGACTGAACACACTGAAAAGTATATCAACCTTGAAAAGGGACTAGCATTTTTTAAACTGTACAGTGACTGGTTGTATGTTTTTGTTTTTCGTCAGTTTTAGACAACATTTTTGTATTAAACAAATAGGTTACTACACTCATTTCCGTTATCATTACTCTGCTGAAATGCTTTTTAATAACCATCTCAACAAAACAATATATATTTATGGGAAGGGAAAAACTTATTATATTAGTCTGCATATCACAGCGTATGTATCAGAACTAGGTCAATGAGGACAGCCAGACAATCATGAAAGCCTTTGACTTCAGCCATTTCAATGAGCCAGTACCTCAGTTGCTTTAACCTATGAGGCTGTTCTCTCTCATCCATTCCTACTTTGGGCCTGTAATTGTGAAGGCAGAGGTTCACAGGGATCATGCCAGTACTGGCATTTCTTGGCTTTTAGAATAAGCGAAAATAGTTATAAAAACTCAAAATGTAGTTATCACTTCTAATTTTGAAAGGTAATGAATGACTAATGTTGGAAATTGCATTCAACATAGGGGTATGGTAACAACAGGACAGCGTTTCTTAGTTTCTAAGAACACATATAATAATTTTTGTATATTTTCAACAATTATGAAAATGCACAAACGTAGATTGGGGAAAGTGAATAATGCACTGGGAACCATCAAATGCCCATCCTGGATTCCACAGATTTCCAATGTTTAACAAACAAAATAAAACATATATGTCCTTTACAAGTACACTTGGAACTTGATTTTCCTATTGCTAATTTCTGTGACTCACGTTTAAAGATCCTCTTGCTTGCGTCGTTAATTACACTCCAGAAAGACAGTACAGCACAGGGGAGAGGAAGCTAGCCTTGGAGCTGACAAGAACTACCTCTGACTCACACTGGCAGTGTGACCTAGGCAAGTTACTTAACCTCTCAGGGATCTAAGTAACTATCTAAGATTCTAATTTGCTGAAAGATACTGGCCTGCAGTGCAAAGGGAGTTCCCTATACCATGACACCATATATCCAGTCCATACCCCATGAGAAACTCAAACATACACATTTAATCCGATAGCTATGTTAGGTATGCTGAGAGAGTAAGGAAGCTGATTCAATAAACTACACATGAAAAACCGGTCACCTTACACTTAGCACAGCTGCTCTTCCAAACCATTTCATCCCTCCTCAAAGCTCCCATATTTCACTCTGCACCTCCTCAACTAAAAATCTTGTCTCATATTTGGCTGAAAACAATTGAGGCCATTACTTGAGACCACCCTGTCCCTCCTTCTTCTCATCTAACATCATCCAAATGTCTTCTGTCGGTATCTCCTCCTTCATTCATCCCACGTGAAAATGCTTCTATAGGTCCAAGTCATCGCATTCTATCTTATTTCCTCCAGCATATCACCCCTCTCTCATTCCTATTCTCGCTTTTCTTCAATCTTTCCCTGCCTATTGGCTACTTCCCTCCTTCCCCATTCCCCAAAACATCTTTACTTCATCAACCTGTCCTCACTCTCATCTCACATCTCTCTTGGCATTTTGGCCTAATTTGTGCTATAAGAGGATCCCTGAAAACATGTTTCTCCACTTCCTTTCTGGACTCTTTCTTTTAACATTAGTCTGGCTTCTAAAATCTCCAAAGATACCAATGCTGCCTTAACTGCCAAATCTAATGGTCTTTTCTCATTTCTCATCCTACTTGATCTCTTTGAAGCCTTGTTAAACTAGAACACTTGTCTGCTTGATATTCCCTGCTGTCTGCTTTTTGTAACACTAGTTTTTCCCGGATCTCCTCCTAAGTATCTGATCCTCTCCTTCCTAACTTCCCTTGTAGACTACCATCTCCATTCAACTGACCTCCTAGGAAGCAGAGACAGCCTCCAGATTTCTTTCTATCTGTTGTGATTAGCTGGGTGCCTGACACGTAGAACGCGATTAATAAAAGCAGAAATTACTTTTCTGCCTTGTTGCTTTTACACTCCACATACAGTGACCATATTTCTCCAGATAGGGCAGCCAGGTGGCCCAGGGGATACGAGTGCTGGCTTTGGATCAGGGAGACTCATATTCCTGGGTTCAAATCTAGCCTTAGGCAAATATTGGTTGTGTGGCCCCGGGCAAGTCACTTAACCTTGTTTGCCTCAATTTGTTCATCTGTAAAAGGACCAGGAGAGGGAAATGGAAAACCACTCCAGTATCTGTGCCAGGGAAATCCCCCAAAGCCTTCCCAGAGAGTCGGGCACAACTGAAAGGCTGAAAACAACATTTCACTAGAACAGGGTAGCATTTGCTCCCACCTCACCACTGAAAAAGGGGAAGTCAGCTGGAGACTGGCTAAAGTGAAGGAGTTTCCCTTCATTCAAAATGGGTAGGCAGGAGGGGGAGGGTACGCCAGCAGTCAGGATTGGGATCCACTCTCCAGCAGGCAGAGCCTGACCCTGCTCTCTCCCAGGTGCTGAGGGGAAGAGCTTGGCCAAGGGGTAGCCGAGGCACAGGCACCCCCGTGGAGGGGGGGGGTGTCTGAGGCTGTTCCTGGGGGCCTTCCCTTCACTCTCCCCCACCGCCCTCTCACTGTGCTTTTTGTCCAGATCGTCGACTCCGGCCATTTCGTGTAGCAGCAGTTCCTGCACCTTCTTCACATCCCCAAGCGCGGCAGCTTTGTGTATCTTACTGAGGTCCTTGACTCTGATGATGTAAGAATCCGGGCCGAAGGGTGGGACCCCGCTGTCCCTGCGCGGGGGGGGGGGGGGGGGGGGGGAAGAGGAGGAGGAGGAAGATGGGGACAGAACGCTCCTCCTAAAGATGTTAAAAATCTTCTTCATGTTGGCAGCGGGTCTCAGAGAGGGTGGGGGAAGTCACGAGGAGTTCTCCCTTGATGTATTGGCCTTCTCTGGGCCCTCGCCTATTCTCCAAAAAAAAGTCAAACGCCAGAGGCTCCAAGTGAAGTGACTCCTAAGCCAGTAACAGCAAGGAATCAATCTTAGAGACCGCTGTAGCCCTAGCAACGCCCCGAGGGGGTTCGAAATGCGCATGCGTTCTCCAGATGCAGGAGTCATGCGCATGGGCCCAACTGTAAAGCTAAGCCTGGGTGAGTGAGCACGTGCCAGGTCAGTTAGTTCTCCGAGGGAGGGGTCCACAGCTCAAGATCGCGAGGGTGGCTGATCCCTGGCCTGGCTGCTTCCTGCGCTGGAGGTTCTTTGGAACCTGGAGCTGTGACAGGATGCATGGGGGAGGGGCTCACGATGGAGGCCAGGTGAGATCTAAGGGGAGGGTGGGGCTTGTCGATTGGGAGCACTTGGGTTCGAATGTCGAATCCTGGACCCGCTCTGTTGTTTCCCTTTGTGAAGGTGGGCAAAGCACTTCCTCTCTGAGCCCCAGTTTCTTCATCTGTACAACGCAGACTTGGGTCTCGATAACTTCCCAAGTGTCTGCCAGCCATGAATAATTCTGTGAAGCCCAGACTGAAAACCAGCACCATGTTGGTGCTCTGATGTCTGATGGACGCCCTGGGACAAACGCAGTCTAGGTTCCTCTCTCCTCTGATTCTCCCTTCAAGAGGACAGGGCAATGATTCCTCTGGGACAGGAAGCCTGGCACAGGGAAGGTGGAGCTGGCCTTAACCAGGCAGCCCTGGGTTCGAGCCCAGCCTAACCCGAATTGCAATTACCCTATTGATGCTTTTATTAGGGTGAGGCTGAGGGAGTTACAGCAGTTGTTTGGGAAAAGATATGCCAGGTTCAGGGGATTATAAGTAAGGCTAGAGTACAGAATGATACTATTTTTTTTTTTAACATGGCCAATGCAGACATTTATTTTGCTTGACTTGACAAGCATATCATAGGAGTTTTGATTTGCTTTCTTTCTCAATGAGGAGTAGGGCAATTGGACGAGAAAATGTAGATTTCTTTCTGAAAAAAGTAATAAAATAAATTCTTAAAAATGTACCTAATACATACCTACATGAAAGTGATAGATTATTTGCACAGAAAAAAATGATGAGACACAGGAGGCCACAGTAGATAGAACGCCAACCTTGAGTTCAAGAAAATGAGAGTTCAGGTTTTACACTACCATATTCAAACTGTGTAACCATTGGATTGTCATTTAACCTTTCAGGCTTCTGAGGCAGCTATCCTATAAGCCCCTAAGATTGTAGATGAGTTGTTGAATCTACACAAGTGGAAGGAGTTAACACACCTAGAATTGCTAGTAAAATCCCAGGTCTGAAAAAAAAATGGAAAAGAAAACAAAAGAGGAATAGTGCATGACAGGTATTCAGAGGAAGATGGGAAAAAGTATGTGGACTAATTGAATTAAGTGAACATAACCAGGAGGACAGCACAAAAAAGGAAAATCACAGTGGAAATGAAACGCCCAAAGACAGTAGCATTGTAATTGTGATGACTACGCTTCGAGATTAGTCCAAGAGATTTAGGAAATGAAGCTTGCCTTGCCACTCTGTGGAGATGAGGAACTGTGAGAGCAGAATGTCACACAGGTCGTAAATGTCTGAGGCCATGTGAACTAAGAGCTTCCTGACTCCTAAGGCCCAGCACTCTACACCCTGAGCCACCTAGTCGGCTCTTAGACAAATTGGGTTAAGTGACTTGCTCAAGGTCACACAGAAAATGTTTGAGGCCATTTGAACTCACGTCTTCCTGACTCGAAACCCAGCACTCTATTCACTTAACCATCTAGCTGCTCCCCCCTGCTGAAGGTAGTAAATGGCTATTCCTGTCTTCACATGGGAATCCTGTGATGACAGGAAAGATCTATCCATGATCAAGAGCTTGGTTGTCAGATCAGACTTTCCACATGCTACCATTTCCATAAAGGACAAGACTGCTACCCTGAAGGTGGAACAATTTTGGTTTTCAGTCTCAATGTCAATGCAGCCATGACACCTACTATGACCAGATCAATCTAAACAGTGGAGGTGTGTGTGTGTGTGTGTGTGTGTGTGTGTGTATAATATATATATATATATATATATATAATGAGAGGCAGAGACCACGGACCGTGACCAGCATGACTGATCTTCCTTCCAACCCCTCCTAAAGGCATCCTCCAAAGCCTTCTCTTAGCTCCCCATCTTTTCCCTTCTTCTTTCCTGGAAATTGGCTCCTCACTGTTCAGCCTCAAATACTCTGGCCTCAGCCAGGGAGCCTTGCTTAAAAGCGAAACTCCAACTCCAGCACCAGAGCGAAACCTCTGAACTTTTTATTGCTAAGAAATATTCAGCTGTGGTCCTTTGTATGCTGCACCCTGAAGTCAATGAAGCTCTTTCCATCTGACTCACAATTGGAATGTCCTCTATTTTTGGTCTTCAAATATAAACTCCTTGAGGACAGACTTAATTTTCTAAATGTATTCCCAGTTCATTTCATTAACGTCTAATAAAAGCTTTCCCATTCATTGTTTGCTCCTCATTCATACAAAGTAAACAGAACCAGGAGAATCCACAGACTATGACTGCAGTGGTGTCAAGAAAAAGAAGACACCATCTTAGAGAACAGAGGAAAAAACGAAGCAGTTTGAATTGTAGTGACTAATGTTTGTCCAGGAAAACAGATCATCAAAAAGTCTGCCATGCCCTCTACATGTAATCATTCCAACATGTGTTGGAATTCTCTCAGGTCCTGTTGAAGAAAGAGAGATGGGCGAACTGCTTCAAAATGTGAATGAATTCACTTATATCTTCTCTGTAGCCATTGGGAAGTTTATTGATGCAAAAGCTGAGATTTAGTAAGGAGCTAAACAAAGGCCTTGCTTTAGGAAAAGGACCAGCTTTATGTAGGATGAGTTTCGGATTTCCTTGTGGGTGTAGGAGATCTAGGGTAAGTCTTGCAAGATAAAGACACAGGGTGAGGACTATGACGGACACATGGTAAGGAAATCCCATTCCCCAGGATGAGGGGTAGAAAAAGGAATTTTTTGTTTCCCCAGGATGAGGGGCGGGAACGGGGAATCATATGGTCCAGGAGAAGGGGAGGTTGTGGTAAGGGGATATTTTAGGGCACCAAGGGCTTCACAAAGTCAATCAATATTACTTTACCTGTCAGGGCATTGTTTCTATCCACATCAGTCCTGCTTGCAGACCCTAAATATTCCAGAGACTTCATGCTGTGGTTGAGGAGCTAACCACAAATTCCCCTGAGAGAGCAGGAATAACGCAGTGAGGACTCACAATTGGTGGATGACTATGATGGGGTGCTTGGGTGCATGTGCTTGGACCCCAATTCTAAAATCACATTTCTCTTAAAAATCACATTTCTCTTAAAAATCACATTTCTCTCTAACCTCAAAACACTCTCTCAGTCAGTCTCCCTCCAGTTCAAGGACAGCCTGCCCCAGCAGGAACCGTTATCTCCCTTCCTGCCATAGTAGCCAGCTGCACCTATAGAATTTATCACTTAGAGCCAGCTGGGTGCTGACTAAACTAGCTGTGCACTGGTTCATAGTGACATTAATTCCTCGCTGACCAGTGATATGCATCTTGAACTTAGATTTATGTGAGCTCCTTTACATTAATCTTGTCTAAGAAGACATTGATGACAGAAGTATGATTTTTTATGATCAATCCTGACTATCGTTTGACTTAGTGACGTTTCAGACTTAAGACCACACCTCCATGTAGCTCCCCCTTGGGCTACTTCCCGATGAATATTGAGTAAAATACCTGCACAGTACATACCAAAAGTACATGTTCTTTTAAGAACTGACTACTCCCTAATCACACCACAGAATACCTAGTTAGCGTATTTGGCACACATCTTACTATACAATAATCTGTATAAACTTAATCTATATCTCCTTTAAATGGCAGGTTCCCTAAGTATTCTTGCCCGCTAAAAAGTGTAATAATAATAGACTGTTTTGCCTACTTGACTTAAGATTGTTTAAGTCCAGTGAATTCTTTCCAGACTAGGTTGACAGGGATCGCTAGCGCTTCCTGCACCTTTCTTGACCCTCATCATATTTTTGGCGACTCCTCCAGGGCATAATCTGACATCTCAAGCCCTCTCCAAGTGAAGGTGAGCTTTCTTTTCCCTTAAGCTTCCCAAGCTTTCCCCTCTCCTTGCCCTATAGTTGAGGTTCAACTCTTCAGCACAAGGAACGCTTACTGGGGTTTGGACAGAGCCTTTAATGGGCTCTGGCACTCTCCCCTGAAACAAGGGAAGCCTTTTGGGGTTCAGTGCACTTTCTCCCTTGGGACGCCTTGAGAGGATTAACTATAGGCGGTGTTGGTGCCCTTTCCCTTTCACCTCAAGAGTCCTTTGAGAATTTTTTAGGTCTTTGCGTTGCTGTGAAGGCCGAGGTCTACCAGAAAAACTCCTCACGCACTGTGGTTGTTACTGTGTATTACTATAATTATTTTGATGAACTTCAATTTCCCAGGCATCAGAGACTATATCCGGTTGGAGGGAGAATATGGTGAAAAAGTTCCAGATGGTCCTGATAGTGAACCAACCAACAACATCTTATAAATCACAAAGTGTATTTGTCAAATTTTTATGTAGAAAAGGGGTATTTATGATACCTTTAAAAACAGAATGCTTAAAAACAATAAAATCATCAAACTTAATAAAGTCTTATATTTTGAGATAATGACAGTGGAGGGTATTAGAATAAGTGTGATTGGAGGAAGCTAAATCAGGAATTGTGATGGGAGGGATTGCAGGTTGGAAGGGGGGGGGAGCTGGTGGTCATCAGGCTGCCATGCAGATGGAGTCTACAGGTGGTTTAAAATCAGTGGTTTAAAACATTAAAAAAATCATCTCTGAGAATCTACAAATTCAAAGTTGCGCCTCTAGGAACTATGAGAAGGTTTTAAAAAAAAGTATGAATCTCAGTCCTCACCATTAACCTTCTGGGCTAAGATATCGGTTGTTATGATGGCACATGTCTATAATCCTTGCTACTAAAGGAGACTGAGGCTGATGGATCACCTGAGCTCAGGAACACTGAGCTGCAATAAGCCCAAAGTCAATCAAGTGTCTGCACCAAATCTACCACAGGTGTGTTGGAGAGAGAACCAGAATGCTTAGGGAGACAGAGGGAGAAGGTCTTAAACCAGGGTGAAGTAATGAGAGCATGGTGCCAAGCTAAATTCACAATGGACAATGTTGAGATATGCAAAAAAAAAATTTATTCAGAAGTATGCAATACAGTTGAATAGAGAGGCAAGTACAACCTTAAACCTTATCTGAATGTACTCTTCAGTCAGTAGGTCAGTAAACACTTATTAAGCGCTTTCTCTATGGCAAGTGCTGTTCTAAATCTGGTAATACAGAAAATGGCAAAAGATAGTCCCTGCTCTCAAGAAACTCACAATGTAATGGAGGATAAAAGAAGCAGACAAATTTGTGCAAACTTTATACAAGATAAATAGGAAATAAATAAAAGAGGGAAGGCACTAAAAGAGGAGTTGGGATTTTAACTGGGACTTAAAGGAAACCAAGGGGAGGCAATTGGCAAAGATAGATTAGAGAACAGAGCATTCCAGGCATGGGGATAGTCAGAGAAAACGCCCAGAGCAAAGAGGTAGAGTACCTTGTTCAGGGAATACCAAGTAGTTCAGTGTCATTGAGATGAAAGGAGGAAAGGGGAAGGGAGTTAAATGAAAAAAAATAGCTCACATAATCAGTAGTCTGCAAACAAGGAGGAGGGGTTTGGGAGGAGCTGCTGATACTTCCAACTCACTTTCAAATGAACTGGTCAGTGGAAGGAAGAGTATTCATGGGAAATGGGATACAGAAATACCTGTCACTCAACCTGGAAATAGCAAAAGGACCAAGGGGGAATTAGATGGAGTGTGGATTAAGGGAGGGGTTATTTCTTTTCTTTCTTTGTACTAATTATTTTATTTGTTTTCGGTATTCTGTAATCACTTCCATATATCTTAGATTTTCCCCCTCCCTCACCAAGAAGGCTTGCAATCTTATATAGGTACCACATATATATTCCTACTAAATACAATTTCACTATAGTCACCTTGAATAGAAGAATTAAAATGAATGGGAGAAAGCAAAAAACAAAACAAAACATAACACAGAAGAAAATGATCTGCTTCATTCTGTGATCCAATTGTTCTTTCTTTGGATGTGAAAGGCATTTTTTCTCAAGAGTCCACTGGAAATTTTTTAAGTCCACGCATTGCAATGAAATACTAACTCTACCAGAAAAATTACTCACATGCTGTGGTTGTTGCTGTATACAGAGTCCTTCTGGTTCTGCTCCTTTCAGTCAGCATCAGCACATAGAAGTCTTTCCAGGCTTCTCTGAAGTCTTCCTGTTCATTGTTTCTTATAGCGCAATAGTATTCTATTACATTCATATGCCACAATTTGTTCAGTCATTCCCCAATTGATGGACATACCATTGGTTTCCAGGTTTTGGCCACCACAAAGAGAGCTGCTATAAATATTTTTGTACATGTGGAACCCTTTCCCATTTTTATGATATTTTTGGGATACAGTCCTAGAAACTATATTACTGGGTGAAAAGGTATGCACATTTTTGTAGCTCTTTGGGCGTATTTCCAAATTGCTCTTCAGAATGGTTGGATCAGCTCACATCTCCACCAGCCATGAGTTAGTGTTCCAACTCTCCCACATCTTTTTCAACATTTATCATCTTCTTGTTTTGTAATGTTAGCCAATCTGGTGCCTCAGAGTTGGTTTGATTTGCATCTCTCTAATCAATAGTGACGTAGTGCATTTTTTTTCATATTACTATAGATAGATGTTAAGGAATGCTTTTTTTTTTTACTATAATAAATTATTAAAGGGATGGTTTCCAAAAAACCTGGGACTATTTTTTTTAAGTGATCCACCATGAACAGAACCAGGAGAAGAATTTAAATGACAACAATTTGGTAAAGACAAATAACTTTGAAAGAATTAATAATGCTCATCATTTTAATAAACCAATCATATTTCTAGTGGACTCATGATGAAACACTCCAAAATGAAAACTCCCCAGAATATTTTGGGCAAAATCTAGAATTGCTAGGTCAAGGAGAAAATATTACAAGCACCCATAAAGAAATAATTCAAGTACTGTAGAGCCATAGTTAGGATCACACAGAATTTAACATCTGCCATATATAGGAAGAGAGGGCTTAGAATACATATTCTAGTGTTTGCCTAGAACCAAAATGGATGAGCCCACGCAGTCCCAGATGCTCCGTCGACCTACGTGGAGCAGATCCCTAAGGCTGATTCATGGGAGGTCATTCGATCTATGGCACAAGATGCCTGGTTGACTCTGTGGAGGAAGGTTGGGTTTTGATTGACACTTTCACTTCTAGCTGTAACTTGCTCTGGTTCCTGAGGGGGAAATGAAGACAAATGAGGTGATGGCAATGGAATTCACCAACCTAACATAGGGAGTCCTTGGGCCTGGTCAGGAAGGAGATGGCTGGCCATGTGGCCACTGGGGTCTACTGGCAGAGGTTGCCAGTTGATTGGACCCAGAACCACATAGAAGCTCTTGCTGAACATCATAATGGGAGTGTTGTGGTTTCAACATTCATGAGAGGATGGGCTCTTTAAAAGCACTTCTAAAGAACTTGAAGTATCAAGAATATGGAAAGGGTTCTGGCACAACACTGCCTGAAGGCAGGAATCAACTTCATGGTCTTCTCTCCCATTCCTAGAAAAGCATTCTTAGAATCATTGCAGCAACCACGGGATGCTATTAAAGGGGTGTTGCTAAGGGACCCTCAAAATCTATGCATAAAAGATAAATTTAATATGTTTGGCCTTTTTTTGAGACAATTGGGGATAAGTGACTTACCCAGAGCCACACAGCTAGAAAGTGTCTGTTTGTTGCACTTTTAAATTTAAAAATCATCTGATACCCTTTTATTAAGAGACAGGAACTTGGAGGATAATCATCTTTGTATCTGGCAGGCTAACAAATGTGTAAGTTAAAGAAAAAGAAGATATGATGTTCTAGAAAGCAAAGGAACTAGAATTTGAAGTAAGAATAACCTACCACACAAAATTGAGTATAAATCTACAAGTCAGAAGGGGAAATGGATATTAAAAACAATAGAGGGCTTTCAAGCATTCCTAATGAAAAGACTAGAGCCGATTAGAAAATACGACTTTCAAATGGAAGATTGAAGACAAGCATAAAAAGGATAAAAATAAGTGAGATGTTAGAAGGGATTAAGCAAGGTTAAGTTGTGTACATTCATATATTGAAAGATATTGGATGTAACTCCTCAGAACATTATCATCAACAGACATCTTAGAGGGAGTCTATTAAGGCAGAGTCCCTGAGCATGCTTCTGTTATGTTGGGATGATCTAGAAGAATGGAAGATTTAAAAAATAAAAAAAAATAGATGCTTTACAGTGAGAGTGAGGGGAGAGGAAGAATTGAGAAAGCTCTCTCACATAAATCCCACACACCAAGAAGAATTCATACAATGGAGCGGGTAATGGAGGCAGACTTGACAATGCCTGTACCTCACTCTTCTACGAACTGGTTCAAGTAGAGAAATAAACACATACCTATACAGTCATTCCCAAGTAGGAAGTAGGAGGGAGGTATTGGCAATTCAAATGGGAAGATCTTTTCCATTCATTAATAGGCCTATGTCATCTGTCTGGGTCCCATGGAAGCCTGAGTCACATAAGTCTAAGACACATGGAGCCTGTGGTGAACCAGTAGGACTGGAAGGGTAGAAGAAGAAAAGCGAGAGCTAGAGCAGAGCTATAGCAGAGCTGAAAGGAAATTGGGCAGAGTCTAGTCAGAGATAGGAAGGATGCAGGCAAGTAGGTAACTGGCTTGTGTGAGTGAGAGAGCTTGCTTGTGATTTTGTATAAGGGAGCCTGCTTGTGAAGAGTGTAATGGATCTGGTTTGTGGGAAGCCTAGCAAGGAGAAGGTTTGGGGATATGATATGGGGTCCTCTGCCTCGTTATTGTTTATGTATTATGATAGATTTGGCTTTCTGGTGTCTGAATAAATGTTTTGCTTTTGTCATCCACATAGAGAGTCTGTTGTATTTTGCTATTGAGAATTGCACTAGCACATTCATGGCCACCATAACCACTGTGAATATTGTGTTGGTGCTAGAAGAGAAAGGTGTTAAGAGAAAGAATAAGAAGGAGGGTAGTTTAAGAGAGGCGATGGCTAGAGGCAAAAGAGACTTTTGAGGAGGGGACAGGGTGAAAAAGAGAAGGATAAAAATAAGAGAAGAAGGTGGGGAGAAATACAGTTAGCAATTATAACTGAATGCAAATGGGATGAACTCACCCGTAAAATAGAAGAAGATATAGAATGGATTAAAAATTAGAATCTAAAAATATATTGTTGTAAGAGCAAGCACCCTGGAACCCAAGAGGACCTGCTAGTACAGGTTCTCAGATCCGCTGTTCTAGAAGGAAAGCAACTTTAAGAGGGGTAAACAATCTTACTTTAATCAAGCTCATACATCATTCACTTTGTTCAGGGTGAAAAGTCAGCATCCTGAATTTCATACAAAATACAAACAGACATTACAAGTAGAAATTAAAAGCAAACAGAGCTTCTAACTGTCTTACCATAGGCCATACATACTTCACTACCAGAGAGAGAAGCACCAACATCTGGGTTTTCAAAGCTGGAGGGCTTCTTGACAGCTACCCAAAGTCTCATCTGGCAGAGAAACCTTCTTCCAAAGAGTAAGCCCCAAAGCGAAATCTCCCCTCAGGGTATATCTACACCTATCAGGGTAAGAGGGCAGGATCCTTCCTGATCCAGCATCTGCCTTCATACAAAACAAGTCTCTCTTAATCAAGCTTCTCTCAGTAGCCCCACCAGAAGTCTATTAATGGACAGGAAGACTTTTTTTTAACTCTTATTACAATTGTTTACAAGACACATACCTGAAACAGAAACAAACACATACTTAAATTAAGAGTCTGGAGCAGAATATATTATACATCCGTTGAAATAAAAAAGACAAGGGTAGCAATCACAATCTCAGAATAAAGTAAACAAAAAAATAGATCATTAAAAGAGATTATCACGGAAACCATATTTTGAGAAAAGTTACCATAGACAATTAATGTCAGTGCTGAACATACGTGTACCCTTTTGGTATAACATCCAAATTCTTGCAGGAAAAGATTAATGAGTTATAGGAGGAAATAGATATTAAAACTATAATGATGGTGGTGGTGGAGGGGGTATTACTCAGTTTGTCCCTGAGGCCTACATAAATCTATCCATAAATCAAATAAGAAGAAACTCAAATAAGTTAACAGAATTACAGAGAAGATAGAAATGATAGACTTATGAATAATACTCAATGTGATAGAAAGGAATATACCTATGTTTCTGCTACGCATGGGAACTTCACAAAAACTGATCATGAAATAGCGTATATAAGGATCTCACAAGAAATGTAGAAATGCAGTTCTAGTAAACGCATTTTTTGTGATTTTAGTGCAATAAAAGTTACATTCAGTAAAGGACTTTGGAATCATAGATTTAAAATTAATTTGAAGCCATATAACCTAATCCTGAAGAATATGTTGGTTAGAGAACATATGTACACTTTGCAATTATCTCATTTGGTCCCCAAGCAATCTCGAGAGAAAGGTGCTATTAGAATTTCCATATTATAGATGAGGAAATTCAGGTAAAAAGAGATAAAATGAATGATTTAAAGAAGAAAACCACATTACCAGTATCCAAAATGAAAGGAATGAATTCACAACCAGTTAAGATGAAATAAAAGCAATAATTAGGAGCTATTTTGCTCAAATGTGTGCTAATAAAATTGACAGCATCAAAGAAATGAATGACTACATACAAAAACACAAACTGCCCAGATTACCAAAAGAAAGAGAACAATTAAATAAATCGAAGAAGCCATAAATATTACAAGATGGATTTAAAAGTTAATTCTGCCTTACATTAAAGAACATTTATTTTCAATAGATACTGTTAGATAAAATGATAAAGAATAAATCCTACCAAATCCCCTCTAGGACATAATGGAGAAGGAAAACTGCTGGGGATGGAAGCTCAATTCCATGTGGACAGTCTTGGGCAGGTAAAGGTGGGAACTTCTAAATCTTAGAGTTCTCACAAGACCCCCCAGGAAACGACTGGGAATCGAGGTGAACCGAGCTATCTCGTGTATTTCCGCCTCTTCCCGTGAAAAACGTGATGGGAGAGAGCTCTCCCCGCCTCGAGATTGTCCCGGATCTGGGCACACCTAACAGCACGGTATTCAGATGCAAACTATGCGGCTGGAGAGCTTAAGTAGGACCAGGAAAGCCTGAAAGTTCTCTTGGGCGGAGGGGCCACGTGTGAGGACAACAAGGCTCCGCTTTTCCTCTCTCCCCTCCCCCTCTCTCCCCACTTACACTTCTACTTCCAATCTCTTATTGTAAGATCTTTGCCTCCTTGGGAGATCTTTCTCTCTCCCTCCTAAGGAAGAATTGCCCCTGCACTTGTAACTGAGACCCTGAATAAAGCTCAACCCTTGTTCGACTCTGATAGGTCTCTTCTCTCATATGAGTATCCGGTTTGCCCAGCCAAAGACCTCCGATAGAGGTAAGGTAAGACTCAGGTAGCCCTCAGGCCTCTAGGCCTGGCAGTTGGCGCCTGAACAGGGACAGGAGCGCAGATATCCTGGGTGCTTGGGAACACCCGGAAGGGGCTGTGAAAGACGCGAGTCCCGAATCCTAGATTCGGAAGGAGGAAAGAGTGAGAGTAGCTTCCCACACCCATGGGAAAAGGGCAGGGATGGGGAATCAATTGCCAGTAATAAAGCCAGAAGAACAGGAGGTCTGGGCTGAGATACTTTACAGGGAGTGCAGGGAGGCGGGGGTCACTATAGAGTTAAACGACCTCCGAGAATTTAGTAAAAGGATTTGGAAAGTTTCTCCTTGGCTCGAGCAGACAGGAATATCAAGAGAAAGATGGGGAGCGGTCGGAGAACAAATGACCGCTTATGAGCAACAATGCCCCAGGGAGCTGGAGGATTTAGATTTCCTGATATTCGGTGTAATTAAGAGCCTGCTGGAAGGGCCGGAGAGGCCAGGGCAGGATTGGAATGAGAGTGGAAGCGGAGAGAGGGGAGGGGAGAACCCTGGTAAGCAGAAAGTTAAGGAGTGTAGAGAAAAAATAGATTCGGAGCACCATCTAGCTGATGGGAAAGGCGAAGCAGAGGAGCATACGCCGTGTCTTCCCTCTCCGCCTCCTTATAGCATGCTCCATTGGTCAGACTGTCCAGGGCCACAGTCCAGTTTAGAAAAGGGAATACGAAAGGCTATAGAGAATGGAGAAGACGTAGGGACATTTCCTGTGCTAGAAATAGCGGACCCCAGTGTCCCCGGTGGGGTTCGGAGGAGCCACATACCTATAGAGTGGAAGAGAGTAGCGACTCTTAAAGAGGCTTGTACCAAGCACGGCCCTAATTCACCCTTTTTCATAACCATGCTTAAGACTCTCAGTGGTCAGTTCGTTCTGACTCCTAATTACTGGAAGAGCTTAGCTAGAGCCTGCCTTACCCCTGGGCAGAATGTGATTTGGGTATCAGAATTTTCTCAGAGGGTAAAGAGCACTACCAGTGGGCTGGGGGCTCACGTCCCCCAGGCTTATCAGCGATTTACAGGAACAGGGCAGTTTGAGGCTACAGGAAATCAATTACAGTACTCGGCCGCCGATTATGTCTTGATTGCCGGAATGGCTATTGCCGCCTGGAAGGTTATAGCCTCTAAGAAAGAGAGAGAATTTCCCATGACTAGGATTACGCAGAGAAACACTGAGCTATTTACTAATTTTGTGGCCAGGCTGCAGGAGGCAGTAGGCCGAGACATGGGAGAGGAGAATCGAGGGACAGAGATAGTGTTGAGGACATTGCTGCGGCAGAATTGTAATCATGAATGCAAAAAGGCAATGCTGGGACTGCCAAAGAATGCATCTGTTGAAGAAATGATACAAAGATGTGACAGGGTAAGAAGTCAGGTCTACTTGGCACAGGTGCAAGGGAAGTACCTGGCCGCAGCCTTAAGTAATATCTCTTTGGAGAAAAAATGTTTTAACCGTGGAAAACCGGGACACCTTAAGAAAGAGTGTAGGAAAGAAATAAGTACAGGGAGGGGCCAGGACCCTTGTTTTTCATGTGGAAAGCCAGGTCACCTAGCTAGACAATGTAGGAAGTCGGGAAACGGGGTGAGGGGCCCCTCGAGGGCCCCAAAAGTGTACCCTTTGGCAGAGAATCAGGACGGCCCCTTGGAGAGAGAATACAGGAGATTATGGGGCCAGAGGAAGGAATGCAACACCTTTACAGCTTAGAGAAGTGCCAGCTTGCAGCTCATCAGTTTACTATGATTCCCCTGAGAGACCCCATACAGGAGGAATCCCTGATATTACAGAACCCCTCTCATGCACCCGTAGTTATATATACAGGAGTTTATCCCACCGGCAGCACAGCACTTCCATGCTCCAATGTGGTAGCTGAGCCAGCTCATATAGACAATCACCTTCCCATAGCTATTGCCCTTCCCTTAAAGCACTCAGTTCATATCCAGTTACTAAAGGAAATAGGACAGAATAGACCTGAGTGTACAATCTGGCTCAATGGAATTCCCATGACTGGCCTCCTTGATACTGGAGCGGATAGGACCTGCCTTAGCAGTCGCTCAGTACCCTGGCACTGGAAGCTCAAAGAAAGCCAGAGACCAGTGTGGGGAATAGGAGGGTGCCAAAACACCTTAGAGACAATGCACCCAGTAAAGTGGGAGGCAGACGATCGCCAAGGGACCGTATGGCCGTTGGTGATTCCAGGACTTAGTTTTAACATCTGGGGCAGGGACATCATGAGACGCCTGGGGATGAAGCTATCAAATTTTTAGTAAGGGCCATTGCAGTTGCGCTGGAGTCCCCACCCTTGAATTGGAAGTCAGACACCCCGATTTGGGTGGAGCAATGGCCCCTGACTCCAGAAAAACTCCAGGCACTACAACTATTGGTTAAGGAGCAATTAGAAAAAGGAAATATAGAGCCATCACAGTCACCCTGGAATGATCCTGTGTTTGTTATAAAGAAAAAATCCGGGAAATTCAGATTCCTTACAGATGTTAATCAAGCATTTGTAAGCACCTGGCAGCAACTATACCTAAGTAAAGAGCCAGTATGCGGCCTTATCAATTTCACCTTAAAGGCGATTCTCGCTAAACAAAAAAGGGGGAGATTAAGAGATAGCCTAATACAATCAGAGCTTGATACAGCTGTCTCAAAAAACTCACATACTACTCCAGCTATGAGACATTTTGTGACTATTCCAAGACAACCCCGCAAGGAAAGTAATACCGAGGCTGGAAATAAGGACACATGGGCCATGGTAAAGGATATGGCCTCAGGGAAATGGAAAGGTCCGTATAAGATACTAATATGGGGTCCAGGGTATGTTTGTGTCTCCACAGGAAAAGGGGATGCGTGGATTCCCATTAGAAGGATCCATAGGTGGAAACCGGTGTCGGAGACGCAGGAGGCGGAGACCCCGGAGAGCCCGGAGACCCCGGAGAAGGATCATGCACCACCTGAGTCTGCTGATGACAGCTTTAACCCTGTTGCCCAGAGAGGAAGCAGCACTCATCCCAACATTGCTGACCACTCCATCTAGGCATCTCTTTCCAGCGGCTGAAGGAGGACTTTGATATCACAAACCCAGGACATTGGGGGGGGGGGGAAGGGGTGACCAACTTTTCGGGAGATGACCAACTTTTCTCCTGAATACCACAGGCTTGGCCATTCAGGCTTGGCCGTTGAGATCCATTTGCATGACTGAGGGGGTGGTGATGTGTAAGGCGCCAGCACTAGCTGCTTCTCTTAGATTATGCTTTGGAATTAGTGATTGACCTTTCTCTTGTTGTAACTCAGCCATTTAGCTTCATCTTTGTTTTATTTGATGCCTCTCTTTGTCAGTTGTGCTAGCTGCAGATTTCTGTGTAAATGAAGTCTTGTTGTGGGGTACTCATATGCTAAAGGCCTTCCTAATCCACTCAGCCTCCAGCCACTATTTGCTCTAGAGCCATGTGAGCGACGCGCAAAACAATAAGGGGGAGATGCTGGGGATGGAAGCTCAATTCCATGTGGACAGTCTTGGGCGGGTAAAGGTGGGAACTTCTAAATCTTAGAGTTCTCACGAGACCCCCCAGGAAACGACTGGGAATCGAGGTGAACCGAGCTATCTCGTGTATTTCCGCCTCTTCCTGTGAGAAACGTGATGGGAGAGAGCTCTCCCCGCCCTCGAGATTGTCCCGGATCTGGGCACACCTAACAGCACGGTATTCATATGCAAACTATGCGGCTGGAGAGCTTAAGTAGGACCAGGAAAGCCTGAAAGTTCTCTTGGGCGGAGGGGCCACGTGTGAGGACAACAAGGCTCCGCTTTTCCTCTCTCCCCTCCCCCTCTTTCCCCACTTACACTTCTACTTCCAATCTCTTATTGTAAGATCTTTGCTTCCTTGGGAGATCTTTCTCTCTCCCTCCTAAGGAAGAATTGCCCCTGCACTTGTAACTGAGACCCTGAATAAAGCTCAACCCTTGTTCGGCTCTGATAGGTCTCTTCTCTCATATGAGTATCCGGTTTGCCCAGCCGAAGACCTCCAATAGAGGTAAGGTAAGACTCGGGTAGCCCTCAGGCCTCTAGGCCTGGCAGAAAACAAAGAAAAAAATTATAGACCAAATTCCCTAATTCATTAATGCAAAAATTAAAAATATTAGCAAGGACAGTTCAACAACATATATCAGAAAGATGGCATACTTTGAGAAGGCTGGATTATATCAGGTACATAAGACTCACTCAGTATTAGAAAAATTATAAGCACAATTAATCATAACAATATACGTGTGTGTTCCTCCTTCATTGCTGAAGAAGACCATGCCACCAGAGAAATAATGACATGACTTGCACTCGACTTTGTTTTGAGTGAGTGAGGGCTGTGCAGGTCACCAGCCTCACTGCTCCTCTACGGCCGTCTGAATCCAGTGACCAGATATTCATCAACATGGCTGGAGATGACCCAAGATGAGGCAGTTGGGGTTAAGTGACTTGCCCAAGGTCACACAGTTAGTGAGTGTCAATGTCTGAGGTGAGATCTGAACTCAGTTCCTCCTGACTCCTGCACTGATGCTTTATCCACTACAGAATTTAGCTGCCCCACAGTGGGAGGGGTGGTACCCCTAATTAGGAATTGCGTTATTGAGGAGAAATGGGGATGAATAGCCTGCTCACTTTCCTTTCCTACAGCCTTCACATGTGCCAACCAACTGCTCAGTCACAGAATTCCCCAGCAAAAGAATCCAGGCAGGAGACTCATCTCTCCAAACTTGTGACTTCCTGGGGCTGAAGCCAGACAAGACACAGTCAGAAAGAGTGTAGTAGGGATATAGGCGTGGTCAAGAAGTCTGGGGTGATTGGAGGATGGATTTATGGAGGGTCTTGAAGGGCGTGGCCAGCAATGTGGGTGAGTTAGCGTCAAGACAGCAGAAACCAAGAAAAAGGCATTTTGCTAGCATGAAGAATGGGAAGTAGCTGAAGGTTCCCTGGAGGTAAGACAATGGAGGGCTAGGCTAGTAAGGGTAGCTGAGATTTGGGCCCAGGGATAATGAAAGGCTTCTGACCTCAGCTAAACAAATGCTTCTGAGGCAAGACCATGAGAAATAACTTATTCACACTCTGGAGGGGTGAATATAACAGCCTTCAGAAACAAAAGTAAGCTTTAACAACCTTTACCTGACTACAAAGTCCCTCCTCTATGACCCCATTTACTAGGTAATACAGGGTGTACAATTTCCAATACTATGTTCTCTCTTCTGCTGCAAGTATGGGATGACCATGAAAATGAACGTTTAGCTTTCCTAGAGGGGAAGTCAATATTTGCAAGCTTCTTATTCATGAGAATTCCAAGCTACACTTCACATTTATTCTACTTAGCTGCCTTCTAACCTCAAAACAAGTTTCAAACCAGTTGGACCCTTGCTTTGCCGGTTACCTTCTCTTTGAAAAATAACTCCTTTCTTATGTCTCCCATTCTACTGATTGCTATTCTGAACTTAGGGAAACAATTTCTCCATGATATTGCTCAAATTTCCCTCTTTCTCTGCTGGAAAATAATCTAGTACTAATTGATGTTGATAGTGTCTTCTACAATTAGTTTATTTTTCTGTATTTCTTTCAAGTCAAAACTCTCTGGCCTGTGTGGATCCATTTGATTTCATTTCATATATTACCTAATTTCTGTGGAAAGAAAAATAGTACTCATTCCTCACAATTCATCCTCTTTTATTTATTCAAATCTTGTTTCCACATCTATCTCCATTCTGATGAATGCTACCTCACTCTCTTTCCCATACACATTCTTCCTTTCATCCATCTCCCCTTTAAGCAAGAATAGTTTATTCTGAACAAATATAGAAAGAGGGAAAGAGAAGTTGATGCGTTTTCAATGCATTGAAAAGTCAAAGGAGGCAGTCCCTTTGGTAAGGACAGATATAGAGACCGAAAAGAAAAAGATAAAAAATGAATTGCACATTTAGAAGTCTCATCTCATACAACAGTCAAGGGGGTGGGGTAGACACCATTTGAGGCAGATTTCTGATCTGCATGCTCATCCAAGTCATCTTCAACAAAGGAACTTCTTGTCGTCTTTATGTATAAATCCTTTGTCTTTTGTCAATTCTGCTGCAAACTTCATCTTGACACAATTTAAAATTACCATTCAGCCTTTATACCCTTACTTTTCTTATACAAGTATGTGCTATTTCTCCTATTTGGTGACCCAAATACAGAAAAATGAACCTTTCTGAAGGATGATTTCCTTGTTCTTCCACCAAAAAATTTTTTTCTTAAGAGTTAGTTTCCGATCAAGGGGCGGAGCCAAGATGGCAGAGTGAAAGCAACGACTCACCTAAGCTCCTGGACAAAATCCTCTGGATACCTCTGAAAGGAGAATCTGACCAAACTTTGGAGGTGCGGAATCGAGTGGGTGACAGACTTTGACGGATTCGGAGACCAGGTTAGACTGGAAGGTCTGGGGGAAGGATCTGTTCCGCGGGGGTGAGCCCCCAGTGCACAGCGCAGCGCGGTCAGCGCAGCAGGGTGGAAGGGACCTGAGAAGTCCAAGAGTGGCAGGTGAAACCAGCGGAGCAGGAGACAAGCCAAACCGAACCGGTGAGTGCCGCTGAGCGCCAGATATCAGCGCAGCAGCCCTTGAAACCTTCAGGCTGAAGACAAAACTTCGGTAAGTCACCTACTTGAACTTCCGGGAGCCAGGATGGCGGAGTGATCAGTAAATGCTCTCTCCTCCCCCCTGATGACCGTGAAAGAACCATAAAATATTTCCCCAGAAAAATTCTGGATCAGCGGGAACAGCAGAAGGGGGCAAATAGTCTCATAACACCAGAGGCTAGGAAAATAGCAAAGGGGGATTCTTCTTACTGTGGCGGAGGCAATCCGGAAGGACAGAGGACCCAAGGCAGAGAAAATTCTCACTGAGACCCAGGCAAGCCTCAGTGCCAGGAGACGAGCCCCAAGAAGGGTGGGAACTGGCATTAGCATCTAGGCATGCGTCAGCCCTCCAGGGGAAAAGGGAAGACAATAGGGAAGCTGGGATCACCATCTACTGACCTTGCCTTTGCCTCAGGTCAGCTGAGGAGATCTCCTATGACCAGACCACTCCTCCCACACACCTAACAAGCTAACCCCAGGGTTGATCTGGGAAACAAAAAACAAAAACCTGCTTTTAGCTTCTTCACACATCAACTCACCACAAAGTTCTGTACCTTCTGATTGAACGAACCAGAAGCTACAACACTCAGCCAACATCATGAAACGGAAAAAGCAGACGAAAAGTGAAAAAACCATAGAATCTTTCTATGGGTATAAGGACCAAAACACAAACACCAAAGAGGTCAGAGCTGAGACTGTACATCCATCTGAAACTTCAGAAGGGATTATGAATTTCTCGCAAGCACAACTAGATTACCTGGAACAGCTGAAGAAGGAAATAGAAGAATAACTGGCCAATGATTTTAAAATTATAAAAAAAGAATTCACTGGTGAGAACATCACTTTGAAAAGGAAAATTGAACAAATGGAAAAGGAAGTTCAAAAATTAACTGGAGAGAATAATTCCCTAAAAGGAAGAGTTAATCAAACGGAAAAGGAAACCCAAAACCTAATTGGGAAAATTGATCAAATGGAAAAGGAAACACAAAACCTAACTGGGAAAATTGGTCGAATGGAAAAAGAAATACAAAAATTAAATGGAGAAAATAGCTCCTTAAAGGGAAAAATTGGTCAGATGGAAAAGGAGATGCAAAAGTTAACTGAAGGAAACAATACGATGAAGATTAGAATTGGGCAAGTAGAAACTAATGACTCAATGAGGCAACAAGAATCAGTCAAACAAAATCTAAAGAATGAAAAGATAGAAGAAAATGTAAAATTTTTAATTGGGAAAAACAACTGACCTGCAAAATAGATCGAGGAGAGAAAATTTAAGAATTATTGGCCTGCCAGAAACCCATGATGAAGAAAAGAGTCTGGACAATATCTTCCAGGAAATCATCCAGGAAAACTGCCCAGAATTACTAGACTCAGAGGGCAAAATAGTCATCGAAAGAATCCACCGTTCCCCTCCCGAAAGGGATCCCAAACTCAAAACCCCAAGAAATATCGTTGCCAAATTCCAGAGCTATCAAGTGAAGGAGAAAATACTACAAGCAGCCAGAAAGAAACAATTCAAATATCAAGGACATATAGTTAGGATCACACAGGACCTTGTAGCTTCTACATTAAAAGATCGAAAGAATTGGAACCCAATATTCCGTAAGGCAAATGAGTTGGGACTTCAACCAAGGATCAACTACCCAGCAAAGTTCAGCATAACATTTCAGGCAAGGATAAAGTCATTCAACGAAATAAGGGATTTCCAGAGCTTCCTGACCAAAACACCAGAACTCAATAGACAATTTGATCTTCAAATGCAGGTCTCAAGAGAATCATAAAAAGGTAAACAGGGGGGAAAAAACAAAAACAAAAACTTGCTACTCAATTAGGGCAAACTGTTTACCTCCCTATAAGGGAAGATGAAACCTGGTAATCTTGAGAACTGTGCAGCTATTATGATAAAAAGGATATAAATAGAGGGAATGGGTATAAAGTAAATGATGTCATGTCAAAAATATGATTTTAAGTATGAGAAGGGATTGTAATAGGAGGTGTGAAAAGGAGGAAGCAGAAAATGGCAAATTACATCACAGGAAGAAGTACAAAACTATAGTAGAGGGAAGGAGGGGAGGGAGATGAGCATTGTTTGAGAGGTACTCTCATCTGATTTGTTTAAAGGAGGGAACAATAATCTTAAGTAGATAATCCTAACTAGCTCTATAAGGTAGTAGGAGGGGAACGGGGAAGAAAGGGGAGGGAGGCTAAAAGGGAAGGAAGAAGCAACAAGAGTAAAGGGGAGTAAAAGGGAGGGGGGGCTAAAAGAAGGAGGGGAAGGCTGCAGGAGGAGGGTGAGAAAAGTGAATACTATTGAGGAGGGGAAAGGAGACGGGAGAGCTAAAAGCACAAATGGTGGGAAAGAGGATGGAGGGAAATACACAGATTGTAATCATAACTGTGAATGTGAATGGAATGAACTCTCCCATAAAACGGAGACGGATAGCAGAATGGATTAAAAGCCATAATCCAACAATATGCTGCTTACAAGAAACACATTTGCAACGGGGGGATACACATAGGATAAAGGTCAAAGGATGGAGCAGAATATATTGTGCTTCAGCTCATGTAAGAAAGGCAGGAGTAGCAATCCTAATCTCAGACAAAGTGAAAGCAGAAATAGATCTAATCAAAAGGGATAAAGATGGAAACTATATCCTGCTAAAAGCCACCATAGACAATGAAGCAATATCATTACTAAACATGTATGCTCCAAGTGGTATAGCATCCAAATTCTTAGCGGAGAGGGTGGGGGAGTTGAAGGAAGAAATTGATAACAAAACTATACTAGTGGGGGACCTCAAACTCCCCCTCTCTGAACTCGATAAATCCAACCTCAAAATAAACAAGTAAGAGGCTAAGGAGGTAAATAAAACTCTGGATAAGGTAGATATGATAGATCTTTGGAGAAAATTAAATGGGAATAGAAAGAAATATACCTTTTTCTCAGCGGCGCAGGGAACATTTACAAAAATTGACCATGTACTAGGACATAAAAATCTCACAATCCAGTGCAGAAAAGTAGAGATAATCAATGCATCCTTTTCAGATCATAATGCATTAAAAATTACATGTAATAAAAGGCCATGGAAAGAGAAACCAAAAATCAATTGGAAACTAAATAATCTAATTCTAAAGAAGGGTTGGGTTAAAGAAGAAATCGTAGAAACAATCAACAATTTCATTCAAGAGAATGACAATAGTGAGACAACATACCAAAACTTATGGGATACTGCAAAAGCAGTTATTAGGGGAAGTTTTATATCTTTGAATGCTTACATAAATAAAACAGAGAAAGAGGAGATCAATGACTTGGGCTTGCAGTTGAAAAAGCTAGAAAAAGAACAAATTGAAAATCCCCAAGTAAATACCAAATTAGAAATACTGAAAACGAAAGGAGAGATTAATAAAATTGAAATTAAGAAAACTATTGAATTAATAAATAAAACCAATAGTTGGTTTTATGAAAAAACTAATAAAATTGATAAACCTTTGGTCAATATGAATAAAAAAAAGAAAGAAGAAAATCAAATTACTAATATTAAAAATGAAAGGGGTGAACTCAACTCCAATGAGGAGGAAATTAAAACAATAATTAGAAACTACTTTGCCCAACTTTATGCCCACAAATTGGATAATCTAAACGAGATGGATGAATATTTAAAAAAATACAAATTGTCCAGATTAACAGAAGAGGAAGTTGAATACTGAAACAACCCCATCTCAGAAAAAGAAATTGAACAAGCCATCAATGAACTCCCTAGGAAAAAATCTCCAGGGCCAGATGGATTCACAAGTGAATTCCATCAAACATTTCAAGAACAGTTAATTCCAATACTATATAGGCTATTTTTGAAAATTGGGGAAGAAGGAGTCCTCCCAAATTCTTTCTATGATACAAATATGGTTTTGATACTCAAACCAGGAAGAGACAAAACAGAGAAAGAAAATTATAGACCAATTTCCCTAATGAATATAGATGCAAAAATTTTAAATAAGATTTTAGCAAAACGAATACAGCATCTTATCACGAGATTAATACATTATGATCAGGTAGGATTCATACCAGGATTACAGGGCTGGTTCAATATTAGGAAAACTATTAGCATTATCGATCACATCAACAACAAAGCTAACAAAAACCACATGATTATCTCAATATCTGCAGAAAAAGCTTTTGACAAAATACAACACCCATTCCTACTAAAAACACTGGAGAACGTATAAATAAAGGGAACTTTCCATAAAATAATAAACAGTATCTATCTAAAACCTTCAGCAAGCATTATATGCAACGGGGATTAGCTAGATGCATTCCCAATAAGATCAGGGGTGAAACAAGGATGTCCATTATCACCACTATTACTCAATATGGTACTAGAAATGTTAGCTGTAGCAATTAGACAAGATAAAGATATTGAAGGAATAAGAATAGCCAAAGAAGAAACTAAGTTATCACTCTTTGCAGATGATATGATGATTTACCTAGAGAATCCCAGAGATTCAAGTAAAAAATTACTTGAAATAATAAACAACTTTGCAAAGTTGCAAGTTGCAAAATAAACCCACACAAATCTTCTGCATTCCTATATATTAGCAACAAAGTCCAACAGCAAGAGATAGAAAGAGAAATCCCATTTAAAGCTAGGGTAGACAGTATAAAATACTTAGGAGTTTACTTGCGAAAACAAACCCAGGGACTATATGAACACAATTACAAGACACTTTTTGCACAAATAAAGTCAGATTTAAGTAAGTGGAAAAACATTAGTTGCTCATGGGTAGGCCGTGCTATTATAATAAAAATGACAATTCTACCTAAATTAATTTACTTATTTAGTGCCATACAAAATAATATCAAAATTCATTTGGAAAAACAAAAGGTCCAGAATATCAAAGGGACTAGTGAAAAGAAATGCTTGGGAAGGTGGCCTAGCGCTACCAGACCTCAAACTGTACTATAAAGCAGCAATTATCAAAACCACTTGGTATTGGCTAAGAAACAGAAAGGTAGACAAGTGGAATAGACTTGGCACTCAAGACGCAGTAGGCAAGGAATATAGCAACCTTCTGTTTGATAAACCTAAGGACCCCAGCTTCTGCGATAAGAACTCACTGTTTGACAAAAATTGCTGGGAAAACTGGATAACGGTGTGCGGAAATTAGGCATAGACCCATACCTGACACCGTACACAAGAATAAAGTCCAAATGGGTACATGATTTAGGTATAAAGATTGATACCATGAATAAACTGGAGAAGCAAGGAATAGTGTATTTATCAGATCTATGGAGAAGGGAAGAATTTTTTATTAAAGGAGAGATAGAAAGCATTATGAAATGCAAAATGGATAACTTTGATTACATTATACTGAGACGTTTTTGCACAACCAAACCCAATGCAACCAAAATCCCGAGGGATGTAGTAAATTGGGAAAGAATTGTTACAGCTAAGCTCGGGGATAAAGGCCTCATTTCTAGAATATATAGAGAACTGACTAAAATGTATAATCATACAAGTCATTCTCCAATTGATAAATGGTCAAAGGATATGAATAGGCAATTTTCGGAAGAAGAAATTAAAGGTATCTATAATCATATGAAAAAATGCTCTAAATCACTATTGATTAGAGAGATGCAAATCCAAACAACTCTGAGGTACCACATCAGACCTATAATATTGGCAAACATGACAGAACAAGAAAATGATAAATGCTGGAGAGGATGTGGGAGAGTTGGAACACTAATTCATTGTTGGTGGAGCTGCGAGCGCATCCAACCATTCTGGAGAGCAATTTGGAACTATGCCCAAAGGGCTACAAAAATGTGCATACCCTTTGACCCAGCAATATCGCTACTAGGACTGTATCCCCAAGAGATCATAAAAATGGGAAAGGGTCCCACATGTACAAAAATATTCATAGCAGCACTTATTGTAGTTGCCAAAAACTGGAAGTCAAGGGGATGTCCATCAATTGGGGGATGGCTGAATAAATTATGGTATATGAATGTAATGGAGTACTATTGTGCCATAAGAAATGATGAAGAAGAAGACTTCAGAGAGGCCTGGAAGGACTTATATGACCTGATGCTGAGTGAAAGGAGCAGAACCAGGAGAACTTTGTGCATAGCAACGACCACAGTGCGCGAGAGTTTTTTCTGGTAGACTTGGAATTTCGTAATAACGCAAGAACTTCTTAAAAAAAAATCCCAATGGTGGTTCTCAAGGCAAAATGCCTTTCACACTCAGAGAAAGAAATATGGAAGTCATTCGCAAAATGTAGCAGATCATGTTTGTGTATGTGTATGTTTTTGTGTATCATGTTTTGATTTGTTATATGATTTCTTTCATTTATTTTAGTCTGACTACATAGCATGACTATAGTGAAAATATACTCAATAGAAAAGTATATGTAGAACCTATACAGAATTGTATGCAGTCGTGGGGAGGGAGGGGGTTATTGTGGGGGTAGGTGTGGGTGGGACAAAATCTCAATTGTATTGCAGTGATTGTTAAACATCAAAAAATAATTTAAAAAAAAAAAGAGTCAGTTTCCTCATTCATGGTACTCCATTCCCAAATGTCAAAGTACCAAATCTTGTATGATTTTCAAAATCTCTCCACCAAATAAGGATTTCTCTGAGAACTTTCCAAACCTAACAAATTACGAAATTTCTCTTCCCCAAAATCATGCTTTTTAGGTAGCCTATGTCCATCCCCACATCACCATTTAGTTCAGTGTTTTCTGTAATACCTAAAAGGTCCCTTCACCTTTTTATAACCAAGCTTGTAGGAGTGTGTGTAACACTCCCTGCCTCCATTTCTCTCTCTTCAATGAGAAGCACCCCCTTCTCCTATCCCTTCCCCCTCCAATTTTCCAATAGTGTGACATGGATTTCTATACATAACATAACTGAGTTATTCCTTGTTATGCTGTTCCTTGCTTAAGTCAGTACAGAGGAGAATAAGATTCAAGGTGAAAGTTCAAGATTAAGGTTTCCCACCTCCTCAATCTTCCTCTCAACGGTTATAGCTCATTCTTGACTCTTTGTTGTGAGATAATTTACCTAATTGTACTTTTCTCTTTCCCCTTTTCCCAGTGCATTCCTTTTTCTAACCCTTAATTCTTATTCCTTTAGCTATTATGGGTTGGCTTTTGGGACCTTTTTCTCCTAGATCCCAAGAACTCTTTGTCAATAGCAGTATTCACAATGTTGATGTATGGCTGCAATACAGGGAGCACAGTAGAGTCCACAGCCTGAAAACACAGAGGACAATACAGTAGAAAAGTGGGAAGCAGCTTCCCCACAGATCAGCACCAAAGAAATGCTGGAAACTGGTGTGGTCATGTAGTGAAGCCAGCATGGGCGCAATCCAGTGGGTCCACCTGTGTCCTCGTGGTGTCAGGAGAAAGAGAATAAAACCCTTTTCATGTTGGAGTCAGCCTCTGGCTGTGTGTCGATAGATATGAAATCATGTTTTCATCAATCCAAGTAGAGGACTCTATACATTGTGCAACCAAGATGCCCCAGGATCACCTAAGTTCCAATCCTACCTCAAACAATTCCTGGTTGTGTGCCCTTGAGGAAGTCACTTCACTGCTGTATTCCTTAGAAATTTATGTAATACACATTGCCATTTAGCTGGACCTAGCTCATATACATACAAATCTCTGCAATAACAAGACCACAGATTTAGTTTGAAAGAACCAGAAAATGAGGCATGAGATGTGTACTCATAAGACATGATAGTCAGCACTCAAGTATTTCTCTGCTTTTGGTTTGTGTTTTCAACATTGTTTCCCTGAAAGCTGGTTTAGAAGAGGCAAAAAGGCTAGGTGGCATTTAATTCACATTGTTTCTTCCCTTCAGGCTGGCCAAAGATAGCGAACATGCATGTCCGAGGATCAGGAATGTAAATTCGTATTGAGTGCTCAAAAGAATGAGAAGGCTTTAATACATGCTAGAATAATCCTGATGCAGGACTCAGATTTATGATTTCCATAAATGTTTAACCATAATATGCAAAAGAATTTTCTTAACTGAATGAGTGGTAAATACAGTAAGACAAGAGAGTAGACAAACAATTAATTGAAATATGACCCAGGATATTTAGGTTTTCTTTACCATGAAAATGACATAAAATAGCATATGTCTATGAAATATATATTTAAGATAGTGCCTTTTGTTGAGCAGCCTTGTCCTTGGTAGTCATTAATAGCAGAATGTTCTGGTCTGCTTCATCTTGGCTTGTTGATACAGTAAGGGGCATTCTGGGAGTTTACTCAGAGAGCAGAGAAGAGATATTTGTGAGACCAAGGGGCTGCCTCTGGTCTGTTGGTTCAGGCTCCGCCCCGTATTGAGGTTTACATGATATTAAATGATTAGCAATCAAACAGCAGCCCAGCAAAGGAATAAGTGAACACTGGAGTTGTCGTGTTCGATGGAGGTGGCTTGTGGAGTTGATTTCCCACAGGGAAAGGTGACTATGCTTCAGCGAGACTAGCTGTTGGATGCCCTGTAGCAGAAGCACCTGGACCTCATGAGACAGATCACCCTGGTCCAGGAGACTCTGCACATCCGGGAGCAGGCCTTCAGCGAGCTGCAGGCCCAATATGAGGAGCTGCAGGACAGGCTGGAAGAGTACCAGGAGAAAGTCACTGACCTGGAAGATGAGGTGGTTGAGGGAGATGTTAAGGGATGCTGCAGGAATGGAGTGTGAGGAATGGCAGGAACTATGGGCTGGTGAATGTGGGGACTGCAATAATGTACTGGCTAGTGATTGGGTTTTGTGGTGGTTAAAGCTGGTTTCTTGGGATGTTGTGCACCCATCTCATGCTTTAGCACTGATAACTATTATCTGGTATTGTGTTGAGTACAGCTCTATGGATACAACTTCTGTACATCTGTAACATATTTTATTGGTGTGGTCTATTTCCTGGAACATTACTCTGCCTGATAAGTATTCATCGAAATATTTTACTCACTAAAGTGCCCAACTATCTCAGGTCACAGGGAGCCTTTACTGTGATTTCTCCCCAGCTCCAAGAGCCAAGAGGCTTCAAAAGGCAAATACAGCGTCTGAAGGATGTCAATAAGAATTTGGCTCTGTAATTACAGCAGGAGCAGGAAAAGGTTAGCGTTTTGGAACATGACAATGAAGCCATTCAGGAGAAAAACAATATCTTGGAAATGACATCAATCAAGAGGGCATTCGATTTAGCACAGTTGAACCTGCAGGTATTTGGAGCCTTATGCTAGTGGATTGGTTCTCCTGGATCTTCAAATCAAACCACATCTTTCTTGAAGAATAGTTTGGAGGGAAACAATTTGACTGTCAGCCATAAGCAGAATTACTATTTTTTTCCTATCTATCCTTGTGGAGATAGAATTTCCACGGTGAAAACGAGAACATATTTTATTGTTTCATCAGGTTATAGTATATTTGGTAATTTTACTCAACAAGGTTTTCTTAAGGCACAATTTTAACCTCTGGGACTAAATCAACAAAATGACTGACTCATGAGTTCATTTCTCTTTGTTTTTTTTTGTTTGTTTGTTTGTTTTACTTAGAAAGAAAGAGGGTGCCATAGTCTTGACCATTGCTGAGGGTCTTTCCTTAGCTCCTTAGTTTGAAAATTTCTTCTGGGAAAAATAGCACTGCACTTATTTTTTTAAAACTTTACTTATTAATTTTTAATTGTCAACATTCATTTCCACAATATTTTGAGTTCCAAATTTTCTTCCCATCTCTCCCTTCCCCATCCCATAATACTTTGCATTCTGATTAGCCCTTCCCTCAATATGCCCTCCCTTCTATCACACCCCTCCCTTCCCTTATCTCCATCTTCTCTCTTTTCTGGCAAGGCAAGATAAATTTCTATATAACATTAACTGTATTTCTTATTTCCCAGTTATATGCCAAACAATTCTTAATATTCGTTCCTGAAACCTTGACTTCCATCTTCTCTCTCTTTCTCCCTCCCCACCGATCCACACGGAGAATGAAAGCAATTCAGTGTAGGCTACATATGTGTTGTTTTGCAAAAGACTTCCATAATAGTCACTCCGTGTAAGAATAACTATATTTCCCTCCATCCATCCTGCCCCCCATTTATTCTATTCTCTTTTTTGACCTTGTCCCTCCCCCAAAATGTTTACTTCTAGTTACTCCCTCCTTGCATCTGTCAAACCTTTTATCATCCCTCCACGTACCCCCCCCGTTTGCCCTCCATTTTTATCATCGCCCCACACCCCACGTATCACCTTCTCCCCTACTTTCCTAGTGGTGTAAGATAGATTTTGATACCAAATTGAGTGAGCATGTCATTGCCTCCTTATGTTTAATATGAAGAGAGTAAGCTTCACTTTTTCCCTCTCAACTTCCTCCCTTTTCTTGTCAATTGAAAAAAAATTTTCTTACCTCTTTTATGTGAGATAATTTGCCCATTTCCTTCCTCCCTTCCTCCTCCAAATATATTCCTATTTCACTTCTTAATTTTATTTCTTCAGATATCATCCCTTCTTATTCAATTCATCCTTTACACTCTCCCCCCCTCTCTTCATACAAGTGTGTGTGTGTGTTTGTGTGTGTGCATGTGTGTGATACAATCTGTCCAACTACACAAATATTGAGAAAAGTTTCAATATTTTAATCCTAATTCCCTTGAATTATTAAATATCATATTCTAAGCCCTTTCATCCCTTAATGTAGAAGGTGTAAGATCTTGTGTTATCCTGATACTATTTCCACAATACTCAAATTGTTTCTTTCTAGATGCTTGCAACACTTTCTCCTTGACCTAGGAACTCTGAAATTTGGTCGCAATACTTCTAGCAGTTTCTGTTTTCCGATCTCTTTCAGGAGGTGGCTGGCGGTTTTTCTCAATTTTTATTTTACCCTCTGGTTCTGGAATATCAGTGTAGTTTTCCTCAATAATTTCATGAATGATGATGTCTAGGCTCTTTTTTTCATGGAATTCAGGTAGTCCATAAGTATTAAATTGTCTCTCCTGGATCTATTTTCCAGGTCAGTTGTTTTTCCAATGAGATATTTCAAATTATCTACTACTTTTCATTCTTTTGGATTTCTTTTGGAATTCCTTGGTTTCCCATAAAGTCATTCACTTCCATCCGCTCCATTCTCGTTATCATACAATTATTTTCTTCAGTGAGCTTTTGAACCTCCTTTTCCATTAGGCTAATCTTACTTTGGAAAGCATTCCACGCTCCTTTCTCCTTGGTGAAGGACCTTTTTCACTGACCTTAGAAACTGTCTTTGTCATTTGTAGATTGAGCACTTTGGAAGATGCTGCAGTTGGTGGCTCCCTGAAACCTTTTCCATATCTCGTCCCTGCCACATCATGTCGTCCACCCTGGTCTGTGTGCCTTCTGCGATAACACTTTCTGGGTGGCCTTCCAGGCTGTCTTGGGCTGCAACTCTCTGTCCTTTTTTGGTTTCTGTTGCTCCAGAAATTGTTTAGTCATATTTACAGGGATTTTATGGGCTATGTGGGGCGCTTCCACAGCTCCTTCTTTCTATTCTGCCATTTTGACTCTGCCCCCCATCCCTCATACTGCTCTTATCAGGGAATTGGCCAGGGAGTCCACTCGAGACCATGCTTGCCTGAGAAGGCTAAGAAACACCACTAAATTCTCCACATTCTGCAAGCTATGTAGTCCATTTTTACCTAGTTTCTCTGGGAGAGTATCTTAGTCTCTTCAAAGAAGCTCAAAATTCTGTGGCTTGCTTTTACGTGGCACATTGGAGAGTCTAGAGTCCTGCGTGGAGCTAGTGCCTAGAAGAGCATACAGCCCCCACTCTAATGTCTCCTTCTGTAGCAATGCTGTCACCCAACACCAGTTCTAGTTTTTACATTGACTGTGGTTTCCCAGACACTTGACAGGACAATGTGACACCCCACTGCCTTCGTGTTGTCTAGGTCAAGGTGGTTCTGCAGAAAAATGTAGAGGAAGACCAGAAAATCAACCGGCTGATTCAGGCATTCTTGAGGGCACTGAAGACTAAGAAGGCCAATGTTCACAGCCTCAAGGAGCAGGTATGTTGATGCTCAGGTGGATGTGAGTGGATGTGGCTGCTCCTGCTGCCTCTGAATCTCAGACTAGCCCTCACCAGGGTCCATGTGGGCTTGGTCGTTGCCAGATCTGGAAATATATATGAGAGAGATGGGAGTGTCAAAGCCTTTCTCAGCATCGTTCAAGGAGTACTATTGAAAGGCCCTTTTTTCTACACCAGAAGTAAAAAGGTCTGCTTATTTGCCTGTTCATTTTACAGAAAATGCAACATAATAGGCTTCTTGGCCTGACTCTTGCCTCCCTTTTCCACAGGTGGCAGCAAGTAAGATCAAAGCCGTTCACAACCAGCTACATTTCAAAGCTTCCACCTTGCAACTCAGTGAACTTAAGAAGGAGCTGCAAGCCAAAGCGCAGCTGGCTAAGAATCTCCAGACAGATACAAATAGGCTGCTGTGAGTGTTGTTCCACTGAGACTTGTCTGGGCACTGACTCCAGAATTCAAATCTGGCTTCAAGCACTTAGTGCGCTAAAACTTCACCCTCTGTCTGCCTCAGCTCTCTCGGCTCTTAATATGGGGATGTTGATAGCATCTATTCCAACAAGGTTGTTGTGATGATCATATAAGATGATCATTGTAAAGTGTTCTGCACAGTTCTTGGCCCATACGAGGTGTTGAACAAATGTAGCTATCCCTGCTGTTACTCTTAATGCATTCCAGTATGTCCTGAGGTCCAGAAGCAGAGACATAGGAACAATGTCTTTTCATGTCTGGGTCATTACCAATGCAGTCTGTCTTGGTAAGACCATGTTGCCCTTGGACTTGATCTCTATCCAGCACTGGGGAGATGGGTAGGATCAGGAGGAACAGCTCAAGTTAAGTTTGGCTCCCTTTCTAGGGCAACTTCAAAAAGCAGCTTTTAGCTGATGTAAAGGATAGGCAGTGTTTATGCCAGCATAAAAATTCCTTGGTAGCACATTTGAGAGTAACTAGAAAGGGTGTAGTAAATCACCCTTGAAACAGATATGGTGTCTGTGAGTAGTGCAGACAGCACCAGGTGAGGATCATCAGGCAGACTTACCAAAACATGTAGTTATCAGACATCTGTGCATAAGTGTTTTTTGGAGTCTGTGTGCTCATAAATCTCTAGTGGTGGGAACATCACAGTACGTCTTGTATTCATGACATTAACAAGACGCAAAATACAATGACAGGTGCCATCACTTCTAGATTGGACATAGATTGTTTCATAGCCAAAGCAGTTGCAGATCAGGATAGAAATATTATTTTTGCTTGATATTCATGTGTTCATCCTTAGGACACAGGAGGAAAAACACCGCTGGGAAGTGTCTCAGTTGAAGCTGGAGTTGGCAGAAGCTCAGGCTGAGCTGCAGCAAGGCGAGAAGAGAAAGGTAATGCCCCCTGACCTGAGCTCCCTCGTGGGGCAGAAGGCTCTCCCCAGGACAGCTCACGTGGTCAGGCTGCAGAGCCTTGGCCAGCAGAATCACATTCCCTCTGTAGCTGCCAGTTTGTAGTTAATGTCCCAAGAAGCAGAGGTTTTGTGATGGAAAGATCTTTATGGCCCAACAGGTGGCAGGTTCTGGAATTTATCCTGCTCAGGAGATGTGGAGTGAGTGTAATCCAACCCAGAAAACTGCTCCTGAATATCTCTGGTCAGAGGTCAGAGGTCCCAGTCATCTTTTGCTTTGGGCCATGGCACGCCCAAGGCTCACTCTGTATGGGTTCTTCCTGCTATGTCTTTAGAGGACTTTCATACGTTTGAGGATGATTGCTGTAATTCATCCATCTGAAATAAATGTACCAGTAAAATAAAGGTGAAACCTGATGACCCATTGCATAAGTAACAGTTGCTTATGATGCCAAAAGTGCTTCATGGAAAATCCTCATCTACTGGGTCATATCTAAGGGAGATGATATTGGTGATCATGAGTTTGACAAATTCATATAATGCCCATCAGTTCCCACATGTCAAGTGCTTTACAAACATGAAAATGCAATATAAATATTAGCTACAACTTGAGCAGCATCAAAACACCGTCATTGTAATTGCTGAATTTGGGGGCCCTCCTCTCAATAACTGGGTAACATTATGCACATTAAGAAAGTTTGGGTTTGCACATGTGTACCATTATTTCATCTGTCTCCCTCCCTCCCTCTTGCAGTTTTTCTCTGTGTCTCTAAAAGGTAGGCACTAATAACACAAATAACACCTTTGTTTTTCAGACGAAGGAACTGAAGGGAGAGACCAAATCCTTCCCTGAGACTCCCATGCAAGTTCCAGACTGCACTGTTCCTGCCTTCCTTCTAGAGGAGCTGCTCAATTCTCAGCCCACTGTGATCAAGGAGAGGCTGCACAGCCTGCACATCTCTCTCCACCAACTGAGGTAAGACCTTTTGTTTATCATTTATTATAGTAAAGGAAATATGTTTGGAACAGGCTTTCATGTCACTTATGCCAAATACCCAACAAGTGGATCTGCCAACCTAAAACTTTCTTGCTTCCCTGTGACTCTGTGCCATGTTGCTTCCTCTCACTAGATGACAAAAGGTTCAGACTTGAACAGGATCACCTATGGACTCCGTCTGCCAAATCACACCTGAACAAAACTCCCCGTGAACAGATCCCCAGCACAGGGTGCACCGGTAACCGAGGTCTTCCGAATCTGTGGTCCATGGGCCCTGTGGTACTCACCAGAGTATTTCAGGCTTGGCCACTGACAAGTGGAGAGGAAAACATACTATGTGTGGAGAGAAAGTCCTTGGGCCCACTGCATCCAGCTCCAGGGCCCGAGGGCCACAGGTTGCACAGGACTACTCCAACCCTTATCAGAAGACCTCCCCTCGTGGGCAGGCCTGGTCAGAGTGGGATATCTCTAAGTGATTTTGTTTTTTCCACTCATCCGCCGTTTTTTGATACATACTGTGTGTGCAACTAGGATTGAGAAAAGGAGATACAATTTAGGAGAGCCTTACAAACAACTCTAGTATATAGACACACATAATATAGAAAGACAAGCACATTTAAGTTTTAGATGGATTCAAAGGAAGGGCGACTGAATTGGACCATTCTGAGAGGCGTTTTGGATTCTGCTCTGCAGCGATTGCAGACAAGGGCTTCCAAGGCAAGGAGAACGGCATGAAGGAAGGCAAGATTAAGCAGAGCTAAGCCTCTAGAGAAAACCAGCTGGCCTCTGATGCCAGGGGAGAGGCTTTGTTAATCAGTAGCTAGACATAGAGGCAGATAGGTCAGCCTCTCCGTCACCTGCTTGCCTTCTCAATTAGACTACTTTCTTCTTCTGTAGCCCAGGAACATTTTAAGCTATGTGAAATGCCTGATGGGGTCAAGAAGAATTGGGCAATACAGAACATCACAACCCTACATCATTTGGTCAATATTCCTTGTTTTGACCAGTTTGGAAGATGCCTTTATATTCTTTTAATTAGCATATCTTTGATTGTGAGGGAGGCTGAAGAGAAGAAAAGGCTCTCACATGTTAAATTTCAACTTAAATTCTTAAATTTAGATTTTAACTTCAATTTAAACTTCTTAAAAGATTTTATCTCATTGTGGAAATAGAGGAAGAAGAAACAAGCATTGGGACTAGGGCTCCAGCTGGATGATCTACCTGAGAGCAAAGAGGCAGCCCCTCCTACTGCACTTTTGTCTTCTTTACAAAGGAGAATCTATATTACACTGACATAGCTGTTCAACAAGAAGATGCCTGAGTTAACAAAGGTACCTGACTGCCTTTGGCCACTTCAGGGTACCAGGAACAGTTGAGATCTCAAGGTACTGGGAAAAATAGGTCAGATGTCACTGGTGAGGCCACAAACTAGGATTTGAGGAAAATCATGGAGCACAGGAGAGGACCAAAGGAGGGCGAATGTCCCGATCTAAAAAGGGAAGAGAACGAAGTCTGCACCTGGAGAATAAGGAGGGTGACCTCTGTGGCTGAGAAATTATAGATCATGCTGTTCAGAGGGTGGCTAGAAAACTGCTAGGAAAGCAGGAAGTGTTAGTGGCTGGTGTTAGCTTTCCCAAAGTCACACCCAGTTCATTTCATCTCCATTCTTCTCAGGGTGATTAGACAGCTCAGGAAGGGGAATGCTGGAGTTATCTTCTATCTAGATTTTAGCCAATTATTTGATCAAGTTTCCCATGCGGTCCTTTCCAAAACGAGAGAAGAAAGAGGCTAGAAAGTAGTACGTTCAGATGTATTTACAAGGAGATGAAAGACCAGACTCAAATTGTAGTCATACCTCAGTGACTTAGGCATAGATGGCATGATTTTCCAAAAGAGTTAACACTTCTAATAGTCAGGATGCCAAAAGATGGTAAAGTTATTAGGTCCAATCTAGTAAGATGAAATTATTTTTGGTCTCTTTAATTATGAACTTGACAAACATCAACTAATATGTCTATGTCTCTCAACCTTAGAAGAAAGAGGGAAAAGAGAATCGTGTATGAAACCATGAATCTCTTTTATAAGTAGTTTGGGTAGTTTTAAAGTATGCATTTGTTCTATGTGACTTACCTAGACTTCTCGTCTACTTCCCCTTTCTGATCTTGATTGTCTTCTTTGCTGGATATTTTTATATGTGTTTTGTACCTCATTTTTTTTTTATTTTAGGTATCAGTATCTTGTTACACTTGCCCCCCAAGTATTCATATCCTTCTTTCTGAACCTTCCTGAACAAAACGTAATCCATCCCCATTCTAACAGAGTAATGTAATAGGAGGGGGGAATCACACATCTGTTGTCACTAAAGATAGTATGATTCTTCAGTTATAGTCTGTATCAAGTGGATGGAGGCCTGCTTCATTACTAGTCTTCTGAGTCATTGATTCATCATTGCATTGACCAGAGTCTTAAGTCTTTTGGAAGAATTTCTCTTTACAACATTGCTGTCAGTGTATGTAATTGTGCTTTAATCTGTCAGCTCATATGTCTTCCTAGATTTCACTGAATCCCTTTTATAACTCTATACTGTGCAGTAATATTCTCTCCATTCATATGCCATGTTTTCAGTCATTCTCTAATGGATGAACATACCCTCAGTCTTCAGTTCTTTGCTGTAGCAAAAAGTGCTACCATAAATATTTTGCATGTATCAATTCTTTCCTTCTCCTTTAGTCTCTTTGGGGTATAAAATTATTTACTACAGCAAAATAATTAAGGATAAAAAAATCTACTTCACTAATAAAGTACAGGACAGGTATTATTAGGCAGTGATTGTCCTGAAAGAATCTGACCTTTTAGTGCACTCCAAGCTCCAGTTGAGTCAGTAGTGTAATATGGTAGACAAGAGAACTAAAGTGATCTTTGCTGTAATAAAAAATGAACATACCCAGACCTAGGAAGGCAATGATATCTCTGCACCTTGTCCCAGTAAGTACACATCCAAAAGATAATATGAAGCTCACTGGTAAAGTAGAAGGTGTAGTCATAATGATCGGCAGTCTTCAGGCCCTGGCAGCTTATCTAGGGAGGAACAGGCCATGATTAGCTGGGGGAAAAAGATATATGCAGGAATTGTGACAGTTTTCAAGTATTTGAAAGGCAGTCACATGGAAGAGAGCTGAGTCCCATATGTCAGAATGCTAAAGAGTGGAATTAGCAAAGTCACCACAATTCCAGCTGACACAAAGGGGAATAGGTGTTCTCAAGAGGTTGTCAGTTCTCTCTCCCAGCAGGTCTTTAGTGAGAAGGTAGCTAACAGGCACTAAAGTCATTTGGGTTTTTTTTTGGGGGGGGGGGGTTGTCAAAGGTTGGGTTGGTATGTGTGGATGCATAGGTCGTCAGAACTCATAATTTCTGGGGGTGTTGAAGAGATGATTTTTGATGTATGTGTTGTCAGTTGTCTGTGGATAGATAGCTTTGATCCATTAGGGGATGAGTAATTCCTTTGAATATTTCTATGATTTTAAAACATCACAATTAGTCTCTACTGATTTTGATTCTCTTGGTTATTGGTGAAGGGATAAGGGTGTTGTGTGGTTTTTATGTGTAATTCTATCAGATATTCCTCTTCTCAACAGATAAAAAAATCTTGAAGTATAATTTCATTTTCATCTAACTTTGGGTTTCCTTAAGTGCTTAACTGTACGATCTTGCTCCAATTGATGTTACTATATAGTATAAGGTTGAGAACTCAAGTTTATATTCAGCCACGTCCAGTTGTTAACGAGGGCTTTCTGTTTGCTCTGAAAACTAAAATTTTAAATAATGGTGATAGAAAATTATTGTAGCTCTTCCTGCTGTTCCTGTGATTCTTTTTCCACAGTATTTATTCCTTTGACCTGGTTCCTTTTCTTAAAAGGCAACAAATGGATAGTCTTCAACATTAAGTGCAAGATCAAACGATGAAAATACATGAATCGATGCCTTCATGGACTCATCGATGGATTGTCGCTTAATGGACCTTTCCATTACCTACCCATCTGCTGCTTCTAGGAAACTCGAAAATTCCATCTTTGACTGAACCACCCTGCCAACAACCAGCCAGTACTGAAACAATGACCCTATATCTGAAGAAGCTTTATTTTCCTCCAGAGAAGAAAACATTTCTTTTGGACTTTTTACTTTATTTTTCAAATACTTACGTTGTATATAGTTAGTTGTGTATAAATAGTAAAATTATAACGATTTAATTGTTGCAAAATCCCCTTTTGCAATTTTAAAGTTCCTTGGATTGTCTTTCTTTTTCTTCTGGCTCATTGTCATGTTTAAGGTTCCTACTAGAATATCTGGTATAAAGCGATTTAGGGAAGCTGACATGTACTGGTAAGGCTTTTACAAAAATGATTGTTGTTTTTTTTTGTTTTTTTTTTTGTTTTTTTTAGTATACCTTTCCAACACAAAACTGCCTACATGACAGGGTTTCATTTGTTTCCATCAACTTTCTTTCTCAACTGTTTGCAAAGGAACATTGCTTCTCTTTCAGTGGAACAAGCCTTCCTCTCTCTAGCTGACGCACCAAAGTTCCTAAGGAGCAGTTGGGGGACCTGTCACCAGAAGGTCAATAAGGACCTTGGGTCCCGCAGAAGCAGAGGAAAAAGATGGTAAGTGGGACGATGAGGCAGTGCATAAGTGGGAGGGAGGGAAAGGAAAGTGTGATATGGACAAAGATTGGCAGTAGGAAGTGCAGGGCACTATAGTTTGGCTAGCTCCTGGCTTGTATTCCTGGATCCATCTTACCGTGGCAGAGTGGTCAAAGACAGGATAACAACAAGGATCTCCCTTCTCAACATCACTTGTGAAAACCTGAGGTTTATACATGAAACTGACATCAGGTGAGAGTCACCCCAGCCAAATGAAACCAAAGAAACCATGGAGGAAAATACAATCCCAGGAGAGTGGACTTTATGAGCGTGTTAGGTAGTTTAAAAAAAAAAAAGTCAACTTCTCTTTCTGTCACATTCCTGCTCACGCGTCATTGTTTCTGATGCAGAGGAACGGAAAAAATTAAGACACCACACCAGTGTAGACTTCTGCTTACTTTGTCTTTACATGGTGCTCTGGAAACATAGAATACATTCATTTACAAATAGGCATCCCTGGATAGGCCAGAGTTCAGCTTCTCTCACCACTTTACCAAAACTAAATATCATTAGAAGGCTAGGTCAGAAGGCTAGCAGTTTGTGAAATTTGGATTTGGTTGAGTTTTATTTAAAAACAAAACCCTAGAAATACAGTTGCAGTAAAGAGTTGGAGATTTCTGTGTTTGTAATCTCTAGCGATGAGAGAGAATAATCCTTGGATGGGGACCTCAGATGACCATTCTGCATAATAACTGGCCTGAAAAGGATGTAATGAAGTGGTCCTGATCAGTCCAGACATGCTCATATTTACTCTGTATGTGACAGAAGCATAATTACTCTCATTGAGTAAATAGTACTGTATTCTTAAGCCATTCATGTTGTTCTCTTTTTTAATTTTAATTTTCAAAGTTCGCTTCTATAAGTTTTAAATTTTCTCCCCCTTCCTTCCCAAGACTGCATGCAATCTGATATAGGCTTTACACACACATTCCTATGCAAAACATGTTCATATCAATCAGGTTGCATGGCAGAATTATAGCGAATGGCAGAAACCATGAGAAAGAAAACAAAACAAAACAAAATAAAAAAGGAAACGGTCTTTGCTCTCCATTATGACTCTTTAGTTGTTTTCTCTGAATGTGAATGGCATTTACCATCATAAATCCTTTGGAAATATTTGTCATCCTTGCGTTGCTGAGAATGGTTAAGTCTATCAAAATCAGTCGTCATACATTGAGGCTGTTTCTGTGAACAATGATCTCTTCTTTCTACTCACTTCAATCAGCATCAGTTCATAGAAATCTTTGAAGGATTTTTAAAATTCTGCCTGTCATTTTTTATATCTAAATAGTATTTGATTATATTTATATGCCACAAGTTGTTCAGGAATAACCCAACTGATGACCATCCCTTGAATTTCCACTTCTTGGACATCACAAAAAGAGGTGTGAAAAATATTTTTATACTTATATTTCTTTTCCCATTTTATAATTTCTTTGTCATACAGCCCTAGGAGTGCTATTGCCGGGTCAGTAGTTATGCACATTTTTGTAGATCTTTGGTCATAGTTCCAAATTGCTTCCCAGAATGGTTAGATCAGCTCAAAGTTCCACCAACAACGAATCAGACCTTCAAGTTCCTCACATCTATTCCAATATTGGTCATTTTCCTGTTTTCATGTTAGCCAATCTCATAGGCATGATGGAATACCTCACAGTTGTTTTTATTTGACTCATTTTACACAAAAGAGATTTAGAGCATTTTTCTTAGGAATGTAGATAGGTTTAATTTCTTCCTTTGAAAATTGCCTATTCATATCTTTGACCAGTTATCAATTGGGGAATGAGTTGTATTCTCGTTAATTTGACTCAACTCTGTATTTATTTTAGAAATGAGTCCATTATCACAGACACTAGTTGTCAAAATTATTTCCAAAATTATTTACTTCCTCTTAATCTTTGATGACTTAGCTTTGTACATAAACTTTGCAAGTTAATAGAAACAAAATTATGCATCTTGCATTTCATAATGTTCTCTATCTCTTGTTTGGTCACAAAGTCTTGTATTCTCCATAAATCTAACGGATAAACTATTTCTTGTTCCCTTCATTTTTTAATACTCTCAATCAGTCTTTATACAAAAATCAGATAAACCATTTGCACTTTTTTGTTGGTATATGATGTCACTCGTTGTCCTATGTCCAAATTTTCCTTGTTACTTCCCAGTTTTTCTAGCAACTTTTCTCAAACAGTGAGTTCTTATCACAGAAGATGTCGTCTTTGGGTTTATCAAACAGTTGATTACTGTACTCATTGAACACTGTGTCTTGTGAAGCTAATGTACTCCACTGATTTACTGTTTTATTTCATAGACAGTACCAAGTCATTTTGATGATTGTTGCTTTATAATACAATATAAGATCTGGTATGGTAGAGAAGCTTGGGAATATTTCTTTTCATTTCATAACTTGATCTTCTGGACGTTATAAAATTCCAGTCGAATTTTGATATATTTTTTATCTCTTCTAAATAATGTCTGGTTGTTGATTGGGATGGCAGTGAGTAAGTAAATTAATTTAGGTTGAATTGTCACTTTGATTACATTAGCTCAGGCTACCCTCGAGCAACTGATGTTTTTCCATTGATTTAGATCTCATTATATTTATGGGAAATGGGTTCTCTGATTCTGTTCCCATAGCTCCTAGGTTTATTTTTGCAGATAAGCACCCAAATACTTTATAATTTAAATGGAATTTCTATTTCCATCTATTGCTCCTGAGTTTTAAAGGGCAAAGTGGAAAAATTTTGATTACATGAAATTGAAAAGCTTTTACGCATACAAACCAAAAGCAACCAAAAGTAGGAGGGAAGCAGAAAAATGGGAAAGAATTTTTGTAACTACTGTCTGTGATAAAGGCCTGATTTCTAAAATATATAGAGAACTGAATCAAGTGTCCAAGAATACAAGTCATTCCTGAATTTACAAATGGTCAAAGGATATGTACAGGCAGTTTTCAGAGGAAGAAATTTAAGCTATTTGTATTCATAACAAAAAGTGTTCTAAATCTCTATTGCTTAGAGATATGCAAATGGAAGCAACTCTGAGGTATCAGACTGGCTACCATGACACAACAAGAAGCTAATAAATTTTGGAGAAGATGTGGAGAGTTCGAACACTAATTCATTGTTTGTAGAACTGTGAGCTGATCCAACCATTCTGGAGAGCAATTTGGCACTATCACCAAAGGGCTTCAAAAATGATCTTACTCTATGACCCAGCAATATCATTTCTAGGACTCTGTCCTAAAGAGACCATAAAAATACGAAAAGGACCCACATATAAAAAATAGTTTATGACAGCTGTCATTGTGTTGGCCCAGAACCGGAAATCGAGGGAACACCCATCAAATGAGGAATGGCTGAACAGGTTGCGGCATATGAACGTAATGGAATTCTATTGTGCTATAACATATGATGAAGTGGGCCTTGCTGGATTGTCTCATGTCCTACACTGGTCCTCTTCAGACACAGCAAGAAGGGCCCTTCCTGTCAATCTCCCCAGCCTCCCAAGCTAATAGACTGGTGCATCCCTTCTGCTGGGTGCTCATCTCCTGGGTATATGCTGGGACAATAGTCTGTGGATTTTTCAAGATCAACAAGGCATGGTGACAGTACTTACAATGTACTCTACCGTCCTGAATTCTGGAAGTTCAAGTAGGGAACTTTCAAATATTCAGTCTGTGAGCTGACCCAGAAGTAGCTGTTGTTGCCGCTGCTGCTGCTGACTCAGGCCCTGTGCTTCTCTCTCTCCCAACTCTGCCAGATTCCCAATGGCCTTTATACAATCCTCAGTCTCCTTGAGCTCTTTGCAGCTTCTGCCACCCATAATCATTCTCTCTTCCTTGATACCCTCTTCTCTCTAGATTTTTGAGATTCTCTTCCCACCTCTCTGACTTCTCCTACTCCCCTACCTTTGTTGGATACTACTCTAAATATAGGTCTCCCTCAGGGTTCTGTCCTGGGCCCTTCTCTTCTCCCTCCACACCACTTCATTTGTGGATCTCATCAACTCCCAAAGATTTAACGATTTTCTCTATGCTGATATCCAAATGGTCCTTTGCTGTCCCAATCTTTCTGCCAATCTAGAGTCTTTTATCTCTAAGGGCCTTTCAGACATCTCAAACTGGATATTCACTAAACATATAGAACTGAAAATGTAAAGCGATGAACTCATTATCTTTCCCCCTAGACCCTTCCCACCACGTATCTCCCCCAAGAAGTGCAGAGGGCAATTCCACCCTCCTAATCCCTCAGGATCATGACCTAGTCAGCCTGGATTCCTCACTATGTCTCACCCCCTTGGCAACAAGCTATTGGCAAGGCCTGTCAATTACACCCTCACATCTTCTCTCCCACGTGTGCACTTCTCTCCTGTGACGCTGTCACCCCCTGTTGCAGACTTTCACACCCAGGACTATAACAATAACCTTCTGCGGGGGCGGGGTTAGGAGGACATTCCTATCTGCCTCAATCCTTGCTCTATTCAGCCACTAAAGTGATTTTCTAAAGGTTAAGCATCACCCCTGTCCCTAGTCAGTAAAGTCCAGGTTTTTCCGATTGCTGCCAGAATGCAACACAAAATGCCTTATTGGGCATTCAAAGCCCTTCATAACCTGCATCCCTTCACCTTTTCCAGGTTTCTCCCACCTTACTCCCCGGGAAGTATTCTTCCAACAGGTGACACTGACTTTCTGCCACTTTGACAAAGAAGACCCTCCAGCTCTCATCTCTGGGCATTCACTTTGGCTGCATCGAATGCCTGAAAAGCTCTTACTCGTCTACCCTGACAATGGTTACAATCTCACCTTCCACAGGAATCTTTCCACAGCCACTAGACTGTAATACCTCCACTCTGTCAACTGTCTTGTATATACCTTTGTTTGCAGATAGTATTTTATATTTTCTTCCTCACTAAAGTCATTCATTTAATAATGATTTATTAAGCGTGTCTACATACTGGTGACTGTGCAGTCAGTCTCTCTGTAAAAGAGATCTTTCCTTCTTTTCTGTTAAAACTTCTTTTCTATTAACTGGGGCAACTATGTGGCAGGTGGTCTGGAGTCAAGACTATGTAAGTTCAAACCTGGCTTCTGGCACTTTTCTGGGGTGTGCTGATCAAGACAAAGTAAAATGAAAATAATAATACCTATCTCCTACATTTGTTGTGAGAATCAAAAGAAATATTAGTAAAGAGATTAGCACAGTGTCTAGCACATAGTGGTGCTTAATTCAAAGTGTGGGGAAATAAAATTGATGATTTTTTATACACACACACACACACACACACACACACACAAACCTATTTATTAGAAGTAATTATAAGTAGATAAATTCATGGCCAAGTACTGAACCAATGAATTCCATATTTGCATATGTATGCATACATCTATTTAAATACTTTATTATTTATTTTATTTTAGTCAGAAAAAGCTATGTATTCATACACATACAAATACATGTTAGTCATCATTTGGGTATTTATTATTTGAGTCCTCAAAGTTATGAGGCTACATTTTGTTTGAGTCTGGATTTGTTTCATGGTAGCTGTTTAGGGGACTCCCAATGAGAAAACTTTTACCAGTCCGCAGATCAGAAATTATCTTGCCATTTGTGATCATAGAATATTGCCCAGAAAGGTGATGGTAATAGTCTAGTGCGTTTTATTGGCACAATCTGAACACAAAATTTCTTGCTACAGAGACCTGTTATGCTGCCTCCCTTGGAAGTTACTGAGGCAAACCAAAATTGTAACATGAATATATATTCAGGGATTGACCACTTACACAATTAGATGCCACCATTCATACTTAAGACTGACATATTTCCAAGACCATCCCATTTTGTCTTTGTCTGGTCCTTTTCTTCCTGATTGTCAGTAGATATTTCAGAAGCGAATGATCTGAATATAAGAAGATCTTGGGGACATTGATGAATCCCTTTTTTCTCTGGTAACATTTGATCTTTTTTCATTCTAAGAATTACCTCTGGGTTGCAGTCATCACCAATGTTGTGTTAAACATAAAATAAAATAAATTTCCTTTCGTAGATTTTAGATTCATTTTTTAGGATTGTAAGTGTAGAATTGGGAGAGACCTTAAAAATCATTTAGTGTCCTCCTAATTTTAGTTATTGAGTTCTCATTTTAAGATGAGGAAATGAAGGGTGAAGGAGGTTAATTAATGCTGAAAGTCACCTAAGTAGCAAATGACAGAGGTGTGATTTGGAGTGAAATGATGTGACTCCAGAGACAGTGTCCTAATATAATAAAATGTATAATATAGGGTCACAAACAAAATTTTTCCCACTATTTCAATGAAACATACTGGTCTATATTGTCCTTTGATTTCCCTGAAGTGGCCTTTTCCAGGTACCAATCATGTTCACACAGGGAAGACCTCCTGCATATAACTGCATACATATATACAGTTGTATATGTGTGTGTGTGTGTATCTACACACACACACACACACACACACACACACACACATATACATCTATATATATATAGATATATATACACATATCTATCTACCTATCTATACATAGACATATATATCTATATACATGTATACACACATATATGAATATACATATCTATATATAGTTGTATAGTGATTGTTATAGTTACATAGTTCTATTTCTTTATACAGTCATTTTTGTTAAATTAATTGGTAATTTATAAATTACTAGCTTTGAATTTCTAAGACTGACAGTCTCAGATGAGCTCAAAGTTAAAGTGCTGATCTGAAGAATCCTCTTTTACCTTAATCAGAAGCAAGTGAGCCCACGAAAGCTAAGTGCAGGACAATGAGAATTTTTGTTTCTAAAGCCGTGTGAGAGGAAAGAGGATCAGTGGAGGTAGGTATAAAGACAGCTGTTCCAGATGGATGAGACAATTACTGGCAAGAGGTCTGTGGTCTGAATTGTTTCTGCAATGTTTATTTTGCTTCTGTTTTCTATGCCAAGGAACATGACTTGGATTAGAAAAAAACAGAACAAAAATGGCTACTAAGAACGTGAGGTCTAAGATAATAAGGTCACTTTGTTGTCTTTAATCAGTCCAAGTATTGATTCACACACATCCTCAGATACTGGAGGAAAAAATGATTGCTTGATCACTATCAGGGATCTTTGAAAACTTATGAAGACTGGAATCACAAGAGTGCAGAATAGAAAACATTCCCAGTTTTTTGAAGGGAAAAGCACGGCGTCTTCCATTTCATATATTCCAATACAAACCAGTGAAATTGATTCCAGTGAGTAGAAAACGCACAAAATACTACTTAAAGAGAAAGCTGTGAACCCCTAAATTGGAGGTGATGATCACAAAGACAAAGCATAGCTTCATCAACATTTTTCAGGCTTCTATTCTATGCCACAATTCTAGGCACAATCCTGGCTTCTGAGGATACAGAACATGCTTCCTACCCACAAAATCCTTCTCCAGGAGTTCATATCAGGGGAGACACCAAGTACACATACGTGTATATAGAAATTTTTCAAAAGAAATAGAAGATAGGGAGGAATGGTGCTAGCAGTTGTAATTTTAAAACGCTTTGTTTTGAAAATATTTGACTTGCATCTTTAAGGAAGAGGAATTTGCTGAAGTAAAAGTTAAGAGAGAGTGGAATAGCAGCTAAAATAAAGGTTGGAGATGCAATTCTGTGTGAGGATTTAGCCAGACTATCATGTGACAGAAGAAATCTGTAGTGAAGCAAAAAGTCAGGCTGTAAAGGACTTCAAAGTCAAAGAGCTGAGTTTATATTTTATCCTAGAAGCAATGGGGAGTCACTGGAATTGACTGAGTTATGGGATAGATTGTGATGCACCAATCAACAAAAGTTTGTTAAGTGCCTATTATGTAGTCAGTATACTAGTTAGCATATGAAATGCAAAGCATCAAAAAGCAAAGCAAAACAAAGTACTCCCTGCTCTCAAGGAGCTCACAGTCTAATGGAAGACAAATGAACAAAATACACAAAGTGCAGGATAAATTTTAGATAATTGATGAAAAGTATTTACATGAAGAAAGATGGAAAGTACTCACATTAAGAGAGATCTGGAAAATTCTCTTATACAGGGTAGGATTTTAGCAGAGACCTTAAGGAGTCCAGGAGACACATGAGAAGGGAATAATTCTAGGAATGGGAGACAGCCAGTGAAAATGTCTGGAGACCAGCACAACGAGTGCAGACCAGCGCTGAGCAGCAGGGTCAGGACCCAGAACAGAATTCCTGTGCCACTGGCAGCAGCTCCCACATTGCTCAGCCCACAAATACTACAGACACCTTCAAAGGTCAGTGGGAAAGCTACTTCACCCAGGAGAGGGGAGTGCCATCTGGACCTTCAGCAGCAGGCATTGCAGTGGCAGCTGCCATTCTCTGAGACCTGACCCAGAGCCCCTGGAGAATTAAAGGGCTGATCGAATCTCATTCCTGAGTGGCTGCCCTGGGAGAGTTCTGCCCAAGTCCCTGGGCCATTTGAGCCCCGGATTTGATCCTTAGCCCAGAGCTCCACCCAGGGGTGAGGAGAAGCAGTGGTGTGGAGCTGGTGGAGGCTATGGAGAGGGATTTCAATTGCAGATTCTGGGCAGAAAAATTTTTGGTTGCTCCCAGACCAGAATGCAAGTCAGGAAAGGAATAAATACCTCCCCCTTGATTGTACCACTTTCGAAGATCTGAGAAAATACAGGTCCCCAGAATATACTTTCCTCCCAGTAAAGGAATCAAAAATCAAGTAACTGCCTGGGAAAATGCCCAAAAAAAGGAGAAAAAATAAGACTTTAGAAGGTTATTTTCTTGGTGAACAGGTATTTTGTTCCATCTTTTCAGATGAAGAAGAACAAAGCGTAATCTCAGAGGAAGTCAAGACTTCTTCATCCAAAACTATCAACATAAATATGCAATGGCCTCAGGCCATGGAAGAACTCAAAAAGGATTCTGAAAATCAAGCAAGAGAGTTGGAGGAAAATTTGGGAAGAGAAGTGAGAGCAATGGAAGAAAATCATGAAAAGGAAGTCAACAGCTTACTAAAGGAGACCTAAAAAAATACTGAAGGAAATAACACTTTTAAAAATAGACTAACCCCAATGGCAAAAGAAGTCCAAAAAGGCAATGAGGAGAAGAATGCTTTAGAAAGCAGAATTAGTCAAATGGAAAAGGAGGTTCAAAAGCTCAATGAAGAAAATAGTTCCTTAAAAATGAGAATGGAACAGAAGGAAGCTTATGACTTTGTGAGAAATCAAGAAATTAGAAAACAAAACCAAAGGAATGAAAAAAAAATAGAAGACAACGTGAACCCTAAAAACAACTGACCTGGACCATAAATCCAGGAGAGAGAATTTTAAAACAATAGGACTACAAGAAAACCATGATCAAAGAAAGAGCCTAGACATCATCTTTCATGAAATAATCAAGGAATAGTGCCCTGATATTCTAGAACTAAGGGGAAAAATAAATATTGAAAGAATCCACAGATCACCTCCTGAAAGTATCTGAAAAGAGAAACTCCTAGCAATATTGTAGCCAAATTACTGAGTTGTCAGGTCAAAGAGAAAGTACTGAAAGCAGTTTGAATATTGTGGAAACAAAATGAGGATAACACAGGACCTGGTAGCTTCTACATTAAGACATCCAAGGGCTTGAAATAGGATATTTCAGAAGTCAAAGGAACTGGGATTAAACCCAGGAATCACTCACCCAGCAAAACTCAGCACAATACTTCAGGGGAAAATGTTCATTGAATGATACAGAAGACTTTCAAGCATTCTTGATGAAAAGACCAGAATTGAGTAGAAATTATGACTTTTGAACACAAGAATCATGAGAAGTATGGAAAGGTAAACAGGAAAGAAAAAATATAAAGGACTTTGTAAAGTGGAACTGTTTACATTCCTACATGGAAAGGTAATATTTGTAACTCTTGTGACTGAGTATTTGGGTAGTTGGAGGGATTACACACACACACACACACACACACACAACACACACAGAAACACAGAAAGACACACATATGTGCATATATATATACATATGTGCATATATATATATATATATATATATATATATATATATATATATATATATATATATATATATATATATATATGGACAGAAAACACAGGGGGAGTTAAATAAGAAGGGATGATAACTAATAAAATAAAATAAATTTGGGGTGTGAGAGAGGAATATATTGGGAAGGGAAAGGGAGAAATGGAATGCGGTCAATTATTATGCATAAATGAGGCAGGAAAAATCTTCTTCCGTGGAGGAGAAAACAGAAGCTTACTCGCTTACCATTTGGCTTGAGGAAATGACATTCTCACTCAGTTTGGTATGAGAGTATATCTTGCAGTACAGACGGGTAGGAGAGAAGAGGATAAATGGAGTGAGGTGGATGATAGAAGGGAGGGCAAATGGGAGAAGGGAGTAATCATAAGTAAACACTTTTGGGGAGGGACAAGGTCAAAAGAGAAAATAGAATACATGGGGGGCAGGATAGGATGGAGAGAAATATAGTTAGTCTCAAACAACATGACTATTATGGAAGTATTTTGCAAAACTACACTTCTACAGCCTATATTGAATTGTCTGCCTTCTCAGCGGGGAGGTTGGGAAGGGAGGATGGGAGAGAAGTTGGAATTCAAAGTATTAGGAATGAATGTTCTTGCATACAACTGGGAAATAAGAAACACAAGTAGTGGGGTATAGAAACTTCTCTTGCCCTACAAGAAAAGAGAGAAAAGGGGGATAAGAGAAGGGATGGGTGTGACAGAATGGAGGACTTATTGAAGGAAGGGGTAAACAGAATGCAAGATATTGTGGGATGGGTGTAGGGGAGAAATGGGGAGAAAATATGGAAGTCAAAATTTTGTGGAAATGAATCTTGAAAACTAAAAATAAATAAACAATTAAAAGAAAAATATGTCTGGACTTTGGAGATGTATTACGTAAGCAACAACAAAGAGGCTGATGTCACTGGATCACGGAACATAAGGTCGGAAGTGAGGTGTAAAGACTGGAAAGGGATTATTAAGGAAGGTTATGAAGACACTTGCATGTCAAAAATTTATATTTGTTCAGGAGATGAATCAGAAGATTATTGACCAAGGGTGGACATGGTCAGAGCTGTATTTTAGGAAAACCATTTGACAATTGAGTGGAAAGAGACTAGAGAAAAGGAGACCTGTGAGGAGGTCATTGAAGTAGTGTAGACTAAATGATGAAGGCTTAATATGGTGACTCGGTAACTAGAGACAAGTGTTCAATGCACAGATGAAAAGGGTAACACTTGGCACTTGATTTATTATGTGAGGTGAAGATAGGGAGGAGGATAATGATAGTTTTATGAGCCTGTAAGAGTGAAACAACAAGAGTGAACTAAAGGTGATGCTTTTAATAGGAAAACTGGATAAGTGAGATTTGGAGGAAAGATGATAATTCTGTCTTGGCCATGTTGGTTTTGAAATGTCTTGAAGACATCCAGTTTGAAATGTCTACTAGGCAATTGGTGATGTCAGAGTAAAACTCATGAGAGCGAGGGAGGAAGGGAAGGGCAGAGAGAGAGAGAGAGAGAGAGAGAGAGAGAGAGAGAGAGAGAGAGAGAGAGAGAGAGAGAGAGAGAGAGAGAGAGAGAGAGAGAGAGAGAGAGAGAGAGAGAGAGAGAGAGAGAGAGAACAGACTAGGTTTGAGTATATAGATCTGGGATTCATATTCAAACAAATAATAATTAAGTCAGCTCCCGTTGGAGTTGAACGTTTACCAAAAGAGAAGATGTAGGGAAAGAAGTCCCAGGACACCATCATATGAAAGACCCACAGTTAGGAGGCATAATATGGAAAATGAAAAGGAGACCTAAAAGGTCAAACAGGAAAACCAAAAGAAAGAGCATTCACGAGGAAACGATGGTGGCGATTATCAAATGCAGCAGAGAGGACAAAATGTACGAGGACTTAAAAGAAAAGATTATCAAATTTGTCAATTAAGAGATCATTGGTCATTTTAGAGAGAGCAATTTCATTTTGTAATGAATTCAGAAACCAGATGGAAAAACTTGAGGAATGAGAGGAAATTAATGTAATTAGCTTTAATTCATAACCTTTTTGGCAGTTACTGAACTAGTACAACACAGAAATAGTGTATTTATTGTAACCCTTGGTGCAAAAGAGTTCATTGGCTGGGTTGCTCAATGTCAGAAGTTGGGCAGAGTTGGTGAAAGTGGGAGAGAAGAGAAACTCGTAAACTTTAAACTTCCAGTTTTGGGAGAGAACATGTGACATTCTAAACTTTTTTCAGGTTGATGAAGGGAGAAAAAAGACTGGGAAGAAACTGATATTGTGAAGGAGCTATCAGTCTCTTTCATGTCCTTAGCCCCAGTTTGACACATTCGAGACTTCAGGAATTTCTCTTTAGGAGAGATCTGAGGCTCTCTCTCTTGGTTGAGCTGAATTCTTTTAATCCCAATGGGAGGAATCATCTACTGTGTATATTGATTGCCATATATTCTACATATTTTTTTCTCTAATTTCCAATTTGTTAAATTGGACAAATGGATTTATCTGCTATGCTATATCTGTCCATTGTGAAATATACATTTGGTAAGAATGGGGTCAAACT